>NW_023596805.1:28128059-28222082 GCF_011947565.3 Pollicipes pollicipes | reverse complement strand
GTGGTGTGTGTGTGTGTGTGTGTGTGTGTGTGTGTGTGTGTGTGTGTGTGGTGTGTGTGTGTGTGTGTGTGTGTGTGTGTGTGTGTGTGTGTGGTGTGTGTGTTGTGTGTGTGTGTGTGTGTTGGGTTTGTCTGTCTGTGAATGTCTATAATGTATACCATAATTGCGTGACACCCCTGTCGCCTGGCGAGGGCGGACCTGGAGCCACAGCTCGTCACAGAACACTATGTTGTATGCCACGGACCGTTGGTGGCGCGCCTGCAGGCTCCAGCGCCGAGGTCCGGTAGAATGTCCGTCGCGCCGCACCAGGCACGCCGTCAGCCCTGCGGTTGCCGCCTCCGCCTGCTTAACGCCTGCAGCAGCCGGGCGTGGAGGCGACCGATCAGAACGCTTGGTTTATTTTCCTTTCCCGCCCCAGCGCCCATATCTCATGTGACGCCGCCAACGCGGAGCGATGCCAGATGCCGACAAACGGATGAAGGCAGCGGCGCAGCTATCTCTGAGAAGCAGCGGGGAATGCGGCTTTGGTTTGCGTCTTGACGTGCGACGCCACAGGGTTCATGTTAAATTTCTGTGGAGTGGTTCCGTGCGACGCCACAGGGTTTATGTTAAATTTCTTCGGAGTGGCAGCGAATCTAGTCGGCCTAGTTCGCTTCTCCTTGCGGAAGCATGGGTGGGACGGTGGGATGTCCTTTTCCAATCAAAGATTAAAAGAATCCACTCAGTGCACCTTGTGGCTGTTGTCCATACTCTCCCCCTCCATTGTCCCAAACATGGGGTGTCTATCCCACCCAAACATGTCCCTGTCCAATCCAAAGATTGAACCAATCCACCCGCTACATCCTTTGGCTTTTGTCTGTACCCTCTATCTCTTTTCACTATCCTAAGCATGAGGGTTTGTTCCATGAGGTGTAATGTGAAACTAACCATACCGATGCAATCCAGGAAGAGGTCACCGGTAGTGAAGGCTGGTCTCCCGAACATGTTACGTGTGGAGGCGGTCTCTTCAACGCGTCCTTCGTGGGACTGGTTTCCCGAACACAAGACGTGTGGAGACTGGGCTTCCGAACACGTCATGCGTGGAGATTGGTCTCTCGAACACGCCATGAGTGGAGGCCGGTCTTCAGACGTCACGTCATGCGTGGAGGCCGGTCTTCAGACGTCACGTCATGCGTGTGGGCTGGTCTTCAGACGTCACGTCATGTGTGGAGGCCGCTCTTCAGACATCACGTCATGCATGGAGGCTGGTCTTCAGACGTCACGTCATGTGTGGGGGCTGGTATTCAGAAGTCACGTCATGCGTGGAGGCTGGTCTTCAGAAGTCATGTCATGCGTGGAGGCTGGTCTTCAGACGTCACGTCATGTGTGGAGGCTGGTCTTCAGACGTCACGTCATGCGTGGAGGCTGGTCTTCAGACGTCACGTCATGCGTGGAGGCTGGTCTTCAGAAGTCACGTCATGCGTGGAGGCTGGTCTTCAGACGTCACTTCACGTCACGGCTGTCGCGGCGCTGCACGGCTGACGTCCGCTCTGCGCCCCCCTCCCAGCAGGGAGTAGGGGAGGGGGGACGGACGGGCCGTGTCAACGGGCGGACGTGCACCCCCTGATAGCGTCTGCAGCGAGCCGTCCCACCTGATGTCGGATGGAGGTGATAACACCAGCCGCGCCGGAGGGCGTCGACGGCTTGTGTGACTGCTCACTCACGCTCACCGCCCGACCCGAGCCCGTCCCGAGGCGTCACGACGCGGCGGGAACCATGTCGTGGGCTCCGCAAGCTCGTTTCGATTTGATTGACTGCAAGCACGACTGCAGGACCTCATGACTGCAAGCATGACTGCAGGACTTCATGACTGCAAGCTCTTAGGTCCATGAGGTGCACATGAGTAGCGGATTTGGGGAAGGCGAATGGGTCATCCGCTCCCCAACCATAACAACAGTAACACTAGGCCTTGTACAGGCAGAGGACAGCTGGTATTTGCTTCACGGCAACGATTTCCTAGCTCCAGCCACCGACGTGAAGCAAGAACAGATATATTCTGCACATTAGAATCGGTAAACGGCAGATAACGCAAAACTGGGATGGTGGTTGAAGCTTCAATCCGCAGGAGCGGCTGTCTCATCGGCGCCTGCTGTCGTCTTGAGTTTTCCTGCCCCATGGTCTAGCGGGGTATTGCGTCAGCAAGCATCATACGATGACCTGAATATCCCTTTAGCGCTTCACGATGAAAACCGCGTGATCTGATGATCCTTGGAGGCACAATATGCCACAGAAAAAGAACGAAAATAAAAGGAAAGTTTAAAAACGGTAGTGTGCTGTTAGGGGCTGAGTGAACGTGTCTGCGGCGGCAGACTGTGGGCAAGTAAATCCACTTATAGCTCAGTAATCTATAAGTCGTCCGCGATCTGCTTTTGCCAACCAGTTTTGTCTCGATGATCTAGTCAGTATCGTGCGATTTACTTGAATTCTGCCTCTTATATCGGTGACTGCTCAATGGCCTTTTATTACTATTACAACGATAATGACCATTCTTTAAACAGACTTCCATAGTCGACTTAGACCAATTTCTCTCTGTTAACGACGGCCATTGACATGATTCATGTTCTCCCGCCCCTTTATCGGAGAACACGGGCAGTTGAATCTTAACGAGGGCGTGAGCTTATTGCGCTGAAATATTCCATGACTAACAAAGATAAGTACTTGACAATAATCTATGGGCTGCTTAATCATGCCGCACTGTTTTTACAACAATCTTGCAGCATAGGCGGGCCGCGCGTGAACATAAACTATGCAGCACGCACATTCAATGTATGTGTGTGCTAAAAAATATATATAATACACCGTCATCGACAGCGCTACCGTGCGCTGCTCTGGACACATGTCATCCCAGACAGTGACAAACGGTATCTTGACCGGGAAGCCTGCAGTTTTGAGCTGCAATCTTAGTAGCTAAACGGTGTCATAATATCTACAGCGCGTGCGTTGTGTGCCGGGCGTCCGCGCAAGCAGCAGGCCATGAGGACTGAGCAAAAAAACACGATGCCGCTCAAGAAATAGAAATACTTGAGTCGACGTGATTTTTGTTTAATACCGCGCTCTCCCAGTGGCTAGCGGCTAACTTGATCAACGCCGGCTATGATCCATGATCAACCGCGCTCAACGCCGGCTATGATCATGACATGTACAATGCGTCAATGCATTGTGAATTTTGTGGGACAGGTTCATGACGTTTTGCTCAACAGCGACAGAAACGCTTAATAGCCGCAGGAAATGCGCTCCAAATGGGTTCTTTTAACTTTCTTATCTCTATGTTACATTACACACACACACACACACACACACACACACACATATATATATATATATATATATATATATATATATATATATATATATATATATATACATATATACATATGCGTGTGTGTGTGTGTGTGTGTGTGTGTGTGTGTGTGTTACAGCTGAAATACAATGCTATCGTTTTGGGGACATTCAAAATGTCATGTCATTCGGGATTAAGCTAGGTCAAACTTTGACATTTCCGATCAAATTTGACCTTCCAAAGTGCATGCGATTTGAACTATGACAGATGCCTTACGGCTCCGGTAGGTCTACATGTTCCCACTCTCTACATGTGCATGGATTGTTTAGTTCTTGATATAGCCTGACGGGCCAACGCAACAAACGCCGGCACCGACTTGTGCTGCCATGATATATCACAGATCACATGTGTCAACGCCCACTAGTACTCACCTGATAAAGATATCAACAGCTATTCAGCGCGGCCTTCCGCGTTGTCATAGCATACTTGCATTTTCAGCGAACAAAAGGAATCTAAAAAGCCATAATTTGACGCTTTTAGCCTGTTTCGAGCTGTCAAGAGCACCATTTAGCATTGCATAGACACATACATCCGTTGTAGTTTAGCTCTCTTGTTTTAAGGGATCTGGGGGAGCACCTTTTGGGGCTCCCTTTATGCTGGCCGAATGAAAAGCTCTCCCGCAGGAGGTTGCCGTCAGCTCCGCGGTGAAGCATTTCAGCAGAGTATAAGAAAATGTGTACTTGATCCACCCACTTCTTGAGATGCTAGTGCTTTCCCGAAAGCAATCAAATTCCATGAACATCATTTCCAGGCATTTTAACAGGTTTTTGTTGAAGTCATTTTTGCCATGATTTTGCTTGAAGTAAGGAATGATTCGACCAAACTGTACGAAGGAAGTCTGTTACGGAACGTTAAGACCCCTTATTTTTAAAGCACCTTTTGGAGACTAAGCCAAACTTTGGAATGGATGAAATCGACGAAAAATACCATATTTTTTATATCCTGAAGGCAAGAGAGCAATCCAGGGCTAGAGTTATTCATGTTTGTCAAGTTAAGTTGTCCCAGGTTTACCAAATGCCGGGAAAACTATCGCTTTTGAAAACAAAATCACTCCAATTTGCAAAAACCTTTTATCTGCCCTTTTAATCTTGCGAAACTCATGGTTTGAAAAACATTTCAGACATTCACAGGTGCCCCCAAAAAGTCATCGTAAGAAAAGGATTTCTGTGTGGATAGATCGGCACTCAATTTGCCAAAAAAAACGACAAACGGAAAAATGTCTTTATATTGGTCAACATGGCATTGGCAAAAAGGCGTTGCGAGTGCAAAGGAACTTCTGCATGGGACAATGGTTATGGGGAGTATTGTCGTACCTAAAAAGCATATCGCCATATTACTGGTTCGAAGACAAATTTGTACACCCGCATTCACGGAAATGTAAACGAAATTCTTCGAGGCATCGTAAACTTTTTGCTACTGAACAAGGTCTGCCATAACCAAAAACATTATTGGATATATCTAGCCTATCTTGATTTAAATCGCATTTCCCAATTATAACGTATATGTGCAGATTGGCTTGGCATGATTTAAGTAACAGTTTTGCACCAGCGTTAGTGGTACTCTGGAGTAGGTTTGCAGTAAGCCGTATTTGTATGCCTGGATAAATTACTGGTGCAGTCTTGGAATATTTGTTTCCACCCCGGGAAACCCAGCCAGCAGATGCATTGACGTCCATGGTCTGTGGTTTTTCTTCCCATCCTCCGCTGGGGACCCACGTGCGCCGTTTCTGAAGGCGAACCGTCTGGCGGTTCAGTCCCAGATGGATGGGTCCTGTCCGCATCCTGTCGTTTCTCCCGGCTGACAGGAGCAGCTGATCTGGTGACAGGTGACCGCCGCGCCGCCGGGGGCCGCCCCCTGCCATCGGCCGGCCCCGGTCGGGGGGTGCCGACCGGGACGAGCTCCAGACGCCGCTGCCGGCCGCCTGACACGACCCAGACGACCGGCGATTAATCGCCAGCGCCGCAGACAACCGCGGTCTGTCTGTTTATATTCGGCTGTGGTGGCAGCGGTGGGACCGCTGTCGTGCTGTCGCGGCTCTCCTCGGGCGCCGCGCGGCGTGCCGTGTGGTGCCGCCTCATGGGTGGCTGTCACGGTCGGCCAGCGATCCAGGCTGAGTCTGGAGTCTGGACGGGCCTGGTCAGACGAGCAGTCTCGGCCCCCGCGGTCGTCATACCCTGTCTGCCAGGCAATTGTCATGCCTCGTGCGGAAGTCATGTCATGACAGGCCTTGGGGCTGGACGTTTCGCCGCACGTCTAGCTGGGAGAATCGGAAAGGAGGGCGAACACCGAAGGAAAAGATATTTTAACTAACTCCTTTTCGTGTGTTTGGTTCATTATTACAGCATGACGTCAGACATGAATACGTGCGAAATGAAAACGATAATTTCAATAGGCGTGGTAATTCGTGACCAAAATAATGTGCTGAATGGCATGGGGACCACTCTTTATAGGATTTAATACAGAACGACGGCGTATAGTCAATGCAGGCCATTAGTATCTGAAGAAAATCTTCACATGGGCCTGAAAACAAGGCCCACGGTCTGCTAGTTGTGCTTTGAAATAGAATATAGCAGTGAATCTAGGCAGATACAAAGTCGTGGAGTTAGTCGGGGACAGCTCCAAGCTGCCGCGGCACAGTAAGGAGATGCTCCCTTGGTGGTCTCCAGTCGGCACTTGCACAGGTAAAGGGACGCCTACAAGAAGCAGCGCGTCTTAGTGAAACCGTGAAACACGACTTGAAATAGGCTGAACAGCAGGGATCAATTCCTTGTATCTCTGTGCTTTACGTAGCTTTGGAACACCTCTCTCTCCCATCGCGGGGTGAAATCGGAAGCTTCATATTCGGTGTCATATGTTGACCGCTTTATCCTGACGGAAAAGCGCATCTTTTTCCAGGCCGCCAGGCACCTCGTCGCGCCACTTTCTTGAGATTAACTACTTGGTCACCAGGTACCTCATAGCACCATCGGAGAAGGAATTATTACCAGATACCTGGGGAAACGTCTATGACGATATAGTGAGATCCAAATCCCGTCGCATGCTTGCCCGACGCCGTCAGTCAGACGACCAGGCAGCATCGGTCCCCCCAGCGTCTATAGCTGAACACCAGGCTCATGTGCCGGATCGGTACGGCCCTGGCTGCATGTACCACCGCGGCTCATTTGTCGCGCGTCATATGCCGTAAGTCACACGTGTCGTGGCGTTAAACTGTCAGTGATGAGCGAATGTCGGTTGCCACGAATTCCAGTGCATACCAGGCGTGCAGTTGTGCACATTTCTGTTTGAGTTGGTCGAGATTAATGTGTTGTTTTCAACGTGGTTTGCATGGCGACGTTTCGCCGAACGTTTCATCATGAGGCAAGTGTTAATGGAAATGTGGTTTGGGCGCTGGTGTGAGGTGGAGTTGCGACATGTTCCTAGCAGTGATGCGGCGTGACTTCAGCGTCATCCTGATGGTATTCGCTGTGATGGCGACAAAGAAAAAACTGGGTCAAAGAGTGGAAGAGAGATCTGCATGGCCACGAACGTCAAGTACGTTATTGCATGGTCTCTGGCTCAGATCAAATTCACATGTCATTGTCCATGCACATTGTTTTAGTACATTATTCAGTGAGGGGCGCAATGAATTATGACCGATGTTGAATCCTCCAATCATCCCAGATCAGAAGGACGGTCTCCGAACTACAGGTGTCAACCAAGCAATCGTGCAGTCAGACTAGTCCCGTTCCCCAGCTGGTTTTGCGGTCAGACTAGTCCTGCTACCCGGCTGCTTTCGCGGTCAGACTAGTCCCGCTGCCCAGCTGGTTTCGCGGTCAGATAAGTCCAGCTGCCCGGTTGGTTTCGCGGTCAGACTAGTCCCGCTACCCGGCTGATCTCGCGGTCAGACTAGTCCCGCTACCCAGCTGATTTCGCAGTCAGACTAGTCCCGCTACCCAGCTGGTTTTGCGGTCAGACTAGTCCTCCTGCGCAGCTGGTCTCGCGGTCAGATAAGTCCCGCTGCCCAGCTGGTTTCACGGTCAGACTATTCCTGCTGCCCGGCTGGTTTCGCGGCCAGACTAGTCCCGCTGCCCGGCTGCCCACGTGGCACCAGACTGCCGAGTGACGGCCGTGAGCCGCCGCGTGACCCGTGCGGCCACACCTGCTCACTGCAGTGTCGTCACGTCCGGGGCCGAGCCCGATGTGGTCAGGACTCTGCCGAGCCCGAGCCGGCCGGACCGCATGGCGCGGCCGTCACCGGCCCTCCCGTGCAGGCTACGCCAGCACAGATGTGCAGCGGTCATCGAGGGGCGGGCGTATGTCTTCATGACCTGGCAGCCGACCACGGGCGGCGCCAGCGACCACAGGATGGGGGGAGGTGGGTGCTGACCACGCTTTATTTGTTTCTGATGCTCCACCACTGAACCAGGGTAGTGAAAACTGCGTTTAAGTTAAAGTTAACTTGACTCCCTAGTATTCCTCCTGCCCGTTGCCACAATTACCGGTAATAATGCGTTGTAATGTTGAGTTAACCTCATGTTTCGCTGGGCTTTGAAGCTGTTTGGAATTCCACAGCTGCTCTGCGAGCAACTCAGAGCGCTTTGTCTGAAATGTTCCCCCTGAGGAAAACCGAAGGAGCGCGTACCTAGCGCTCGATCGTCTGGACGGAGGTGCAGTGGGAGGAGCTGCCCATGTGCCGCGGCTGGCTCCGTCCCTGGCGTGCCAGCAGCAGGTGCCGTGTGCACGGCGCCCAGCCTGACCTGCCAGCGGCCGTTGTGCTGCGGCTGGCTCTGCCCCTGACGTGCCAGCAGCCGGTGCCATGCGGACGGTGCCCGGTGTCCACCGGTCTGGCCTGCTGGCGCCAACAGCCAGTGTGCTGTGGCTGGCTCCGCCCCTGGCGTGCCAGCAGCCGGTGCCGTATGGACGGCGCCCGGTCTGACCTGCTGGCGCCAGCGGCCGGTGTGCTGTCTCGAGCGCGCCTACGGCTCCAATCCGCCGAGAGGCCCGCCGCTGTCGTGTCCCAGGCCAATAACTCATGCAACACGACTCGAGACACGGCTAACAGGTCCTCGGCCCGCTGCGCCATGAGGTGAGTGTAACGTTCACACCGCCGACGGAGCCGTGCCGCCGTCGACCGTCTGCACGGAGGGCACGCTCGGACGTACCGGCAATACTTTGGCGTTATGAGGTCATGGGTCTTATCGACTAGTGTTCTCACATGTGGACAATTTCATAATTATGTCCAAACCGATACCGATGTGCATGTATGCATTGCGTCCAAAGGTTGACTGAATTTGTTCTGAGCCCAAGCACGGGTCTTTTTGAAATGGTGAATAGCGCGTTAACGTGTTGTATTTCCCGTCCATTTGTTTTTTAAATGCACCTAAAACAATTTCTGAAGTGTCAGAGACGTTGGCGAGGATTCCACAAATGACCAGATACTATGCAGGGAGCAAAATTACTCCTGGACCCCATTAATAGTTTGACCCCCTGCATAAGGAGCTGAAACCTTGATTTTGATCTCTGCAATAAGTAATTTAACCTCTCCCTGGCAACCAAGGAGGGGTGAAACCTTAACTTATGTGTGAAACACCCATTTAGGTATTCCTGGGCAATTCATAGATCTAATTGCAGGGAAAGGTTCCTCTCAAGTTAAGGTAGAGCACCCACAAGCTATTTTTTTTTTAAAACGAGAAACTACAGGACAGACAGGGTCGCAGTGCCGCAGAGCCCGCTAGTCGATGATTGGCGCTTAGTCTATGAAGTCTTCGGTTGCCTTGATAACAAAGGCTAACTCAATGTCAAGAATTGACAAGCTGCACATCACATGCATGTTCACAAAAGTCACAGCTTATCATGTTTATAACCAAAACCGACCACCCTCAGGTGCATATTGCTTCTACCAGACGCATTTCATGTCAGAAAGTGAAGTGACTCTTTCATAAACATCTTCTGTACCCCCCCCCCCCTCAAAAACAATGTGAGGGAAACTGGCAGGCATGATAATAGGAACGCAAACTGTTGAAGGCCTTTATTATTACTAGTCGCCAAACTTACTTATTTCTCTTGAATTATTAGAAACCTGTCAGCTTTACTCGTGTGTTTCACGTATCCTAAAAGCAGAGTTAATCATGTAGGAGTCCTTTGTTGACGGCATTCGCATTCGCATCGCATCGCGCCATAATCTCATGACCGGCAACCATTTTGGGATTTCGGTGGCGTTGGTCGTAATACCCTAATGGTCTGCCGGATACCTTGCCGATTGAGAGCAAATTATTCATGCAATAAATTAATAAACATTGAAATTGACACTGACTGTGCTATGCCAGGGCAACTTGATAGCATAGTTGCAAAAGTAGTGAATAAGATTAAGATAAAGAAATATTCACCGCGAGGTGCATTGCGTGCGAGCTCAGTAATAAGTGCCGCGCTACTGACGCGTGGGAGGTGCTCTTGGTGAAGTGGTATGTGCCGTTATATGATCGCTGATTAACAAGGAAATTGTTGGTGGAAGAAGAGGATATTTACCCTCAATGCAGTTAATCTTCTCAGTTAGTTGATGTTTGCAGTGGCTCAGATATAGTTGGCATTTGTAGTGTCTTTGACCTCATTCAACTCCCATTTAAAGTCACGTTCATCAGTGGTGCTGCTCGCGGTTACTCAATTTGTAGGGCACGTGAACCTGGCAACCAGTGACAATCAGTACTCGCCGGGGACTAGACTTGCTGCTGGATATGGCATCTTATCGACTAGGTCACCGGACATATGCAGCCTATCTCAATGATATGGCCCGCTATGAAAAATTAACCTAATAAAATCCAACAGCGTGGTTTAAACTGTAAGATCCTGACTGACTCTTCATATTCAAATAAATAACGTTGGTAAACCAGAACAATTTAGACATTTCGCTTGCATGCCAAACAGTTCACTTGTGCTAAATTTGATACTTCTACAAAATCCATTGTTGTTGTTTTCATGGCTACAAGTCTCTGCAAACTTGTGACCAGCTTTTAGCATCGCATAAGTTTACGGACTTAATTTTGAGGCGTTATTTAAACAATGTTATAATTAGCTGATTCACATCGCTTAAGATTTCCTGAGCAGTGTCGCGTCACGGAGCAGCCGTGAAACGAGAATATGGCGGCAATCGTTTCATTAATATTTCTCGGTGAAATCAGACAAGACGTGCAGCCGTAAACCGAGAATACGGCGGCCACCGCCTCATTAATATTTCTTAATGAAACCAGACAAGACATGCTGGAAGGTACTAGTTGAGCGACATCCGGAAGATATTTGCTACATCGTCAAGACTGGACTATTCAAGCTGTGATAACGATCACCTGTGCTCGTGGCAAGTCCGCCTCTGCCGGTGAGGATCGTTACCTCCCCTGTGTCCGCCGCTGGATACGCCTCCGTTGGGGCAGTAGTCACTTCCCTTGTGCCCGCCGTTGAATCTGCCTCTGCCGGGACGGATCGTCACCTTCCTGTGCCCGCCGCTGAGTCTGCCTCTGTCTGAGGTCACCACCTTCCCTGTTTCTGCCGCTGAGCCCGCCTCTGCCGGGACAGGTCGTCACCTTCCCTTATGTCTGCCGCCGAGTCTGCCTCTACCGGGACAGGCCGTCACCTCCTCTAATGTCCGTGGCAAGTCCGCGTCTGTCGGGGCAGGTCGTGACCTTCCCTGTGTCCGCCGCTGAGTCCGCCTCTGCCGGGACAGGCCGCCACCTTTCCTGTGTCCGCCGCCGATTTGGGCTCTGTTGTGGCAGGTCGTCACCTTCCCGGTATCCGCCGCTGAATTCGCCTCTGTCGACGTAGGTCATCACCTCCCCTGTGCCCGCCATTGAACCTGCCTCTGCCGGGACAGGTCGTCACCTCCCCTGTGTCCGTCGCTGAGTCGGCCTCTGTCGGGACGGGTCGTCGCTTCCCCTGTGTTCGCCGCTGAGTCTGCCTCTGCCAGGACAGGTCGTCACCTCCCCTGTGTCCGTAGCAAGTCCGCATCTGTCGAGGCAGGTCGTCACCTTCCCCTTTGTCCGCCGCTGAGTCTGCCTCTGTCGGGCAGGTCGCCACCTTCCCTGTGCCCGCCGCCGAGTCGGCCTCTGTTGGGGCAGGTCGTCACCTTCCCGGTATCCTCCGCTGAATTCGCCTCCGTCGACGTAGGTCATCACCTCCCCTGTGCCCGCCATTGAACCTGCCTTTGCCGGGACAGGTCGTCACCTCTCCTGTGTCCGTCGCTGAGTCGGCCTCTGCCGGGACAGGTCGCCACCTTCCCTGTGTCCGCCGCTGAGTCCGCCCCTGCCGGGACAGGTCGCCGCCGCCGTCACCGCGATGTGCGGCGAAGCGGAGCGGCTGATGGCGACGGACAGCGCTCGACAGACAGGACCCGACAGGCCGCGCACGCTGTCACGCCGCGCCGAACTAACGTGGCGTGAGCGGCCTCCGCGTGAAGAACACGCGGCGTGACGGGCCGTGAGGACGGAGTCGGTGGCGCGTGAGGGTGGGGAGGGACGCGTGAGGGGCGGGCAGGTCACGAGGAGCACCGACTAAGAACAGGGCAAGGAACACGCCATCCAATTTGAAGCAACTGAAGCCAAGTCCGACATAATTTTCGGACGATCTATGGGTTTTTCATGATAATTTCCATGCTTGCCACACGTCTCACACCATCCGCCAAGAACCCCGCGAAGTGAAACCCAATGATGGTGCCCGTGTTCATTTTTTACGTTATAGGACTCTTTATTACCAAACTGGCTGTATCGACTCATATCCCTTCCATACCCTTACATCGCCTATTGCAATGTTATTCATGTGCCAAGATGCCCCCCCCCCCCCCTGAGATGCATTTCCGGCCTTGAAATGACGGCATTTGTGCGTTGCATAAGCAGCTCTCCAACGTGCACGACGTGCCGCGTAAATTTCATCACTAATGTGCCGAGGGTGTGGATATTTGTATAATAAATTTCCGTTGTTCTAGACGTTCCACGCATCAGGGCCCTCAATATTGCCAACCAGTTCCAGAGTGTGTCAGAAATTGCTTCGTTTGGAAACTCTCCACGTGTGGATATTTGTTTAATAAGTTTGCATTGTTTTAGACGTCCCACTCACCAGGGGCCCTCAACATTGCGAACCAATTAGAGGATGTCAGGAATCGCTTCGTTTGGAATCTCCTCGAAGATGACAACGTTTCATGGCTGACCAACACAGTTAAATTAGCCTGTCAGTTTCGAGCATCTCAAGATTGCGTGCGTTTGGCCTCACATGTGTTCACATTCCTGCCACTGTTTGAGCTATGACTGGCGATACACCCCGCCCGCCGCCACAACCGGGACCATGGCGGCCTTCTTTGTGTCATGTCATTGGGGCTTTACGACGCACTCAGCTGCTAAGGCTATGTGGCGTCGCCTGCCTCTCACCCTGGCAGGAAGGGCGGGCACCGCGGGGAATCGAACCCCGTACCTCCGGTTTCCCAGACGCGCATTGGTTAACGCAGATGCATTAACCACTACACTACCGGCACCCCTGGCGACCTTCTTTCAGCACGTTCAGATAAAGACACCTTGCGCGAACCTGTCCTGCATGAGTCTATTGTAAAATTTGCAGCCTTATTTGGAATCGCTACCTTAGTGTCGGCAAAAGATGCCGCTAGCACAGCTGTTGGATGATAATTTATCTCAATTTGTTCCGAAGGCAAGGAGGTTCGGTCCAGCCTTGTCCGATGTCGTATCGGCCTGATCTGGTGGGACCGCTCCTATCGGCCTGGTCCTGTGGGACCGGTCCTATCGGTCTGGTCTGGTGGGACCGCTCCCAACGGTCGCACGCGGCCCACTAACGTCACAAAAACGTACCTGGTCGGACTTCTTTTAACAGACACTATTTCTTCTTAGACTGAGTGGGGGCCACTGGGTGGTGATCAGGAGCGATACGCAGCAGTCACGATAACAATGAAAGCGCAGCCAAAATGTGACGTCAAATTAAGTCGATATTCTCACGTGCTACAACGTCATGAAATATATTTGCTCGCAATAGATCAGTGATACACGTGCCCTGCAATATAGTTGCGTTCGTGATAAGACGGATGAGCCCGACCGCGGTACTCACAAGCCGGCTGCAGGCCTTCTCCCACCAGAGGAGTGATGAGCAAGGACGGTCAAGGGCACCCCAAGGGCGGAGTTCGTGCTGTCGGACGGGGCTGATCGAGTGTCGTGGCTGTTATGTGATCAGATGAGTGCCCAGTCCATGACCACGTATATCACTTAGCTGAAACATGGGCAGGTCAGGAAGGTCACCAAGTTTGACATTATATGAAAAGCAGGTAAAAACATTCTTGGGTATACCATAAAGTAAAATTACCATGCACCGGAGTATTTCATTTTAAGCCGGAGATAGCAAACAGCATTCCGCAATATGTATATGCGCAAACATCTCGGTAATGCCCCACATAACAGTGCGTTGGCAGACTAAAAAGCAGCGTCGATGGAAAGCTACATAAAAAGATATCCTTCGTGCCTAACATGACAAAAACCACGAGATGTAGAGTAATTTACGTTATCAAAAGGCTCGGTCCCAATTCGACCCAAGTCAAAGTAGAAACTTCACGTTGCCTTAGCTGGGTCTGGCTAAGTCTGAGTGCCGCTGAAGTTTTGTGGGCGCCTCTTCAACTCGGAGTCCAGCACGAGTCCAGAGTTCAGCCGAAGCCCGCTCCGCTTTGGGTCGGGTGGGAGTCCGGCTGGCTCCGCCGGCGGCGTCCCTTCCCCACCATCAACACGATCGCGGCGTAATTGACTCTGGACGTGACGATTACAGGTGGGCTGACGCTCAGATTGCCGGCTGCCGCAGTAACCACCGGCCACCTCCGGCAGCTGACAGCCGCGGCGCCGGCCGTCTCCAATCAGCGCCAACGCCGACGCTAATCACAGGTCCGTCGACAGCGCTGGCCGGCAGCCGTGACGTCACTCGGGCGCTGACGGGCGAAAACGGCGAGATGTTTGCGCGTGAGGTGGGTGTGGCGGAGCGAGTGGGGTCGTGGAGGGTTGTAAGGAGGACGCAATGGACGCGATAGGTTGAACGATGTCAAGGAGAGAGGCGAGAGCTGAAGGAAGAAATAGTGGGGAAGAGAGTTTTATTTCAAGTACAATGTGAGAAGGCATGAACATAAGTGACACACCGACACATCTTACTCAGGATCTAATGGATCCATGGCCAAGACTGTGACGATAAAACCCAGACCACCTCTGGCTAGAGAGAATCAGCTATTACTCTCAGTGACACAGAAAAAATAAACCAGTCCTCCAGCGTGTGTCTTACTGACATCACCGCGTGCTCAGGCCGCCACTCGTTTGAGAGGTTTGCCGACAGATGGGGACACCGACGTTATTGACGGCATGCTGAAATTAGGCCGTTTTTCGATATCATCGCGTTGTGGACGGGAAAATACGACAGGAAATTAATGCGTTCATAGGCCGGGATGGGAGGGAGGGAGGGGATGGGAGGTTTCATAAATATGCGGAGCTCGCATAGACTCAGGACTCCGTTTGCTATCCAGCGCCAGCACGGTTGGTCGGGCTGCATTGGAGGCTGACATCAAGCCAAGGAATTTACTTTAATAAAACGGGGGTAACGATCGGTAAGGAACAGGATCTCGCAGTATTGTTAAGTGAACGGTCTTGCGCGCACAGGGATAATATAAGCATGCAAGCGCTCTTTAGATGCTGACAAACAACCTATGATGAACTAACTATAACAAATAACGATGAGCCTATACGTGTTGATGATTAACCAGCTGTATATCTGTAAAGTGCCAGTGAGCCACCCGGCTGTGCTGAGGCAGAACGTCTTCCGTTCTCCGCTGGGTGTCGTCCACACACGCCGTGTGGCAGCTCAGGCCAGAGACCAGACTTCACTCAACTCCGCGCCCGCCCCCACGCGGCTCTGGCGCTTCTCAGAAGAGTGCCCGGCGTCATGTGCGCCCATCGGTGCGTCTCGGTGCACTGGCGGAATGCCGGCAAACATCCTGATAGCGGTACGGCGAGGCTTCAAAGGCTGCATGTTTCATAAAGACGCCCGTTTCTGGTAGAATGTCTGGTCTGACTGGACCACGTGACCCGATGTAACACCCGAGCGCACATGACACCGGCTCGCCAGCATATATGCGGAGCAGGAGCGTCCTGACACGGCATGTGTCAGCTAACTCGGCCCGACCGGAACACTATGTCGGCTCACTCTTGAGCGACGGCGAGCCGGTCCCGCGCCGCCCGCGTCGCCGCCCAGAGCACGCTGGGAAAAGGGTCACTTCTGCCTGTCTGCAAGACGGCTGGCGGTGGACAGCTGCGGTGGCGCGCCAACCGTGATACAAGCGTGCCTGATAAAGCTGTGCAAGAGCTGTTGAGGGCGACGACGGCTGCGTGCAGTGCACAGCCTTGTGTCCTCTCCGGGACTGACAGGCTGTGCACCGATGCGATCAACTGTGTCGCATAGTGCACGCTTCGCCTACATCTGATGCGCGCAAACACAGGATTGACTTTGGATAGACGTGCGTATTTTGTGCGCGATTCTTGAATCAAAGAATTAAAACAAGGGTGCCATGAAAGTCATTGGCTAACAACATTTGGTCTTTTTTCGCCCTCGTCGCGTTACTAGCAGTGCCTAGTTTTCTACCACCGACCTAGATTTTCAGCAACACTGACACGGAAACCAGCACAGCGACCACGAACGAAGCGCAGCCAAACTGGTGTATCTGAAAAGTAAATTAGGCCATGGCGCCCATGCCCTCTCTCTACGTTTCGTCGCCTATGGAGCACGCGCTGCGCAGTTGCTTAATGCCGTGCGAACGCTCTATCGCATTTCTTTTTCATGCTATCCTCAGCACGTCACAACGTCTTGTCATTAGCATTCACCTGGCTTAATCTGGGTTTATCACGCCTCAACACGACAAACACGGCCATTTGCGGCACGTGAGCGTTCCGCACGACATACACGTTATTCAAAAAGGTTCCGGTAAGTCTCCCCCTGCCCCACCTCCCATTCGCGACTCCCTCGAGCAGTAATGAAGTGACCCGGCGAGCGACGTGACTCGAATTGCACGCGCTATCTGGTGCTGTCTGGTTTTTACCGGTCGACAAATGGCTGTGTGTGGCGGCGGCTGTCACCCCGCATCTCATGTGAACGCGACGTGTGCGGAGGCGACGGCGGCCATGCTTATTCATTTCTGGCGCGCGACAGGCGCCGCCGACAAATCATTTCATCACAGATGACGTCACGCGTCCCCGAAGCGGGCCACACCTGACATAAATCACGTCGGCCGTCCGTTTTTGTAATGGGCCGACGATAATTTTATATCCCATTTATTCTTGTCATGTCGTAAAGATGATTTACGGCGGCCGGCTGGCCTGGTTGAGCCACCCTGACAGGCGGTATGCGCCTGCCAAACAGAAGCTGCCGGTCGCCGCGCCGGTCGGCTGCAGCTGCCAGCTGCACGGCCCCAGTCCCGCTGCCTCGGCCGGCTGGGACTGCGCCGCTGCCTCGTGTGCAGACCGCGGCTACAGACGATGTCGTGCGAAGCCATCACGAAAGTTCAATGCGTGTGGTTTTGCTCGAGTCACATGTCATCTGTGGTACTTTTGGAGAGAGGTAGCACACAAGAGGCCTCTCACCGCGCCCGTCCCCAGCATGGAAAGCAAAAATGTGCACCCGATCCTTCTATAGAAAAATGATACTTCTCCGTTCAAAATTAATCATCGGGCGTGAACGGTTCCAGACATACCCAGCTTCGCTGAAAGCAGCCCGTGCAATGGACGGCGCAGAAGGAGCATTGTGCCTCTTCGGGCCTTACACCCACGTGCATGTTGGGTTCAGCCGCCTATTCGAAGTTGAGGCCACCCGAAAGCCACATGGAAGCGTAAGCCAGAGGCAAGCGCAAGAGGCAAAAAGGGGTTTTGTTTTTGTTGAAGATTTGCCCTTCGGTTCCAGTGTAGCTTGGCTGCTGATGTAGACGCCAGGAGGCGTTAGATGAGGCATTTCCAGCTGCTGATGTAGACGCCAGGAGGCGTTAGGTGGGGCCTCTCCCACCGCTGATGTAGACGCTAGGAGACGCCAGATCAGACCTCTCCCACTGCTGATGTAGACGCTAGGAGACGCCAGATCAGACCTCTCCCACTGCTGATGTAGACGCTAGGAGACGCCAGATCAGGCCTCTCCCACTGCTGATGTAGACGCTAGGAGACGCTGGATCGGACCTCTCCCACTGCTGATGTGGAAGCCAGGAGGCAGTAGGTGGGGCCTCTCCCAGAGCTGATGTAGACGCCATGAGACGTTAGATCGGCTCCTACCGCAGCTGCCGTCTGCATGCAGCAGACGGTGCGCCATGGCCCCCAGCAGAGCCAAGCTGGCAGCGCTGCCCCATTCCAGCGATAAGACGCCGCGCTATGGAAGCTCTAACATCCTCGCCACGCGCCAACTGTCGAAAGGTCGGCTCAGTTGCAGCCGTGTGAGCCGGACCAGGTGCAGCGGGCTGCGACGGAGCCGGGGAGCCGTGCCGCGGCGGCCGCCGACTGTCGGTCGCGCCCGCGCTGCTGCAGTGTCCGGGCCGGGCGCCCGCCCGCCGCAGGCCCGCCCATGCCTCACTGTCAACCGTCAATTGTGGCTAACAACTGCCGCACCGCGTGCATGAGCTCGACGATGAATAAAACACGTCCGTCGCCCGCCGAAAGTGGTGGCCATTATAAGCCGAGGCCGGCCGATCGACGCCGAGGCGCCGGGGATTGTTCGCGCTGAATTGAAAACACAGCGGAGCCAACGACCGGCTGCAGCGAGCCGGTGTCAGTGATTTACGGCCGCCGCCGCACCTCATCTGAATATATGGACAAATGCGGAGGATAAATGGTAACGTTATGTGGTGGTGAATGCACGTATGTAATATGCATGATGTAATTCGCTTGTTTTCCGATAAATTGTGTCGGAGGCGGAGCACGACGATAGATAGGGCGCGCGGTCGTACATCAACGCCCACCGAGTGTGCTCAGCGGCTCATTCTCATTCGGATGACACTCCAAGCATAATCAATTCGAAGAGCACACGGTAAATGGGTCCTTCCGCATGGTATGCCTCTTTCTCTGCAAGCACCAGAGTAACGTTATCGGATCAGGATGCAGTTATGTCACCCAGAGACCAGGCCACGCTCCGAGTCAGACTTGCATGGACGTGGTGTTGGTATCGGCTGGCTCTCTGTATCCACTTAAGCATCCATATTTCCCTCCTCTTCTCCACTCCCTTGTTAGTTATCCCTCTGCCTTCCTCTTCCGCCCCTGCTGCTTCTCCACATCTCCGACCTCGATCCATCCTCTCCTGTTTTGCCTCTCCGCTGTGCGCAATCTCCCCAGAGCTCCCCTTTCAGTTCGCTCCGTCTCCCTTACGTATCACTTCGTCGTTTCGTTCGCGGCCGTCGAGTCGCTGGGATCAGACGGCGCGCCGCTGTCGCGTGCTGTCCCTTGCGCACCGCTGGCGCCGCCCGTGGTGTAATTTGAAACGACAGCGCAGCGCGGCGGCCACTTTTCGCGCGTCAACTCGATTTCGGAGGTCGCCGTCCGTCCGTCGGCAACATCAAAGCAGCCGCCGTCAGAAAACAGCCGCGGAGTTTGGCTTTCACTCGTGCAAATGGACTCAGGGCACCGTCGCGCGGCAGCGCCAGCCACGTTCACATGTGTCCTTGTGGCCGGAGATTTTGACTGAAGCGGATTCAGACGTTTACGTATGGGAACGGCGGATCCCAGCAGAAACATTGCAAGAAGTCCTGGTCAAGATGTGAGCGTACGATGCAGAAAATTGGTCGTGGTTTTACGCTTTAAAGCAGAATATAGTACGCCGCCTCAACGGAGTGATGTCACATAGGCTGAATACTCATAACCGAGTTCCTGCTCATGTATGTTTGTGCGCTGCAAACCAACATTGATCCAGCAAGCATCGAAAAGATATGTTGGCGCTTCTGTCAACAGATCACTGCGGTTCAAAGGGTCTGAGCGACAGCCAATTCTGGTCTGTCTGGCCTCTGGTCAGGCCTGCCCTGCCCGATCAGGGGCGACAGGGCCTTGGTCAAGGTGACGTCCAGAGACGACATGCAGCTTAGCTGGGTTCACCGGCAGCCCCCTTTGATCCGATGCCGCTCCACGTCGACCGGAAGTGGCCCGGTGACAGGCGGAGGTCGGCCGATGAACGACGAGTGGCGGTGACGGCCGCTGACAACAGACGGCTACCAGCGCGAGCTGGGCAGCACCAGCAGCGCGCCCAGCGCCGGTGCGCCAGAGGCACTTCCCGATGGGCCAATATGATGGCAGTTGATGCTCATGGCTTGACGGCACTTGTTGCGTATGGCCAGTTTGACGACAGTGGTTGTGGCAAATTCACATTTTTAGCGCCTAGTGCTTTGAATGGGAGAATGCATTTGCCATGACGAAAACTAATGTTCCTCAATTTTGGACGCAGCTAATAGTGAATGTGCTTTTCAAAGGAAGCCTTTTAGCCTCAACAAAACCCGAAGAAATTAAGCATTGTCAATTTCGCTGTTTGACAGCAGTCGTAGGTCTCTATATCAAGACTGCGAGAAATGTGTCACTGGTACGCACTGGTATGCCTCGCAAAACCATTCGAGCATCACGTAATTTTGTTGACATGGGAAGTAGCATAGTTATTCCATCGGCATATTGCTAAAGTCAGCATAGAGAATGAGCCAGGATATCCTCTAATTTCTTTCGCATTGAACTGTTGACGATTTTTCGGTGGGTCCGACGCCTTCAAAGCCATGCGACACAGGCATTCAACAAAAACAGTCAAGCTAACTGCGTCGTCCGGCAGCGGGCTTCTGATGTGGCGGCTTGGTCGCAAATGATGTTTCAGTTCGATGTGAATGATATGGACAACTTGACGCTAACTGACGCGGAGGTTTGACGTTAACTGCCGGGGGCGGTTTGGCGGGGTGCGATATGGCAGCACGCCGACGCCGGCTGTTGGCCGTTCGTCAGGGCGCGGCCGCCAGATCCGCTGTCGCCGCCGACAGCTGACAGGTGCGCCGAATTTGTCCGTGACGCGGCGCGTTTGTCGCGCCGTCGGAGCTTGTTTACGGGAGTGGTGACGGTGGCGCGAGGTCGGCCCCCGCCCCTCCCCCCTCCCCAGGCTGTCAGCGCGGCACATTAACGCGTGTAGAGGGTCACCGCTCCCATTTGGGGCCGGGCAAATGTTGGCACAGCCGTCACCAGCCGACGCAAATGCTCGTTAGTGCTTTTGATTGGATCTAGGCAGTGCCTTCTAGGCTGCGATCGTGTGTTGTGTCGGGTACCTAGGGAAACTGCACTCGGAACAGGTATTTGGCTAGTATGCCTTTGTTTGTACGCAAACATGCATGCAATGGCGCGTTTCATGTATCAATGCATCATCCATGCAGTCCACATGAGCCGCTTTATCTAGCGTCCGCTTCATCTTTTGTTGAAGGCAAGTTTAGCACGTTGGTCCTGAAATTAATGTCTTCGAGAAGTCTTGACGCCAGTATCACCACCTGGGTAAGTCCCCAGCGCTACTGATGGGTTCACCTCAGCAATGCGAAATGGAGCGCCGGAAGAGGGTGCAAACTTTAAGAATTAGACTATTCATGATAATATGTGGGCCTTAAAGCCCTCCAACCTCAGAAATCTGGGCTCCCTTGTTTCTACACATAACATGTGCGTCAGTTCCACAGAAACCAACATGTGGTTCGGCTCTGTCGACGCCACGCTGCATGCAGCGCCGGTTAGTTTCCAACACCACGCTTCGCCTGAATGCCGAGCAGCGTTCACCCAAGCATGCAGGACTGCAACACTGGGTAAAATGCTGGACATGATGATCAGGCTGTTCCGACCATGTTGGCGGAAAGTAAGCGCGCCGGACAACGAAACTGACCGTCTTAGACTAAAGTCTTGGGATGAGACTGTGCTGTTGGTCGGAAAACTATGCATGTCTGAGTGCGCTCCGCTGCAGAATGGTCTCGCCACGCCAGACGCAGAGCAAAGTTTACACGTGGTCAGAGCCGACTCGACCCGCGCCGGCTGAAGGGACGCTGGTGCAGGGATGGCTCGGTATGACTCGACCCGCGCCGGCAGAAGAGACGCTGGTGCAGCGATGGCTCGGTATGACTCGACCCGCGCCGGCTGAAGGGACGCTGGTGAAGCGAGGGCTCGATATGACTCGACCCGCGCCGGCTGAAGGGACGCTGGTGAGGCGAGGACTCGGTATGACTCGACCCGCGCCGACTGAAGGGACGCTGGTGCAGCGATGGCTCGGTATGACTCGACCCGCGCCGGCAGAAGAGACGCTGGTGCAGCGATGGCTCGGTATGACTCGACCCGCGCCGGCAGAAGAGACGCTGGTGCAGCGATGGCTCGGTATGACTCGACCCGCGCCGGCTGAAGGGACGCTGGTGAAGCGAGGGCTCGATATGACTCGACCCGCGCCGACTGAAGGGACGCTGGTGCAGCGATGGCTCGGTATGACTCGACCCGCGCCGGCTGAAGGAACGCTGGTGAAGCGATGGCTCGGTATGACTCGACCCGCGCCGGCTGAAGGGACGCTGGTGAAGCGAGGGCTCGATATGACTCGACCCGCGCCGACTGAAGGGACGCTGGTGCAGCGATGGCTCGGTATGACTCGACCCGCGCCGGCAGAAGAGACGCTGGTGCAGCGATGGCTCGGTATGACTCGACCCGCGCCGGCTGAAGGGACGCTGGTGAAGCGAGGGCTCGGTATGACTCGACCCGCGCCGGCTGAAGAAACGCTGGTGCAGGGATGGCTCGGTATGACTCGACCCGCGCCGGCTGAAGAGAGGCTGGTGAAGCGAGGGCTCGGTACGACTCGACCCGCGCCGGCTGAATGGACGCTGGTGAAGCGAGGGCTCGATATGACTCGACCCGCGCCGACTGAAGGGACGCTGGTGCAGCGATGGCTCGGTATGACTCGACCCGCGCCGGCAGAAGAGACGCTGGTGCAGCGATGGCTCGGTATGACTCGACCCGCGCCGGCTGAAGGGAAGCTGGTGAAGCGAGGGCTCGGTATGACTCGACCCGCGCCGACTGAAGGGACGCTGGTGCAGCGATGGCTCGGTATGACTCGACCCGCGCCGGCAGAAGAGACGCTGGTGCAGTGATGGCTCGGTATGACTCGACCCGCGCCGTGCAGTCATGTTTCGGTGTGACTCGATCCAAGCCATCCCGTCCTTAACGGACTGGCCTACCAAAACAATTTCGACTACATCTTTTATGTCAGGGATGGGTGTAGTTTCCATCCAGTTTCTAGCCGCCCTACCAACATTGAAAAGATAGCGGGACAAAGCCAAAGAGGAAACTCTTGTGTTCTATATTGGTCGTCGGTTTTGTCATGCTCCCCGCCTCAGCCTTCCCCTAAGCAATTGTGCGAAACTACACCCCTGACATCAGGGCGGGTACCCAGGCTGCACGCCTGACAAGAGCAGGAAATTGCAGTTAGGAAGTAGCAATGATTTACGACGACGAATGCAGGATATGGGTAGCATTGCCGTTTCTGAACAGTCGCTTTGTGACTGACTTTTTTGCGACAAACAGCGCCGCGGTTTTGCGCAACAAAAATACTGCGTCGTAATGGTGCCAGGAGGGGCGCGGTCAGGATTTCTTTAGAAGCGAGGGGACGCAGAGTCCAGTCCAGTCCAGTCCAGCGCACACGTCACGCGGATTTTAAACTTACTGACGTGAGCTGTCTATGGTAAAAACCATAAAGGGGTCTCAGGGGGAGCCGATCACACGCCCACCCTCCCCCCATCCCGTCCTGGCTGCGCCCCTGGCCGGCAGCACTACCTTGTTCTCGGCTGCCACAGGACCCACGCTTAGTCCAGAACGTAAAATCACTTTGAAAACTATTTTACCCTTTGCTAGTGAGTGAAACCGCGGTACACGGGTCAGATGCACACTGACGTTTTTCTTACAGCCATCACGTGGCAATTTCATTGCGCCAACCATCGTCTCCACATTAAACCCTCGACATTGCCACCTGCACACGGGATATTGCTCTTTATAGGGGGGTTGACCAGCTTGATTTACCATTTGTCCGATGGTAACGCATGCGGCCGACCATCCACCTGTGGTAGAGCGCTTTGCATTTAAAACGCTCTGTTACGCCTCGCGACTTATCCTTTACATCACATTTTAGGGACGAGTGACGTCTCTGATGTTACAACTTGCTCCCCGGGAGGGTCGACCCATTTGCTTCACCATTCACAGGAGGGGACCACCGCGGCCTGCCGTCGACCGGGTGGCAAGATCACAAACGTCTTTTGCCATCACTCGCAGAGTGATTTAAACAAGAGGTAAATCAATACAGTACCAGCGGCTAACAGCATTACGCCCGCAATCGAGCTCAACTTTTCACCAGATCTGGTCATCCAACACAAACCGATTACAAAAATCGTGTCACTTTATGACCGTTTTATCTCCGGGTAAAAGCCCACAACTCCTACCACAGGCTAGAGCAGGCATGGTGCGGTACGCACATACAGCAGAACATCTGTGCGCCGGCCACAATAGGCGACTCTCCCACCGGCCGATGGCGCGGGTCCTATGACCGTCACGATGGTGCGGCGGAGACGGCGGCGGCGCGCGGGTGAGCTGGCCGACGCGCAGGTGAGCTGGCCGGTGCTTAGAGCCAGCAACCGCAGCACCCATCGCCAATGCGTCAGGCTTGACATGCTGCATCCTGGCGGCGACCGGGCATGCCCAATAGTCCACCGCAGGTTTCGTGACGTGGTTCTCTGACGCCCCACGCGCATTTGTTCGGAAAATTGTCGCCACGTGATGGCATCAGCCTTCCACTTAAGACGCGGAAGACAGCTACGCTGCCTCCGCCATGGCGTGCCAGCGTGGCGCGCACGCATGACAAGCCTCCCCAAGCCAGCATCGCTCGATGGCGACGGCTGCACGACCGCCACAGCCGGCCGCGGACGACGTTGACTGAGACGACTGACACCTCATCCGGCAATCGGGGATATCCAACGCCAACCATGTGAGGGTGAAAGCCAGAGTCCCGTGGCGAAGCTGGGTTTCTACGCGTGCACTGAGCGCTTCCTCCCAGTACCGCAACACTAGAGGACTAGTTCCCCGCGCACACTGAGCGCTTCTTCCTGGCACTATAACACTAGAAGACTAGTCCCTCGCGTACGCTGAGCGCTTCCTTCCTAGTGCCGCAGCTTCCTCCTAGTACCGCAGCTCCAGAGGACTAGTTCCCTCGTACACTGAGCGCTTCCACCTAGTGCCCGAACAGTAGAGGACTAGTTCCACGCGTACACTGAACGCTTCCCCCCAGTACCGCAATAGTAGACGACTAGTTCGTCGTTCAAGAGTTCATATTAATACGATCGGCCTTTCTCGAGCTGCCCAGTCGGCCGAACAGCGTCCCTTCCGCGCAGGCCGGGCAATGGTACGTGACAGCGGTTTCTGCAATACGAGGTAACATGAACTGTTCGTGTTTGTAGCCCCTCGGGAAGGGGCATTAGATGCCGATGAAATGAATGAACCAGACATTAAATGGCTGTATCGAACAAGCCGCCAGCGTTATTCGTTCTATCATGGATCATTCGACATGTAACAGGGACGTTGCCGTTTTTTTCTGGGTCCCACAGGTAAAGAAGGCAGTCTCGTAGATTGAACACCAGCATAGACAAAATGGGCCAAATGCTTCTTTTATCGGCATGTCTAACACACATTCACCTGGGGATATCATCTTTGCTCAGAATCGTTAAGAAAATAATGCATGATATAGTCATAAGACTTGTGTGCTCGCAGTCTAGAAACCAAAGCACCGTCGACCAGTGCTGCAGTCTCCATTAGCCTCATGGTGTCAGCCCTGCAGCTAACACAAAGCGGGGACTAACGGGCGGGCAAACTTGACCACACATCAGGAACAAGTACTTTCTAAAACCTTATGAAATTAGTTCTTACGTGAGAAAGGAAGTCCAGGCTGAAGATCTCACCTGCCGCATTCCAAAATTGCTGCTCAGAACGGTTCATCATTTACAACAGCACGAACTATTACCATAGCAGTATAATCTCATTGCTCGTCTGGCTTTAACGGCTAACCAGTTCTGAGGATCAATCTTGCGATTACAGATGAAATCTTCCCACCAGTCTAGCGTTTGAACGTTGCAATCTGTTTTTCAAAGGCTTTCGGGAACATCATTCCCGATACTTGCTCGTTTTCGCGGCCCCCGCCCGCCGCCTGACGGTAACAACTGCAGTAGGCAACGCCTCTCGGCATACGCCCTTCTATCCTCTATCTTGCTTTATCCTGCACCTGCCTCACGACGCCCCGCTTGTCCGGGGCAGGCTGCATGCGCCAGCCACGAGCGGACCGAGAGGCCCCCTGGAGGGGTCCCCGTGCGGGCGCTCAGCGCACTCCCCGCAGAGGGGTCCCCGTGCGGGCGCTCAGCGCACTCCCCGCAGAGGGGTCCCCGTGCGGGCGCTCAGCGCACTCCCCGCAGAGGGGTCCCTGCGCGAGCGGTCTCGGCGGGTAGGCACCCAGCATCACGCAGTCCTGTTCCACCGTTATCCACTCTCCTTCGTCCCATAGGCCTGGTATAATCGTAACCGGTCGAAAGGACTCTAATCCAAATAATCAATGAGCCAACGCCTCTCAGTTCGATGGAGAAAGCAACGGCAGGCATCGCTCTTTTTGCTCACAAAGATTGAGAGGGCACCTGCTCAGAACTGTCCATTTCATCCTTGTTCAAAATCGGTTTCGAAAAAGGATGAATGCTTTCCGGTAAAGGTGTGCTGACCATGTCAATACAGACTTTTGGCCCCTTTTCGATCCGCCCGATTAAAACACCACAGACACTCGGACAGGGCAGCCTTTCACGGGTAGGGAGAACCCTTAGGTAGAATACTAAGTGGCAGCAACCTTTTTCCTCCAGAAGCTGAATGACCCTTCTGTTCAATCGCGGAATACCGACAGTTGGCTATGCTGAGGACACAGAGATCGCCGTCGCCTGGTTGATCTGAAGGGCCCCACAGGGATGCATCATATATCGGTCCGCTCCCTGACGCCTCTTAGCAGGCAGATGACCTCGGACCGACACAGGGGGTCGGCAATAACACAAAAACGACTACTAACCGGCATAGATGGCACAGTCATTGGCACAGGGACAACATTCTAGCTTATCTGACCCCTGGTTGAAACGAGGCAGTGGACCCAGTTGGGCAGCCCACCAGCGTCTTTGAAAAGTTTTCGCATCAAGACTGAGCAGCCAATAAATATATGTTTCCCCACACCCCAAATGCAGCTCTTTGTCGTGACCTGAGCGTACGCGGGTCACGCGGGTCTGTGCACGGGCTAAATATATGAGGTCTAGACGCCACAGCAGGCTCCCTCCCACTGAGCATGTGACCACTGCATGGTGGGCCTACCGGCTCCGGTCAAGGCTTGGTGACAGAGAAGGAAAGAGCACCGCGAAATTACGTGGGGACGACCGCAGAAGCAGCTGAAGAAACATGAGATGACGTCGGCTGCGCTATCGGCTGAAGGGATGGATGCAGGCCACGTGCCATCAGCAAAGCAGCTCGCTACCTTCCGGACTTCAGGCGGAGCAGCGGCAGTCGCTGCAGCGTCAGTGGGTTGGGCAAAGCCCAGCGGGCCGGACAGTAAAGGTGAGCAAGCCAGGCCACGTTCAGCGCGCCGACCGGCCCACTTGCCAGCCCTGTCCGGCCCGCTTACCGGCCATGTCCGGCCCGCTTACCAGCCGTGTCCGGCCCGCTTACAAGCAGTGTCCGGCCCGCTAACCAGCCGTGTCCGACCCGCTTAGCAGCCCTGTCCGGCCCGCTTACCAGCAGTGTCCGGCTCGCTTACCAGCCGTGTCCGGCCCGCCTACCAGCAGTGTCCGGCCCGCTTACCAGCAGTGTCCGGCCCGCTTACCAGCCCTGTTCGGCACGCTGGACTTTTATCAACCCAATGACGTCGTAGCGACTTTCACTGTTTCACCTGAAGTCTGGGGCCCGGGCGAGCCCCAGGCGTCAAGAGCTGCTTTATTGTTGGCATGTGGTTTGCGCCTGTCTCTTCAGCCGATCACGCAGCCGACGCCATCTCGCTTGTCTTCAGCGGCTTCTACGGTCGCCCCACGTAGTTTCGATACACCAGCGACCACGACTAGGACGGCTGATGAACTGCGTTGCCCTGAAGGCAACAGGGTCAGCCATCATTTGCTGCCTCGATGCTAAACCCCAGCGCATGGAGGCTACCATGAAGGAGAGACACTGAAATCTTCGGTAAATTTACTCATGTCTCCGCTATATTCATATAAATTCTACTATGTTTATACAAGGATAAGCTATGCCTTTTATGGCATAAGGAGTGCTTATGCACGTGTGATCCATGCATATACAAGTTAAGTATTTACTATGTCAGTAACCCAGTGGTCAAGTTTGATCTAGTGACAGAAGTTGTCATAACCATTAAACCGCGTGTTCAGCCAAGTGTTGTTCTAAAAATTTACTGCAGGGAGGTAACGCATTGTTAGAGCAAACGACAGCATCTTTGAAAAGGAGATAGCGCATGGATGAGGTGCAGGTTGCCCAAGTTTTGACGTCCATAAAACAATGCTTTTGGGGACAAAAGTTTACGTCGAGAACCAGACGGTTCTTTTAAAGAGAGTGTTACACGTTTGTATGATATATTGAACTGAAATATCCATCTTCGAAGTCATTCAGTACAGTTCACAGCCCTGCCCTTCTTAATAGTTTCTGAGCTGCACACCCGCGAGGATGTGCAGACCAATTGGTGCAGACTGTTTCAAGGTCACCTAAGTATCGATGGCGCCGTAATCACGTCATCCCAATCTTGCCATTTCATTCGGCGTGCGACGACCAAGGCCAAGAAAAAACAATTGTCGAGTCGTTCATATCTGGAGTTCGTGAGCACGATTTCTAGATAAAACTGCCCTCAATTGACTCCCCACCAGTGTTGTGTCAGGCACGATGATGCAATCAAACAACAATGAGTTGAGGAGCATATTTACTAATAAGAGAAAACTGTGCTGTGTAGTGCAGTCTTTCCCACTTAAAAGTATACCAAAAGTTATAAATGAGCTGAATTCATCCCATCTGATGTTTGCATCATCTTCAACTGTGGAAGATTCCCTCTTAAAGGCAATGCTCAGCTTTTGGTTGATGATCTCCCGCCCTGCGGCCGGTGCTGAATCTGGCCAGGTAAGCGGCCAGCGCCACCCCCGGTGCTCCGTCCTCCAGGCGGGACGTGACGTCATCCGCTCGGCGCAGACCGCTGATTGGGTTAGCCGCTGAGATCAGCCAACTGAGCTGCCGCTCCCCCCCCCCCCCCCCATCCTTAGCGCCCACCTATGCGAATGTGAGGACTTGGTGTGGTATGCGGATTGGCAAAGTAGCATGCAGGCAGCACAACCTGGGACGATAATTATCCAGCATAGATGACACGTGAAAAACTGCTCCCTTGCTGCAAGAATACCCATGGTCTACACAATCAGGCGAGACAAGATCGTGAGCAAAGCGTGCCCCCGGCATCCTTTTGCTGTGTGTGGCAATGAAATGCTTTAGGCCCAACAGCTGGCTATCTCTGTTTTGGCAGGCGGACGCGGCCTTTCACTGTCACGGCGTGAGTGATGTTGGTCTTCAGAGATCCTTGTCATTGGTGATTTCTTCCATGGCCCATCTGAATACCAAACGACCCTTCTGGGAGACTGGCGGTATTAACGAGAGACTGCGCAAGGCAAAGGTCGTCCTCGTGGATTAATTTTGTGCCACAGAATAGTGACGTGCTGGCATGGAATACCCTGCGGCAGAGTCTGGCGCAAAGCACTCGCTTGTCGAGACCATACCGCCGGCTCTCCAAGCTTGGTTTGCCGATCTAGGACGAAGGCGTCGCAAATACAGATGTTGCCTGTGTCACAGCGTCGCGCAGTGTAGTGAGTTGGCCCTGTCTCCATACACCCGTCACCAGCCTTTTCCGACGCACCCGTCACCAGCCTTTTCCGACACACCCTTCACCAGCCTCTTCCGACACACCCGTCACCAGCTTCTTCCGACACACCCGTCACCAGCCTCCTCGGTGGTGCCGGTCTTGAGAGAGGCCGGCTCTCGACCGGACCCCACACCTCCCGAGTCAGCTGCGGAGCTGATGCGAGGGAGGATCCCTTGACCCACGCCTCCCCCAATCACGCGCTTGACGTCTGCTCGGAACTTTGCAGATTGGACCATGCCCTGTGGCATCTGCAGCATCTGGCCGACCCGGCGACCCTGGCACGGACGCGGAGTGCCTCAGCTGGCTGGTCACACGCGGACAGCGGGCCGCTCTCGGACATCGGCGGCTCCGTTACACCCAAGCCATGGCACGTGCGGGTGTACAAATCTGTCCGAGCTCACAGCGTACAACACTGCCCCAACCCATAGCGTACGGCCCTGCTCTAACACAGAGCGCACAACCCCGCTCTAACCCACAGCGTACAGCACCGCCCTAACCCACAGCGTACAGCCCCGCCCTAACGCACAGCGTACTGCCCCGCCCTAACCTACAGCGTACAGCACCGCCCTAACCCACAGCGTACAGCCCCGCCCTAACCTACAGCGTACAGCACCGCCCCTAACCCACAGCGTACAGCCCCGCCCTAACCTACAGCGTACAGCCCCGCCCTAACCTACAGCGTACAGCACCGCCCTAACCCACAGCGTACAGCCCCGCCCCAACCTACAGCGTACAGCCCCGCCCTAACCTGCAGCGTACAGCCCCCGCCCTAACCCACAGCGTGCAGCACCGTCCTAACCCACAGCGCACAGCCCCGCCCTAAACCACAGCGTGCAGCCCACCACAACCCACAGCATACAGCTCGCCCTAGCCCACAGCGTACAGCCCCGCCCTAACCTACAGCGTACAGCCCCGCCCTAACCTACAGCGTACAGCCCCGCCCTAACCTACAGCGTACAGCCCCCGCCCTAACCTACAGCGTACAGCCCCGCCCTAACCTACAGTGTACAGCCCCCGCCCTAACCTACAGCGTGCAGCACCGCCCCTAACCCACAGCGTACAGCCCCGCCCTAACCTACAGCGTACGGCCCCGCCCTAACCCACAGCGTACAGCCCCGCCCTAACCTACAGCGTACAGCCCCGCCCTAAACCACAGCGTGCAGCCCCCCACAACCCACAGCATACAGCTCGCCCTAGCCCACAGCGTACAGCCCCGCCCTAAACCACAGCGTGCAGCACCGTCCTAACCCACAGCGTACAGCACCGTCCTAACTCACAGCGTACAGCCCCGCCCTAACCCACAGCGTACAGCCCCCGCCCTAAACCACAGTGTGCAGCCCACCCCAACCCACAGCGTACAGCGCACCGTCCTAATTCACAGCGTACAGCACCGTCCTAACTCACAGCGTACAGCCCCGCCCTAACCTACAGCGTACAGTCCCCGCCCTAACCACAGCGTGCAGCCCCACCCCAACCCACAGCGTACAGCGCACCGTCCTAATTCACAGCGTACAAACACCGTCCTAACTCACAGCGTACAGCCCCGCCCTAGCCTACAGTGTACAACCCAGCCCTAACCCACAGCGCACAGCCCCCGTCCTATTCCACAGCGCACAGCCCCGTCCTATCCCCACAGCGCACAGCCCCGTCCTATCCACAGCGCACAGCCCCGTCCTATTCCCACAGCGCCCCACCAGCCCCGTTCTATCCCACAGCGCACAGCCCCGTCCTATCCCACAGCGCACAGCCCGTCCTATCCCACAGCGCACAGCCCCCGTCCTATCCCACAGCGCCTCACAGCGCACAGCCCCGTCCTATCGCACAGCGTACAGCCCCGTCCTATCCCACAGCGCACAGCCCCGTCCTAACTCACAGCGTACAGCCCCGTCCTATCCCACAGCGCACAGCAGTCCTGCGTGGCCGCCGTGCCAGCCAACATTAGCAGCGGCGTGCTCTACAGTGACAGGGCGCCGACTATTGACGAATAACAATTCATCAAGCGCATTGATCAAATAGGTGATGCTGATCCGCAGCAGCCGGTCACGATAGCCGTCGGCAGCGAGCTCATTAGACGACCATAAGCAAGAGCTCATTAGACGACCATAACTCAGCAGTCGGCGCAGCTGGAGCATCCGCATCAATCAGCCGTGAAGTGCGGGTGCCGAGTCAGATGATTTCTTCGAACCCCGATCCCCTCCCCCGGGCCCGATCGGACGGCAATGACAGATGATAAATTACCGCCGGCTATTAAATCGTGATTCATATACCCTTTGTCGGCATATCCAATCAAACGCCATTCTTATCTCCGCGTACAAAATGATTGGCCTGCCAGAAAATCGTCTATTTTTACAGGACTGATGGATACATCCTTCAGCGCAGCCAACACTGCGTGATAAATCATCGTCATAAAAAGTACTCCCTCTGACAGGAAGCTGCGCGCCAGCGCTAAACCCCGATAATGGAGGTGCCCGGCGGGCGCAGCTCATCCGCTCGGCGGGTGCCACCGTTGTTCAAACAACGCCCTCGGACGCCGTCGCCAGCGGCCAGTTTGCCGGCTGTTCTCCGGCAGTTGGCCCGAGTGTCTTAGTTGCTGACCCGAGGTCATGCTGGCGGTGGACCCGAGTGCCGTGGCTGCTGGTCTGAAGGCATGCTGGCGGTGGGCCCTGAGTGTCGTGGCTGCTGACCTGAGGTCGCATTGGCTGTCTACGTTTGTTGGTGGGTATATTCAAGACCGCATCCGCGTCACTGTATTGACAATCTTTGAATTTGAAGCATCACGTAAGACAGTCGGAGCAGGCTTGTAAAATGAGCTAAGAACGGCAACACGCCGTTCCAGCACTGCAATTGACATCCTCGTCGACTCTACGTCCGGTGACGGTCTTTGCTGCAACGGCTTTCCAGGGCGTTCGTGCACACGAAGGCCTGCTCCGGACACCTCTCTTCTATTGAAATCGGCGGCGTCCTTCTGTCCCCTCCCCCCTCCTCCTGCTCTCGTCCTTCCCGGCCCGACCATGGCCCGACCGTCTCGGGGGAGGGGGAGCGGGTAGAAGGCAAACACACTCTTTCATTTTTCATCCGCGTCGACCGTCATCACTCTTCGCCGACGCTCCATCACTGCGCCATTTCTTCCAACCCTTCCACGTCCGGAGGGGCGGCCAGCCGGGCCAACAGCCTATAAAATAGACCTAAGTGCATCATCCATAATTTGCACGCGGCGGGGGGCGCGCGTTTTTGGCATTTGGACAAAGGCGCCGCCTGATGGATGGCAGCCCATGTATCACTGCTGCCATATCTCTGACGTCACGGCCGGTTACGCTCCTCATAAACAGACTGGTCAGGAGCGGCCGGGGAGAGAGGCCGAGTGCTGGGGCCGAGTGGGGCGCTCAGGGACGCTGAGAGGAGTACGGGAGAGGGCCGTGGAGAGGCCGAGTGCCGGGGCCGAGTGGGGCGCTCAGGGACGCTGAGAGGAGTAACAGAGAGGGCCGGGGAGAGAGGCCCGAAGCCCGGGGCCGAATGTGGCGCTTAGGGACGCTGGGAGAAGTACGGGAGAGGGCCGAGAATAGAGGCCGAGGGCCGGGGAGAGAGGCCGGGGGCCGGGGAGAGAGGCCGAGGGCCGGGGCCAAGTGGGGAGCTCAGAGACGCTGAGAGGAGAACCAGAGAGGAGAGCGGGCCCGGGCAGAGGACAGGCCGTAGATCAGCTGATCTCGGATACCTACCAGCTCCCAAGGAAGAGCTGCAGGTGCGATGAAAACGCCGGAATATATGAGATGAAGTCTCCGCCGGGAGATGCAAGAGACATCCAGTGAGACCGTCGTCCCCGGCGCTTTACAAAACATACGCTATTAGCTATTATTGGAGCTGCTTGATGCCATTATTGACATAAGACCAATCAACGTGATAACTCACTAAAGCAACTCGCTGGTCTGTCTGTCATTCTGTTCGTTTGTTTATCCCTGCCTGTTCGTCCGTTTCCCACCATGAGACCGAGTGGTCCAGACCGCCCAGGAGGGTCCATATGGTCAACCTTTCAGTATCCGCCTGTCCGCCCACCCGTCTGACTACCCACTTGCCCGCCTGCCTACCTGCCTGCCCGTCAGCCTGTATGTGTGCTTGTGTGGCTGCCTGCCCCCCCCCCCTCCCCTCCGCCCGCCCAGCCTTTCACCCGCCTGCCTGCCTGCCTGCCTGCCTGCCTGTCTGTCTGTATGTGTGCCCGTGTGACTGCCCGCCCGTCCGCCTACCCGCCCGCCTTCTTGCCTGCCTGTGTGGCCGTGTGCCGCCTGTCCGCCGCCCGTCCGCCCGCCTGCCTGGCTGCCTGTCTGCCTACCCGTATATGTGCCTGTGTGGCTGTGTGGCGCCCGGCCGCCCGCCTGCCTGGCTGCTTGTCTGCCTGCCCGTATGTATGCCTGTGTGGCTGTGTGGCGCCCGGCCGCCCGCCTGCCTGGCTGCCTGTCTGCCTGCCCGTATGTGTGCCTTTGTGGCTGTGTGGCGCCCGTCCGGCCGCCTGCCTGGCTGCCTGTCTGCCTGCCCGTATGTGCGCCTGTGTGGCTGTGTGGCGCCCGGCCACCCGCCTGCCTGGCTGCCTGTCTGCCTGCCCGTATGTGTGCCTGTGTGGCTGTGTGGCGCCCGGCCGCCCGCCTGCCTGGCTGCTTGTCTGCCTGCCCGTATGTGTGCCTGTGTGGCTGTGCGGCGCCCGGCCGCCCGTTTGACCGTCTGCCCGCCCACCGGTCCGCCTGTCAGTATGTCACTCAGTCCGTCTATCCACTCATCCATCAGTCCATCGGTCTGTCCATCTGTCGCGAGAGACGGCGCCGATAAGCCATTGAGACGTGACGAGAGCGGCTGGACGGACGACTCGGGGACACTCCGGAGATCGGAGATAGCAGCGAAGGAGATCGGCAGGAGACACCGATGAAGCGGATCTCGGAGCGCGGCCTGGAGAGTCATGAGGCCCTCAGGAGGGTCCAGAGCGCTGGTAAGAACCAAATCGTCTGAAATTGAAATCAGAATTGGGTTCATGTTTGGGACCTGGGATGGCATGAGGGCAATAGTTTTTGTCCAGTTGGAGGAGGGGGGGGGGGGGGGGGGGGGGCTCCAGTCTTAAGTTTGAGAGAAACGTGGAACCAAATGTTTTTTTAAAGATTTAATTCGAACTTTTTGAATAGGTAGACTTCTGGGATAACGGCTCACGCGAAACAGTTTTTGTTGTGTGAGGCCTTACCTACCATTCGATCGCGCATTTACAGGGAAACGGAAGCATTTGGTGACGAATATTTAACGTGCCGCAAGGCCATTCACGGTCCGTCCTTCTTGGTTTTGGAGGTAGGTTCCTCAACTTAACACGGTCGGGGCAGCAGACCAAGAGACCCCGCAGAGCTTGGACAAGTTAAGCCGTTTGGGAGAGCGGACCAAGAGGTCCAGCAGACCTCGGGCGCCGTCGTGAGCCTAGCCGGTCGGGGCAACAGATCAACAGATCTCGTAGAGCCTGGACGCCGTCACGAGTCACAGCCCGTCGGGACAGCAGACCAAGATACCTCGCAGAGCTTGGGCGCCACAATGGGCCCAGCCGGTCGGGGCAGCAGACCAGCCGGTCGGGACAGCAGACGGTGGTCGGCTCGCTCACGTGTCTAGGTCTTTGGAGAAGGCGATGCGGTGTAAGGGGTGTCTTATTTCTAGAAAAGCAACAAGCCTTGTTAGCTTGACACGAGCTTCATGCACCACTTGATTAGCGAAATGTGACAGCCCAACTGCGCACTCAGGATGTGGAAGCGGTGCCCTGTGACCTAATTAAGCGTCGAGTTGCGGTGACAAGGTCGACGGAAGATCGGCCGCGCGGCCGGTGATTAGCTGACCGTTGATGTCCCAGCTATCTCCCGCTCATCAAGCCCCGGCCAAACACAGATTCCACGCGCACCGAGACGTGACAACGCCTTATCGACAGATGTCATTATAATTGCGACGTGCGGGTATCCCTTAATATCTGTCGAATGCTTGATACGCAACCTTAGCGAGGATGGTGTGTAGACCAGGCAAGACTTTTACGCAGCACAGTTCGCCCCGCATGTCCTGAATTTTAATTCGATATCCACACTCAACGCCTCTCTCCAGCACAGCCGGCTCGTTAGCCCATCTGTTTGTTCGAATCACAACTCAGAATCTCCATCATCATCGCCGTCATCATCACTCCCCCTCCGTCACAGCATCATAAATCAGGCCGTGCTCTGTCGGGAATGGCCGGTCGCCTTGCCGCCGGATACCCGTTGCACGCCTCGCTCGTTTGCACTTCCGCTGGGTGCATACTTCCGCCCCCCCCCTCCCCCCCACTCGCCCCGGACCATCCCTTCCCCGCGCCTCGCCGGCCTGCCGTCGACGCCTGGGGAAGGGGAGGGGAGGGGTCTGGTGCGTCACGCCGCGTGACCCGGCGTGACGGTAATTAGCGTGATGGATGTCCGCCGCGCTGTCGACGATAGCACCGCGCGCCGCCCCCCGTCGGCAGTTAGCCGCCGGCTATATTTACTGCGGTGCCGGCCGGGGGATGACCCCGCGACCCCCGGGACGCCCCGGGCAATACCGGGTCTGGCCAGCGGTGCGATCTGTGCTGGGATGGTGCCGGTGCGGTGGAATGGGGTGGTGGTAGAACAGCAGCCGTGCAGCTCTGACATTTCTCAGCCAGTGCTAAAGACAAAAAACAGACATAAAGCATAAGTGCGACACTGGGCACATGACAAACTCTTGGTTAGTCACACTATGAAGTACACATGGTACTATGTATATGATTACATCTAACTCGATAGATGACGGATACAAATACATATATATATATATATATATATACATATATATACGTGCATATATGTATATATCCGTATATTAAAAACTCTCGCTAACATCATATGATAAAGGAAGTCTCGCTACCTTTTAGCAAAAACGCATTAAATTCACTGAACAGACTGTTTACGAAACAATTTTCCTTTTACGTGGAAAATGTCTTTGCGAATTGGGGTGCGGGTTAATAAGAAAATTTTCGCCACAGAAAATTCCCCAAGAAGGATGTCCACAGAAAGTTGCCGACCACGGCCCCTACCAACACAAGCACGCTCAGACTCAGTCTCGCAGACAGAGCAAATGATCCATGCTGCAGACAACGGAAGACACACTGCTCCGCAGACACAGGCAGGACCGACCATACTGCAGACACGGACAAACATGCCGTCCTGAAAACTCGGGCAGACACACTGTTCCGCAGACACAGGCAGGACGCGCCATGGGGCAGACACGGGCAGACATGCCGTCCTGCAGACTCGGGCAGACAAGACACACTGTTCCGCAGACACAGGCAGACGCGCCATGCGGCAGACACGGGCAGACACGGGCAGACAGTCGGTGGCGCGGAGGCGGGTGACGGCGGCGGGCAGGACAGCGCCCCGAAGGCTGCCGCCGCCGCCGGTGATGAATCCCCGGCGCCCGGCTCGTCCGTCAGGGTCGATTTTCCGCTGTCGGCTGGGCGGCAATCACTCACAGCCCACCTCTAGCGGCGCGCCTGGCCCACCACTAATTCGGCCGGTAATCACTGCCCGCGGGCATACGGCTGATGACGGATGGCCGTCATCGCTCATCCGTGTTTGCGAGCGCGACCCGCCGTCCCTGCGCGTGTCGACGCCGGCAGGGGCGCCGCCAGGCCGCTGGCCGGGGAGGCGGCAGGGGCGGAACCAGCAACGTGCCATCGGTAGGGCTTTGGGCGGCGGCGTCTCGAACAATGTCTTGTATAATTCAGTACGTGGAATAGACGGTCAGTGATACAAGTGGCAAGGAATAAGGTGTCACGATATCTGAGGGCTGAGGCGTTCTCGAACAATGTCGGACGATCTTCGATGACTTCTCGACAGCAAACTCATGAGTGGGTCCGGTTTCCACCGTGGTTGGCGACGTCTGTGAACATTAAGGTGGCTTTGTATGACGTAAGACGAGCAAAGTGATAACAGGTGTCAGCTGTGGTCCCAGAGGTGATGCCCAGAACTGGGCCAATGGAGCCAGCCGCTTTTGGCGACCGATACCCATGGGTTTGATCAAGCGTTAGGAGGCATTGCCAACGCAAATTTAACTGGTGCTGATCAAGGGCCTTCTTAAAGTGTTAAGTGATGAGGAGATGCCCCCACAATTGACCAAATCTCCTCTCCTCATCCACTGACCAGATACCCACCCTCTACCCACAGCTGTCCTAGACCCGCTCTAGCCCTGTTCCAGTCGTGTGCTCAGGGCGTCACTTTGTGTACTTTCTGGGTGGGGGGGGGGGGGGGGGCCTGAGCACCCCATGCTGACTTGATCCCCCAATGCTTCTCTCAGCCTCCCCAATACATAGGAGTGAAGAGGATGTGCTCGGGCCAAATAATTGCACACAATTATCTGCGTATTGGTTGCGATCTAGCAGGTACCTGTGCACCTTACTATTGGTATCATGATAATTCTGCACCAAATGGTACCCTGCAGATACCTAGTCCTTTCTCATGCTAACTCTTTCAAACGTTGAGCCAGTGTGCAAAATGTGTGACATTTTTTCATATGATGACGCCTGGATTGGGATAAAGAACATTCGACAGTAACATGTAGCAGCCTTTAAAAGGACGAGGGGGCCCAAAAGTTAGCACATGTTTTTCCAAACAGTGACAGTACACGATTGTGGTTGTGTCTAGGCGGATCCTGGGGGGGGGGGAGGGGGGGAAGGGCACGGGGCCATGGCCACCCAAAACCTCTGAGAGTGTGTTTTGGCCCTCCAAAACATTCCCAGAACTTCATGAAAGTTTCGTCTACTTACTGTCTGTTTTAACTTTGGCTGTTTTGACTGTTTTGTTTTAACTTCTATTTAAGATTCAAAAGCATTTCGTTGCTTGAATGGTGTCCCTACTAGGTACTCGCGAGAGGTGCCATGCACTGGACCTCAGATCCCACACCAGCCAGCTGGCGACAAAAGGTTGGCCCCCCAAAAAAGCTCCAGGCTAGATCCGCCCCTGATTCCCGTGCAGTGCTTATCAAAACCGCCGCTGCTCCGAAACTAGAGACGCTGGGAGCACGAGTTTGGCGTCAAAACACGTGCAATGGATGCCCTGTAGGCTATTGAAAATGTAGTCGAGATTTCATGACATTATAGGCAGGTATCCTCAAAGCCCATGGGAGGAGGTCTCATCTCCTCCCCCCCCCCCCCCCCCCCCTCCTCTACGCGGGCGAGTGTCAAGATCCGGCATCATTCCTTAAAAAACGCCAGAGAATGGGTGAATTATTGATCGGCACACAACTGCTGTACGCGGAACGACCGACGCTACAGTCGGTGCAGCTGTCTGTTTTGTCCTCCGTTGTTATCCGTTGCTGGCACTTTGTTCTCCGCTGAGTCATTGAGGTCTGGTCCCGATTTCGACTCGCGTTCATCAGCTTGTTCGCGATTTGAGAGCTTTGACTCTTAAACGTGCATCGAATGAGAGATGCAGTCGTGGTGGCATTGAAATACTGGGAAGATGCACACCTGATCAAACAATTTGCATGCAAAATACAGTACAACTGCTTTAGAATTGCTCTTATTCTTGCTGAAAACTGTCTGAGCGTTGCCCAGTTTGCTGCAGAGATGTTGAAACATCATTTAGATCCCAGATTATCACAGTTTAAGTGAGACTTAGTCGGCGTACAGTCTTGCCCTTTACTTCAGCTGGTTATACTTCGATGAATCACCCAACAAAAAACAAGCGCCCTTTTTGGTCACGTGTACGTGTCAATGGCCTTCTGCTGCCACTCCTGGAGCAAATGGGAGCTCGAATGCGCAAACGGCTAAACACGGACAGAAAAAACGTTGAAAGGCCCTCAGATCTGCCATGCTCGTCTGGATGTACAATGAAAGGCAAGCTGTACCAGCGGAGCGAGCGATTACACTGGACCGTTGTTCCCAACAGGTCGGCCGACCGAAGTACTGACCACAGCTGGAAATCTGCGCCATCGACTTTCTCATAATTCCCGGCAGAGCCCTAAGTCCAGCGATTGACCGATCTGTCAATTTGTGTGGTAGCTCGCGGACAAATTTGACGGCAGTTCGAGAGGAGCGATTGTTTCCAGTTCGACAGCAGGGGGGGGGGGGGGAGCATGCCTCGGCAGCCTCATCTGATGTCGGACGCCATCCGGTCCGAGAGACAGCACTGATGAACTGGTCAGCAGACACTCCAGCAGTAGCGTACGTGGGCCGCGGTCTCTGACAGCTCACCCAACCACGCCGCCACCGTCTGCCGGGCTTCCCTCCATCCACCGGACCGGCAGCGGTCACTGCGCCCTCGGCCCCTGCAACTGGGGGACCCGTGACCCCAGATGGGAGCGGAGGACGCCGAAGTGTGGCAATGTTCTGTGACCCTCCCCTCCTGTTCGGTCAGACCTAGTGGTCAGGGCAGATCGGCGGCTGGGCAGACTACTGCCTGCCCTGCTGGGCGGGCGACCCGGGACACTGACTGTCCTGCTGAGTGGCTGGACGGGTGACCGGCCGCTGTCTGGCCTACTGGGCGGGTGACCAGCCACTGCCTGACCTACTGGGCGGGCGACCGGACACTGACTGTCCTGCTGGGCGGGTGGGCGGGTGACCGGCCGCTGTCTGGCCTACTCGGAGGGTGGCCGGCCACTGTCTGCTCTGCTGGGCGGGTGACCAGTCGCTGTCTGCCTTGCTGGACAGGTGACCGGCCGCTGCTGCGGCGGCGACAGCTCCGACGGACGGTCAGCCGCCGCCGAGGCCGGCGACCCGGCCACAACCGATGGCCTGTCGTCGGCGCACAGATTACATGACATCGCACAAGTGCCGCAGAGATGACCTGACACCGCACAGACGCCGCAGAGATGACCTGACATCGCACAGATGCCGCAGAGATGACCTGACACCACACAGATGCCGCGGAGGTGACCTGACACCACACAGATGCCGCCGCCAGCTGATGGCAGCCGCCGTCCACTGCTGTCGGCAGCTGTCGACGGCTGACAGCCGTCGACGGCTGCAGCCAACTGCTGTCATGCTGTCGGCTGCTGCTATCTGCTGCTGTCTGCTGCTGTCTGCTGTCGGCTACTGTCGGCTGCTGCCGTCGGCTACCGACCGCTGTCGGCTGCGGTTGGTAGAGGGTCGCTGCCCGACCAGCGGGGGCCAGCCTCAGCGGGCTGGTGCAGCCGCTGTGGCTGACGACGAGCGGCCAAGCGCAGCCATTCAGTGGCTGACTCACGGTCGGGAAAACAGCTGGCTCATCCTGGGCCTGTAGTGAAGACGTGTGTCAACTTTCCTGTCCGACTTCCCTGGCAGTAGGTGCTGATGCGATGAGCTGCGAGGGCGCTGACATACGGAAAGGGCTTGACAGAAAGACTGGGCAACGCAGTGTGGCACTTTTGGCGCAGCTCATAGCTACCGCAGAGCGTCAGGGTCTTGAACATTTTTGATGGGTTTGTCCCCTTGCTATAACGGGTCGAAGCAAAGCAAGTTGGTGCCGAATACTATTCATCGTTTTTAGATGTTAATGATTGGACTTTTAGATGTTTAAATGTATCGTTTCTGCACTTAGATTAGTTAAGTTTTCGACACCACTGGATGACATAACAATGGCGTCATCCAACAGGAAAAGACAATGACAGTGGACTTTGGTACTGGAGACAATGATAGCAGACCTGATTACCGCAGATCTGAGCACCAAACCCCTGCATGATGGTATGTTTCAAACCACACAAGTAAGGAGGAGCTGAAGTGATCAAATCATTAGCATTACCATACGCTCACAGCTGGTCGCTGACGCACACTTCCAAACGACAGGATGTGTTACAAAACTTTGTGACGCCACAAGGCTATCCACAGCTTCAGGCACAAACTCTTCGTGCCATCCGCTTCTGAGAAAGGACACGAGCATCGGGAAGCAACGTTAAAGATGGCGCATTGAAAAATGGACGCCAAATGACGACCATCATGAAGGTGAGTGTTATAATATCACTGCGTGCGTGCCAAAACTGCAATATCTTATTTAAGACATCCCAACCGTTGATGAGATTTGACCCAGTTGGTAACAGCGCTGTTACGCGGCCTGCCCACCATCACACTCAGAGAAAGTGCGGTGCGGAACCTCGCCGATCTGAAGCGGCCCCTGGAGGCACCATGGCCCAGACGCCATGGCCCACGTAGGACTGGGTGTCGCAACCACGCATAACCGTTGGTCATGACCACATGGGACCGGACGCCACGGTCACGGGTGCGTACATGGCGCAATAACCTCACACGGTCGTCAGCCGCATGGGCAGGCGCCTCCAGGCGCCTTCAGAGATGGCGCCTCGGAACCAAGCGCCTCCACGGGCCGGGGGCCGGCCTGGCGCGGTCGGTCGCTCAGCCGGCTGCATTGGTGCGGTCAGGAGGTCTCTGGTGACCCGGGCAACACCGGACGGTACCGCCGGAGGTCAGCGACACTGCAACGGAGACCGGCCGGGCACGGCCACGCCGCAGCTGGCTCTGACAATGACGGAACACTGCCAGATGCAATGCAAACTCGGGGCGCATCATGCATGGCGCATGCAACGAAATAAGGTCCAGTGAGCGAAAATTATAGCAACATGCATACTGCAAGATTGGCGTCGTTCCTGGCAAAATAGAAATGTGGTCAAAAGCGGCAAAATAAATCGCCTCCCTTTATAAAACCGCGCATCGCACGCATCAAACCATGTGGAGTGCTTCTACGTTTTTTAAATACCTTCAACCGTTTCCATCACAGTTGAATGTATCGAAACAATTTATGACATGGGTGGCCTTCATGCAATGTATTGCATCGATGAATAGACGATAAAAAATGATAAGCCACGCTGTACCAATTGATGCTTGCAATACCATTTTTTTCGCACCTAGAGGGCAATGCCGGTGTGGACTTTCTTCCTGCAGCCCTTGCACCACCAAGCACAGGCAGGTGTCACTGAGAAGAGTCGGAGCCGTGCTGGATGTGACCAGACCAACACAGCTACGCCTGGTCAACCAGAATCACTCGCAGGTGTCACTGAGAAGAGTCGGAGCTGTGCTGGATGTCGCCAGACCAACACAGTTATGCCTGGTCAACCAGCATCACTCGACTGTCTCTCAAGGACTCGGTCAACCCGCTTCCTAGTAGCGGACCCCCGGGTAATCTTCGGAGAACGGGCCAGATACGTTTGAAGTCGGTTCAATGTCTGAAGTTAAATGCACCATGTGGACATACGCCGGGACGTAGCGGCTTGTGGCTGCATTTAAGAAAGGCTCTCGTCATGCATTCCGAGAACTTAAACCGGCTTTGTGTAGGCTTAACGCCTTGCTCGCCATGCAGACAAGCTGATATAACACATAGTTTTTAAAAACGTTATGAAGTGGTGATTATGCGGTTGCGCCGGCTACTCATGATGGGGTAAAGAATATAAGTATTTGGCGTGCAATGCCTGTCAATATTTAGCATGCGCACGCCGCTTATGACAAAAATATTTCACACGCATGGTACGGGGACCTGACTCACCACAACACATGGTGCGGTGTAAGTTAATCAGACCATCAGGACCTGCCAGACCGGGTACGGTAGCTCATCAGACCATCAGGACCTGCCAGACCGAGTACGGCAGTCCATCAGACCATTATGACCTGTCAGACCGAGTACGGTAGCTCATCAGACCATCAGGACCTGCCAGACCGAATACGGTAGCTCATTAGACCGTCAGGACCTGTCAGACCGAGTACGGTAGCTCATCAGATCATTAGGACTTATCAGACCAAGTACGATAGCTCATCAGACCATGATGACCAGACAGACCGAGTACGGTAGCTCATCAGATCATTAGGACCTGTCAGACCGAGTACGGTAGCTCATCAGACCATCAGGACCTGCCAGACCGAGTACGGTAGCTCATCAGACCATCAGGACCTGTCAGACCGAGAACGGTAGCTCATCAGACCATGATGACCTGACAGACCGAGTACGGCAGAGTAAGCTGCTTTTCGAGCGACATGCAGACCTCGCTCTGATAGTCTGGGAAAATCCATAAATTCCTTACATCTTCTTTACCACGCGCATACCTCTTTAGCAGGAAATTTCTTCACTTTTTTTTTGTTTTTCTCGACGTTCATGTCACTGAGCCCTTGAGGAATATTAAGAAAATGCTTACAGGTTTCAGTTTTGCTCGTTGTCGCGAGCGAACAACGATGATCAAAAAGCTAGAATTCACCAAACCAGGTGCGCGAAAAGCAAAAAAAACTGGAATATCTGCAAACCTTAACGATAAACTAAACAAAAGACAGAAGGAATGTAAGGCTGTGCAGCACGAATGACGCAACCTAATCTAGAATAGGCAGCAAATAGGTTTTCTCGGCTTTGGCCCACTTTCTCTGAAGTTGGGAGAAGGGGCTGGAACCTAAGTAAGGGGGAGGGAGGCTGAAGCCCGCAACCGAATAGGAAACTAAACCGCTGTACGGTGCTATTCCAATGGTTGCTCAAACTACACCGCTGCACGGTGCTATTCCAATGGCTACTCAAACCACGCCGCTGTACGGTGCTATTCCAATGGTTGCTCAAACTACATCGCTCTACAGTGCTATGCCAATGGCTGCTCGAGTCATGTTGAGCTGCGCCTCGAGGACTCGGTAACCCACATCAAATACAGGTCTAGCAAGTCGGCTTAGTTGCCTGTGGTTCAAGCAGCCATCAGCTTGAAGACGTGCATGGAGTGTTACGATGTGGAAGCCTTGACATATTATCCTTTCTTTGATAAGTTTCTTTCCAGCCTATACTTGGCTCAGGTCATCGAGGCCTTTCGGCTTAGCTGTCTCTGCGATTCAAAACAGTCTGAAACATGGGACAATGCATGGGCTGCTTCAGTGCACGATCTCGATCGACTCGCTCCTCGTTGTTGTCAGAGTCTGCAGCGATTCAGGACACCTAATCTTCCAAGCACCTGAGTTCTGTGAATCCCCTTTTTATCGTTTGACCTTTTCCTTTTGTGATTAAGAGCACAACATAAAATGCTAAGTATGTTTATGATGAATTGCCATGATTACTTGCCATCTTACCTCAGTAAGCAGAACCTCCTGGCATATTTTCGGTGCCTCTTGCCTCAGCCAGTACCTCCTGATGCATTGAGAGCCGCATAACGTGAGATTCAGAACTCAATATTGGTCCGTAATCTGGGTGGTTTTAGGACACATCTGGTAATACCACCACATACGTGTTACATTACCTTCCATTTTATGCCACACTCACGCCTCACTGAAATGCATTGCACTTCTGAAGTAGTTTGTTGGCCAAAGGCCGATATCGTGTCCAGACAAAGGGAGTAGTACCCTGCCCCTTGCTCGGAGCGCGCCGTAGCAGCTCCTCCGTCGACATGGCGGGGCGGCGGGGGAGCGGGGGGGGGGGGGGGGGGGTATGGCGGCCCCTCCCCAGTCGGCTCGTCAGCCGGCTCGCCGGGCCCATCGGTCAGGGCGGGCGGCGGGCCGGCACCCCTGCACCGGCGCTGCTCTGTCATCATGCGTCTGCCGGCAATCGCTGGCGCTGGCGGCGAACCGCCGCCGCTGCCGCCGGCCCATTGTCTCGGTGCTCCGTCGGCCCGGTGCACCGCACGATGGGGGCGGGGGCGGCGGCGGTGTGACGTCATGAGCCGGCGGTCCCCCTCAGGGCTGTCCGGGGAGGAGGCTGAAGGGGGAGAGGAGGCTGTGGGGGACACAGGGGAGCCGTGCTCAGACGTTGGGAGGTTTACAACCAGGCATCACGGGCCACGGTCAGACTCTAAGAGGACGCCGTCAACACCAAGAGACGCAAGCAGCCGATCAAAGAAATAGACACTACGGGGCTCAGTCAGACACTAGAAGACGCACGCTGACACCGATACAAGCCAGCGTACGAACGTTTAGGCACAGTCGGACATTAACAAAACGGCCAAACGTGGCAACAAATGACACATTGGCGCTTTTTGAGAAACAAAACTGCTTGTCATTGTATTCCGAAAGACATAGACATTCTATCACAGGTCGCATATTCCATGTCAAATGCAGCTTCCGCTCATGTGCTTCCACAGTCATGTGGTAGCACCAGTAAACTCAGTGAGACAACAGTCTAGTCAGAAAAAGGGGTCGCCAGAAGAACGGGTTTATGCCCCCCCCCCCCGTCCTGCAATCGTCCATGGGAAGACACGGTGCCAGCCCCCATCACCACCTCATCGGCGCAGCACACGACCCTGGAGCCGGTCGGGCGTATTACCAGCGTCCGTCGTCCATACCAAACACGCTACAGTCTTCAAACTGCGTCTGCCTCACCACTTCAGTTAAACCGCTTCAGTTGCGTCATAATCTTATTCGTTCGCTGCGGAATTGATTCTGCTCGCAAACATCAGGCAAGGACCACCATGACCAAATTAGCTCATTTGCTGAGATCCCATTAATGGATAATAAGCTTGGGCGCGATCAGCGCTATGACCTCCCATGCATAATTTGACAACGTCGTCACGTAGTTTCATCCGAGTTTATTGCACCTATTTGACATTCGGCTGGACAAGTCTTCTTGGAACCTATTAACGGTTCATTGATATTAACGAAATGCAGGCCATCTGCATGACATTTGAATCTGAAATATAGCATTAGAGCCCGAGTTGATGAACTACGACGATTCGATATTGGTCGACTTAGTCAACTTCGTTTCAACCAAGCATTGATTACGGGTTCCACCATTTGTTATGATGGACATCGCCATATTACGCATCGGGCTCAGATGCGCCTTCGTTGGTTTAGTAGTTAATGCAGGTGATTTGTCGTCAGCTGCCACCTGTTGTGAACAGTGATAATTTTCCAGGAATAACTTCGACCGTAATGCGTCCTGTACACCATAAGCAGCATTCAACAGCTCAACCACCCACTGCCACCACATGCCAGAACTCTGTGTTGCAGGTCCTCCCCCAGCACGACATTTCTGTACTGCTGTGACAAGCCGCCAATTTCCGCCAGCCCGTCACCGTGTCCGATAGCGTGACGGGGGGGGGGGAGGGTGAGGGGGCTGTCGGCACCCTCTGATCATCACTACCCGGGCGCCGACGGAGACCTACAAACAAATCGTCGCACCGATGACATCATGTTTATCGCCTCGATAGCGGGCCGGCTGTGTTGACTCCGATGGTACGGTCGTGCCCTCTGCGAGTGTCAGCCGCGTCTCCTCAGAGCGACCACGGAGCTCAGCTGACAGACCTCCGCGAGTGTCAGCCGCGTCTCCTCAGAGCGGCCACGGAGCTCAGCTGACAGACCTCTGCGAGTGTCGGCAGCGTCTCCTCAGAGCGGCCACGGAGCTCAGCTGATAGACCTCTGCGAGTGTCGGCAGCGTCTCCTCAGAGCGGCCACGGAGCTCAGCTGATAGACCTCTGCGAGTGTCGGCAGCGTCTCCTCAGAGCGGCCACGGAGTTCAGCTGACCCGGCGAGTGTCAGCCGCGTCTCCTCAGAGCGACCACGGAACTCAGCTGACAGACCTCCGCGAGTGTCAGCCGCGTCTCCTCAGAGCGGCCACGGAGCTCAGCTGACAGACCTCTTCGAGTGGCAGCCGCGTCTCCTCAGAGCGGCCACGGAGCTCAGCTGATAGACCTCTGCGAGTGTCGGCAGCGTCTCCTCAGAGCGGCCACGGAGTTCAGCTGACCCGAGTGTCAGCCGCGTCTCCTCAGAGCGACCACGGAACTCAGCTGACAGACCTCCGCGAGTGTCAGCCGCGTCTCCTCAGAGCGGCCACGGAGCTCAGCTGACAGACCTCTTCGAGTGGCAGCCGCGTCTCCTCAGAGCGACCACGGAACTCAGCTGACAGACCTCTTCGAGTGGCAGCCGCGTCTCCTCGGAGCGACGACGGAACTCAGCTGACAGACCTCTTCGAGAGTGGCAGCCGCGTCTCCTCAGAGCGACCACGGGAACTCAGCTGACAGACCTCTTCGAGTGGCAGCCGCGTCTCCTCAGAGCGAACCACGGAGTTCATCTGACAGACCACCCGCGAGTGGCAGCCGCGTCTCCTCCAAGCAGCTACTGGAGCTCAGCTGGAAGAAACCGAATGTGAGGAAGCGCAGACAAGGAACGAATTTGTAAAAGAAAAGGCAGCCCTTTGGCTCCTGTTTTTTTCGGCCTTGGGGTTGGGGGTTTTCATGCCAACAGCAACCAAGCTTTTATGTATCTGTCATGAGCGCAGCTTGAAATATCGTGTTTGCCAAGATGAATCAATGCTGGTTTCATAGCGTCGCTTACCTATTCCCGCCTGGTGCATCGGTGCATTAGTGCCGGCATAAGGGGGCCTAAACTCATGGCTTGCGGAATGGTTGGGTCGGGTCATAATTACGCTCACTTTATGCGTTGCGGAACGGAAAGAAAACGCCGCTCCAATCAACAGCTAGTAATCACAAAATTGCAGAACAACAGGGACCCAATGTTGATTTTATAGCTGAGTATCATGTGTCATGTGCATCACTGCAGTTTAACAATGCATCATGGGTGCATTTCACAAGATAATGGCATGGAAAGGCAATGTGCGACAAAGTCACACACTGTTCGCCTGCTGGGCGTTGATCTTCGTGCTGAATAATAAGCATGTACAAATATTGCACGCCGAGCACAACTATTCAGGGTATAACCATAACAATCAAGAAAGCAGCAGCTCTGTACCAGCCGTATAGTCAGCGGATCGAAATAATCACATTAGCGCTTCTTAAGTAAAAGAACTGCAATGAAACCGAAATGTATTTTGTGGCGTGCTTTCACTTTAAATCGTCTTTACATGTTCTCTCGAATTAGCGTGGTGGCATAAGCCGGCGTGAATGTTGCTTAATTAACGTAAATAAAATGCAGCAGGTCAGAGTGTTTATCAAAACAAGACTGGACAGATCAAAGTACACTGAATGATTCAACAGGATATTTGGCCACACGAATGGCGAAGCAAGCTATTATAACATGACCTGATGTTTTGGTTGACGGAGTTTGGTAACTTCAGTTTCACCCATTTCTTCTGGACTATTTTACATTCAGCTTCTGTACAGAGTTCACATGAACGTTTTAAAAAGGAGTATCGATCAGCAGCGTTAAAGAAAACAGCAACCATCCGCGTTTGGTAATACTGTGAAGGAAAATAGATATTATCCACTGACTCTGACTTCAGAGTGTATGACATCATCAGCTTTGTAATCGCCTGGGGTAGCGATACAGTGGTGTACACAGCCCAGCGCCTGCGATCTCATCACCAGCGGGCGAAGTGCAGCAGCAGCCACATGCATGCCTTCCCAGCGCGCGGGGGGGGGGGGGGGTAATGGTCATTTCCTGCCAATTTCTGTCCAGTCAATGCCCATAGGGCCATTGCTGTTTTTCAGCACTTATTTTTCTGGGTCAACCCCTCCCCCCGCTCCCCAGTTCCCGTGCTCCTGTACAGTGGCTACGAAGTAAAAGTGTGACAAAACAATTTTGCTCACAGCTGGTTGCTAAGTGAGCTAAATCAATACAGACATAATGCCAGCTAAATGTGACCCAGGCGTGCAGTGCACCCCACAGATAAAACTTCGGACTCGTACGCTGAATTTTTTCATCTCAATGACAGTCTTAGCGCGCCCCACTCTGTCGAAGGTACCCAGTAGACCGTTCAGTGCATTACTATATCATTTTGATGACATGGGTTTCAAGCATTTTTTCTTCTGACCAGCAAACTGTAAGTCCACCGTCCTTTATGACTATGCTTCGACATCGTTCTCCAAGTTCTGTACGGCGTAAATGTGGTAAGTTGCAAAACACGCCGCGTTGTTGGCTCTGTGTGCCGGTTGGTCAGATCGTTTTGTTGAGTGGTTTGGAGGATGCCAAACTATTATATAATGCACACAATGCACTTAACTTCTAGTGTCCATTCCAGGCAAAGTTCATATCAGATCAACCACCGAAGGTAACGTCAAGTTAGCTTACAAGGGATGGCTTTAAGCCCATGAACTAGCAACGGATCATTCCATGACTTTTCACTGCAGTGTGGTTTTTAGATGGTGGCGTGCTTGCTTTGCCTTCTGTCAGCTTTACTCTAAAGGCCGATGGAAAGCCACCATGAACCGGCAAAGCGTAATTTCGCTTTCATGCAGCCGACGAGACGTGTCAGTAAAAGAGGATAAGTTGAGAGGTATGCATCTGTAGGATACGTCGTGGCGTGCCATTCTTCAAAAAATCTGTTGTAGCAAATCGGGTACAGAAGTGGTGGAAGGGTCCGAACATACGCTGCGAGAGAATCCGCAATCGGAGAAGCAAGTAAGGGTTAAGACAAATTAGGAACAGACTTGCTCTCTCTCTCTCTCTCTCTCTCTCTCTCTCCTTCTCTCCTCTCTCTCCTCTCTCTCTCCTCTCCTCCCTCTCTCTCTCTCTCCTCCCTCTCTCTCTCTCTCTCCTCTCTCCTCTCTCTCTCTCTCTCCTCTCTCTCTCTCTCTCCTCACTCTCCCCCTCTCTCCTCTCTCTCTCCTCTCTCTCCTCTCCTCTCTCTCCTCCTCTCTCTCTCTCTCTCTCCTCTCTCTCTCTCTCCACTCTCCTCCACTCTCTCTCTCTCTCTCTCTCCTCTCTCTCTCCTCTCTCTCTCCTCTCTCTCTCTCGCTCTCCTCCCCTCTCTTCTTGCCTTCATCCATGACCTTCAGCAGCAGTGCCGAGCAGAGCGCCGCCGGTCTGCAGCTTCCGCGGCTGCCACTGGCTTCCGCCCGCGTCCGCCCGGGGCGCCCGAGGCGTGTTTACACGGGCGTCACTCGGCACACCACGACCAGCGCTGGCATATTTATTGGCCGAGTCTGGCAGCCTTCAAGCGCGATTAGTGCGCGCCGCGTCCGTCACCGCTGCGTCACTGCTCACCGCGCCGCGCCGGATTGAGCGCTGTTTGACTTCGCGACGGGCGCCGTCAGCTGGCGGCATGTTGCAGCCGAGATCAAAGACCGGCGGCCGCCTGGCGTCGATTGAGCAGCGCGCGGGGGGGGGGGAAGGGGAGGGGGAGGGGGTCTGGGCTCGTCAGCATTCCTCTGGTCACGGACGGGGCCGATGTCGGGCCGGGAGTGGGGTGAGACGTCATCAAACCATCTGCCCATATCCTCACCAGTCATCGCTTAAAGGGTGTGTTCCGTGTTTGGATGGGGTTTCGAACTGAAATAGCCATCTTGAAGATCATTCCGTGCAGTTTAAAGCCCTGTCCTTCTTAAGTAATAAACCCCTCTAGGTTCTGAGCCGCACGCCCTCAAATATGGGAGGGTTATTTTGGAGAGAATATTTCAAGGCCACCTTGCCAGTCATGGCATCCTTATGTCATTCAAATCCTGCCATTCTGTAAGCCGTGCGGTGAGCGAGAGCAAGAAACATATGGTGGTCGAGTCGTTCATATCTGGCATTTGTGACCACGAGTTCCAGATATAACGGCCGTCAATTGGGACTCATTCAATGTTGCGTAAGGTACGATGACGTGATCAAGCAATGACATCAAGGAGCAAATTAACTAAGCAAAAAGCGTGTTGTCTAGACCAGTTTTTCACTCCAAAGTATAGCAATAACATATAAGTCGTCTTTTTCATCATAGCGGATGCTTCCTTCAATATGTTCAAAGTGAAACATACTCTTTAAAGATAGTGTTCGACATTTGCATGGGAGTTTTGAACTGAGATCCTCACCAATAAACTCCAGAAAGTCATTTTTTAAGATCATTCAGCGCAGTTCCAGCTCTGCCCTTTTGAACACTTAATCCCTCTGGTTCCTGAAATGACGCCTGCGAACTTGTGCACACCATTTCATGCAGACTTTTCGAGGTCATCCGGGCGTACATGGCTCCATAGGAAAGCCATACGAATTCTTCCACCTGATTGGCCACGCGGCACACAGGTTTCCAAAATATTTTCACCGAGCAATGCGTGTCCGGTATATGTCATCCTGATTTCTGGCATCAACACATTTCAATTGACCCCAGGCGAAAGTGACGCGTTCCATGCAAACGAACACGAATCACGTTTTGTGCTACATAAGACAGGAATTTGAACAGTGGAACGATTAATGACAGAAAAGGACTGACAACCGAATAGCTTAGAGAGGGAGTTCCACATTTGTAGGAGTTTTGAAATGAAATAGCCATCCTGCAATCATTCGCTGCAGCTCATATCCCTGCCCTTTTTAAAACTCAAACCCTTCGAGTCTCTGGGCTGTATCTGTCTCTGTCTCTGGGCCCGCAAAAAGGTACATAATATTTCGGAGAGACTATTTCAAGGTCACCCAGGCATCCGTGGGCCATAATAACTTTTTACAATTCATTTCATTACATTGGCCGTATGGCGATCAAGGCCAAGAAAGCATGATTGTCGGCTCGTTCATATTTGGCGTTCGTAAGCACGATTTCCAGATAAAGTGGCTGTCAATTGGCTCCCAAGCAATGATAGTACCGAGGAAAAAATGGATGAAGTAAAGTAGAGCATATTTAATGGTTAGTGAAATTGCATTATTAAGAAAAATATTCGGTCTTAAAACCACAAGATACTCAAGAAGCGAGCGGGGCTTTCTTATCATGTCTGGCTGTCCTTGCCTGAACATTTTTAAATTCCCGTTATGCGTATCACCAGGACACAAGCGTGCAAATGTAAGCAAAACACAGAAAATCAAGGATTATATGCCAAGAACACAACGAGAAAATGGCCAAAACACATTTTGGAAAGCAATCAATAGCAACCGTGATGTTGAAATGCTACTATATTGGAAAAACAACGGCACATTCTATAACGATACTTGGTTTATATGGAAACCAACAAACACCGCAAAACGATTGGCCACGACACCTTCGGAGACGATTTGTCACTACTACAAGTGGGTCCGCGCCCGTCCACCTATGGTGGCAAAGTTTGCACCACGGCCAGTTTAGGAGCTCTCTGACGTCATACAAACATTCCATGACGTCCAACGGTCAAAATGTCCAAACGGCATGCAGTCAAACGGGTCACGTAATTGCGGGCATATTTACCTAATAGTGAGATTTTGTTCCCTCTGGACGCACTCTCTTGCACTTCAGAGCGTACCAATAACAACAAGTGAACTAATTTCATCATGTTCAAAGTGTGGGGCATTGTGTGTGGCATTCATCATGTGTGGCATTCTCTTAAACATTGTAAGATTAAATACCTGCAGCTTGAAACAAATGCTATTATTACACACCCGGCTATCATGCTGAAAAGAAATGCCTATCTGTTCTGCGTTTTCGTGAGATGCAGCCACGCTACTGCTAAACCTTTGGGAGGAGAAATCACCGCCATTTCAGTTTCACCAACCGGTCCCACGTCCACCAACCGGTCCCATGTCCCACCAGCCGGTCCCACGTCCCACCGGCCGGTCCCACGTCCACCACCGGTCCCACGTCAATCCGGACAGGCGGGCCGTCGGCCGCCAGACGAAGCGGCTGTCGACGCGGCCGCGACTCGTGGCAGGCCGCGTCGACATCCGACCCACCCGCTCCAGCGGGCCGTCCGTCACCCCGGCGCGGCGCCCCCCTCAGCCTCACCTACACAGCCGGCCCGGACAGGCACGCGACAAAGGCGGCGCGACGTGAGCGATCGCGGCGCGTCGACGCCGTCTCGCCGGCCGCCGGCGCCATCCGTCTTCGGGCCGGCAGACGCGCGCTCGCCTCCGGCTCCGCTCGCTGATCGCCCCAGGCGCTCCTGATGGCCGGCGGCGTTTTTGTGGGCGTTCTTTGTCTGAAGTGACCCGAGGCAAGCACGAGCTGATTTCCTGTTGGAATGGCTGGACAATGTCGTTTGGGCCTGAGCGTCGTTTAAGGTTTTTGTCGGTTGAATTGAATTGAACCCAAGAGAAGCTACAGTTTTACCCTGAATACAAGAGAGATTCTCAGCAATCAGTATTAAGAGGAACAGTGGCAACAGGAATAGCGTCGTGAAGCAATTGCATTCTGACGCCGGGCAAAGTATGATGAGGAAAATGAGAACTGCTCACTGATCATCATTTCTGGTGCTACCAATGTAATCGGAGTCTCCACCCCACTTTCATTCCAGTTCCTGACGTCACATTGTTTTATGCAGTCAGATTAGAGAAGCAGCTTTTCACCCCGCCAATGCGTCATTTTCTGATCAGCAAGAATCCGCGGTATTTTGACTGGGTTATGGATCGACTTGGCGGAGTTTTACGGATCACAAATTTTAGCAGACAAGGTAGTGTATTTTTGGTTGTTTTTGAGGTTTTTCAATCATCCCAAAACCAAAAAGCTCTGCCAAACACAAAACAGTCATGAAATCAACGTATTTTTATTTGTAGGGCAAAAGCGCCGGTCACAGAAAACCCATAGCAGACATGACACACCAGAAAACCAGGCTGCACGACTTGAACAGCTGTAAGCAAGCATCTCAACTAAAAAAAAATCAAGAACAAAATCCCATATTTGCAAAACTATAGCCTTCTTTCATTCAGCAGCAGTAAAGTGTTTTTTTTCGTCTAAATACAGCTGCATAGTGCACTTGGCTGTTATTGTGGGGATGTGGTGCATTCAACCTCTCTTCGGATCCACACCAAAAACCATGTCTCACCAATCACAATCAATATTCATGATTAATGAAATGCATGGAAAACTGTGAACCTCTCATTGCCCCACCTCCACTCATTTGCGAATACATCCAACAGTTACTACTGGCGCATGAAATGCCTTAGAGTTCTCAAAATTGAAAAAAAAATTGGTGGCATGGAGTTGGTTTATCAAGTCTGAAGAAGATGCAATGTGCGACCACGACCACAGAGCACTTACACTGTATCATTTTCCCTAATTTTGTATTGTTATTTTCCTTTGCTGTGATTTTCACTATTTTTCAGCACATTTGTCATGGAGACTTTCGTCCTGTATGGGTCACTCATTCTTTCAGCTTTTGTAAATGCATGCAGTACTGTGTGAAAACATCTTTTCAGTATGTGACGTCAATGGGGTATTCGCTTAAGATCGTGAGCTGCACGCTGCAGGCTGTGTGTGCTGTAGAAAGAGTTACTGGGAATTATTTCTGTAACTTTTGGTTGTTTTCACGGAAGTTTTTTTACAAAGGCAACAATATTTCGTGGTTTTTGACGGCACTGCTATATGCCAATGATGTCAATGGAGGGGCACCTATTCGCGGACAAAGTATTATTGTTTTCCCTGCTTTTAAGGCCGCATCGCAGAAGTGGCGCGGCGACTGCTGTGGGCTGCATAATGGATAGTGGTATGAGAGAATTATGGATTAGCTCAAAGGTACCATGCGGTTTTTATGTGGTGTGGTCCCAAGATGTATTCACTTGAGGACAGGAAACACTATATAGGAGGCTAGCTGTGGTTGTTCTATGAGAAATGTGACACTGCGGCAATTATAACGCAGTGTAATGATCATTAAGCTTATATACATTGTCATGAACTGACACTTTCTATGACTTTGAAAGATCCGGTGCTTTTTCCAGTCAGTGCAAAGCTATAGTTGAGGGATGCATTTTACAGAAATGGCCTGCGGTCTGTTGAGGTGAAGTAGAAGGTTGGGAACTTTGGAGCATTTTTGTGAAAGAAAAACTTCATTTCCACTCTCATCAGTCTCAATCGTAGTTTAAAACGGCTCTCACAGTGCTGAAGATCTACTTTTGTGCATCATAAATGTCATTGTGTGGGTTCTTTGATCGCTGCCCCCTGAGTAGCATTACTGGTGTTAGTCAAAAAGTGTGAAGCATTACATGAGATATACGCGCTGTTTTGTACACCTTTTGATGTGTTGGTCTAAAATCATGATGGAATGATAAAATGCACACTGCGATAAATTAGCACTTGCGGGTTAATGACGGATCAGAAGTGTAGCATAGTGGGCCTTCACGGGTTGCATCATTAGCTAGGTGGGGCGGGCTGGGCTACAGGCTGATACTTTAAGAGAAAGTTGCGCCTCTAGTTCAGACGGTTAGGATGTTGTCCCAAATCATGGGATGTTCTTCAGCTTTGCAGAACACCGTAGTCTCCATTGCGCGTCTGGGATGCCAAAGCCACATGGTTCGATTCTCCGCGGTGCCTGCCCACTCAGCCAGGGTGAGAGACAGGCGACAGGCCATATAGCCTCAGCAGCGGAGTGCGTTGTAAGGCCACAGTAACGTCGACGGCCACCACCGCGGTCCTCAAGAGTCAAGATCCTGTCCAACGGCGCTAACTTCGGGCCTGCTGACTCGACCTGTAGTATTGGTGATATCATGTTGTGTTTCAGCCTGAATGATATTAGCAGGCTTCCGATTTTAAGCCATGCGTGGGGTTGGCATTCTGCCTGCTCGATTTGTTGAGTGCCATCTCAATTTCTGTCATAGCTGTCAGGACTGGGGCGCGTAAAATAGCACATAATGCTCCGTTTCGCGCAGGCCCTTCAGTCCTCTTTTAAGTTACCATGAGTGCCAACAAATGTCAACAGCATCCTGAAGTTGACTGGTGCCGACCAAATACAGACACAGGCCTACTTCTTCCTAGCCTTTGTACTCATCTCACGCTGGTAGCATGGAGCATTAAACAATGTCGATGCAGCTGCATTTGTGTGTACTCTAAGCAATCCAAATGACTGGGTACTCTTGGTCACATGTGATCCAACTTGTCGCGCGGCCCCCTGTTCGTGCCATGCCGCTTCAGCCGGGCCCCACCAGGCGAGAGCAGACCCGTCGACCGCCTCCTGCTCGTGCCACGCTACTTCAGCCGGGCCCCACCAGGCGAGAGCAGACCCGTCGACCGCCTCCTGCTCGTGCCACGCTACTTCAGCCGGGCCCCACCAGGCGAGAGCAGACCCGTCGACCGCCTCCTGCTCGTGCCACGCTACTTCAGTCGGGCCCCACCAGGCGAGAGCAGACCCGTCGGCCGCACCGCCGCCACCGCGCCGGTGCATCGTCTAATTGCGCCACAACCGTCGCTATAAAACAGCGTGCCGCGCCATAAATGCCGTCTGTGGGCTGTTATTAGAGGTAGATAAATTGCTGGCAGTGGCGCGGTGGAGACGGGTCCGAGCCACCAGCGTGGCCGTCCGTGGGTCGGCTGGTGTCGCGAACCTCTGCCAAAGCCCGGGTCTCACGTGTCAGGCAGCCCTCCCTCCCCAGACGGATTCATGGCATGCGGACCGCCGGTACAGCGCTAGTCTGCGGAAGATGTGGAGCGGTGATTTGTTGAGACGGTGTTGAGTTTTCAAAAAACCAGCAGGGTGCATGCAACCAATCGCTGGTAGGTTTGACATTTGCTGGTCTGGTGCAGCGCATCCGCGAAAAGCCTGCGAGCTGCCCTCGCGTATCCAACATCATGCAATATGCCGTTATTTCCAGTTTTGCACTTTGATTCTCTCATTTGCCACCTGTTGTAGTGCTTTTGGTATGCTGTTTATCAATCGCATGTAGGAATCTAGTAAACCCATTATGCATTGTTTTTTAGCCAGTCACCTGGGCACAGACAGTGCGCCTCCGTGAAAAGACTGAACGCCAATAAATTAATGCGTTGTAGCTAGTTGTCATTTATACAACTCACTCCACCAGCAGTTGTACTAACATCTATGCTAGATGCTGTGTCGAGTTCATAATGCCCGGACTTACGTGATATTGTATTCGGTTCTCTGGACGCCTTAGTGAAGCACGCCGGTCGTGTTCTTGGTCCTGGATCGTCAGAACACATCGCAGGACGTGGTATGCGTGAGTTTTGCTTGACCGCTTGACTTTTCTGAATGCGTCGCCGATTACTGATGGTGGGAACGGCTCGCATGCTCACCGAAGCTCCGCACGGACAGAAAGGTCTTGGCCCGCATGTATTTCTAATGTGAGTAATTAATAGGTAGCCCGTAGTAGCAATAAATCAGGCTGTCATCGGCGCAGGAGCAGCCTACATAAAAAACCCAATGTTGGCGAAAGGTGGAAATAGTTTGGTACCATGCTCTGTTATAAACCGTAATATGCGATTTGTCGTCAGTGAATTAGTCCATCGGGTCCAAAATTGTATTCGCAGCAAACGCGGGGGGGGACCTTCAAAGTTGAACGCCTGAAAATTGCGAGTTCACTTATATATTGCAGAGCCCCTTTGTCACAAAATGCGTCAATATGCGGTCTTCGTGTTGGTAGCTGTGTACTCAGACTATCTCCTGTCATGGCTTCACTTGCCCTCACGTTGACTACGAGATGCGAAGAAAAATAAATCAGCTACGTCATGTGATAGGGAGATATAAATCATCGACCTGCGTCCACTCCGGTGCGACTTGGAGAATGTCCGGCACTGCCATGGGACACGTGAGCAATATGAACGGCATGCTAATTTGCGCTGATAGATCTCCATTTTGATGTGCGCGGAAGCACGTATGTTTTATAGCTGCTGAAGTCAAGATTAATTAGAATGCAGTGGGTGAATCAGAGCGAAAACCTATTCTGATTCAGGAAAATTTTGGGTGGAGGAAAAGTAGTGACGCTTGTCATCTGAGAACAAAGGATAGCACAACCAGAAGCAAGAGCGCTTCTGATCCCCGCCACAAACCCAATATGAGGTCAACTGAGATCGAGACCGAACCAAGTACAAGCTTTATCTGTCCTTTCACAATCTCCCCTGCCCTCCTCTCTCACCGGCTGATCCGCCCCTGGCCATGGAGGCTCACGCCCCCTCCCCCCCCTACCAACGCAGCCGTAGTAATCCGATCTGGACCCGGGTAATAAGGTGATTACGTGCGCGGTGTCACTGAGTCTGAACTGCGGGGGGGGGGCGTGCAGGTGTCTTTCCGCAGCGAGCCGCCGTGAGACCAAGATCTGCCGAAAGGGCGCGCTTAGAACGCCTCTCAGGGGGCCGGGGGGGGGGGGGGAGACGAGGCGACGCTGGCACTGGCAGCTGACACCTCACATGAAGGCCGAGATAGGCGCTGCCGAAGCTTTAGTTTAATCTCGGAACACGCATTCAACACGCCAGCGAAAAGCATATAAGCATGCCTGCCTGGAATCAACAGGAGCTGCTTCGAAATCGATTCGCATCCCAAAACGTGCACATTTTAACAAAGTTTCCTATACCGAGACACAGCGATGCAGTGTGGGCACGTGCTCCTCATGTCTCCTTGGCTCGCACCAGGCACGTAAACCGCATGCCTCTTGGCTCGCGCCAAGCACGTGCCCCTTATATGTGCCTCGTGCCTCGTGGATACCTCAGTTGGCGCACGCACGATTTTCTGAGTGATGATCACGATCAACAGTGTTTATGGAAATGGTCAAAACTGCAGCAAGGGTTTTCTCTGGAGGAGATTAATGTCACACTCACCATCCGATCACTTCGGACAATATCCGAGATCCTCGCAGATCAGGCAGTCGTCTAAAGAAGGATGTGAGTGAGTCATAGATACACCGTCCTTAGATACGTAAGATAAAATGCATTAATTGCTAGTCCACCTGTGTTAGGGCAAATAAAAGCAAGAGTGCTTCACGCATCCTAGTTCAATGTTGGCAGACATTTGAATCTCGGAATATGATAAGAAAGAAATTACAATCAGTATGACACTCGCCACAAGCTTTTCATGGGCCATAACGTTGTCAATGCCCTTCCGCACCAGTGGCAAATATCGCCACGATGTAAGGTCAAGGTGAAAATCAAAGTCGTGAAAATAATTACATCAGGAGCGAATAAGACGCACGACAGCGTTTCCATCCGAAGATCATGCTTAAAATATCCGTCGTCATACGATTCCGCGAACAAAGGACGTGCGCCACTTATAAACCATTTAACTTATTTACAGCGGGTTCTGCAGGATGCTACCGACGCTAAAAGTTGGAACTCAACTGTTTGGAAAAATCCCGAAAACACATTTTTCCGTTTACAAAAGCGGCCAAGGGCCTGTCAAAACGGTACATGGCACTCTTCTCAAGCCTCAAGAGACTTGTGGTGCGCCTGCCTGCTTTGGGCCCCCAAGACATGCGTCCCTGCCACCTTCAGTTCACTCCCCTGTCCACGACAGGAAGGGATCAGGGGAGAGGTCCCCTGTCCCCCCCCCCCCCTGTCGACGCCTCTGACCGCGAGGACCAGCACAACGGTCCCGGGAACCAGCCCAGCCGGTGCCTGCAGCAATGCCATTTTGCAATGCGCTTACACATTGCCGATTAGCAAAAATGGCGCCGGAACAATTTGTTAACAGCCGATTTTTCGGCAGCGGCTCGCTGGAGAATGTCTCGGCGGGTTTTCCCTGCTCGCCCGTCACTTTCCATCAGGTTAGCTAGAGCCTGCAGTAGATAAAAGTGACTGTGGGTGAATAGAATGAAGCCTGGTCTGTGAACATGCCAAGCTTGGCCGTTTTTTGTCTTGCTCCTGACGTCCGTGGCTTAATAATCGGCCTGGACGAAGCTTATTGGGTTTTGTACACGATTCCTTAACTGTCGTCACTTTCCTTAACTGTCAGCGTTGGTTGAATCGGTTCCCTATTTAGTTCAAGTACAGTACACAGGACAGCAAATATAAATTAAACATTTGTGGGTGCGCAAGTGAGCTCATGCACGCATGTACCTAGTTGAAATTCTCGTAAGTGTACGAAGTGGGCAGAACTGCCCACGTATTTAAGGATGCTCGAAAAGTTACCAATATTTCTGAACATAGCATCGACCTGTGGGTTTTGTGTGGAAAGAATATGTCCTTGAGCACAGAGAGCAAGCAAGCGAAACACACACGGAAGGAGAGAGAGAGAGAGAGAGAGAGAGAGAGAGAGAGAGAGAGAGAGAGAGAGAGAGAGAGAGAGAGAGAGAGAGAGGAGAGAGAGAGGAGAGAGAGAGAGAGAGAGAGAGAGAGAGAGAGAGAGAAGAGAGAGAGAAAGAGAAGAAAGAAAGAGAGAGATAAAAAAGAAGAGAGAGGAGGGATACATATATACATATACATATATGTATATATATATATATAGATATATATATATATAGATATTATATATATATAAATCCAACATAAGAGACATCCGTCAATTTCGAAGCCGTTCTTGACATTTCGGAACAAGACTAACCGGGCAGTTTGCAAACTGCCAAAACATGTTAAAAGTGCTAAGGCATTCAGACAAGTTAGAACCTAATTGGGTAGTTTTCAAAACTGTCAGAAATCTAGTACTTAGCAACGCCTAATTCCACACATTGCCCGCAACATACCGTATTGCAGGAAACCAGCTTTTAACATGCTTCGTTGAAAGCCAAAGAGCTATGTATGGACTTAAGCAGGCTTACGGTAAAATCGTTTGATGTTTTAATTACCAAGATTATTCATCTAATTTATCTCATAGTGGTACCACATCATTCAAACACCACGTTTCGGTTCAGTTCTCAACCATAATCAAACAGACATGATTTACACGTTCGAAGGCACACTTCATATATATTCGATGATTGGACTAAAAATAAATTTGGTAGGCCTCAGCTAAACACGTTCTCTCAAACAGGCTTCAATACCTATGTAGACTGAAAGAAGAGTTTGCCCCAAAATTCGGCTAGCACTCACTATTAAATATCCAAAAAGTCCTAGCATAATGGAAGCATGAAAATTGTTCTTGAATGCCGGGGCATTTTGGCGAATGAAAAGGGGATCTAATATCACTAGTCATGCTTTGTTGTGTTGTTTTTGATGATGGCTGTGTTTTCAGTGAGATGCTTGCGTTTCAATATTGCTTGATGACACAGTGTCATGTGTTATTTTCGAACTTCGCCTCTAAGATGTACAGCAAATCGCATGGAAACATGGTTGACGCAAGTGGTTGTGGCGCCAATGCATCAGCACGGCAAATCACCATCAACTCACTATATATTGCAAGAACAGAAAAACGGGCAACGTTGTGACAAAAAAAAACACCTTATGCCAAAAACATCATCTTTCAAAATGCACCAATGGGGATTAGCAGCTTTCCTGCTCGCACTAAGGTTCTAGGTTTCGTAGGATAAACTAAATCGTCGCCACCTCCCTTTCTTTTCCCAGGCGACTCGCTGCGCATCTTCGAGACGATGTTCCATAACAGCACATGACACCGTTCCACCCAACAGCAATGACACGGAGCCATTTACCGAAAACACAACCATCATCAAAACACAACACAACAAAACAAGACTGATGATTTTAGAAGCCCTAACCATCAACGAATATAACCCAGCACCCAAAAAACAACTTCATACTTGCATTACACTAAGGTTTTGGATACAGCCAGTAGCGTGCGTTCCCAGGTTTTTGGGGCGCATTAACACGCGCCCGGGTGGCCGGCTGGACATCCTTCGCTCGGGTGGGAGAAGGGGGTCAATTTGACCCCCTGAGATCTCAAGAACTATGAGAGCTAGAGACGCCAAATTCACAGGGTATGTTGACCCGTACGTGAAATTACTTTGTACGAAGTTTGAAGTTCCTAGGTCATGACCTTCGGGTCAAATAAGGTCAAACAAAGTCAAATTCCAGGTTGGACGCCAAAGTGTCTCCAGAACCTAGATAACTGTGTGTAAGCAAGAGTTCACATGCTCGTTTAAGGTCAATACCTTGTTTGACCTCTTGAAGGTCATGGTGACAAATATCATACAAGACTGCTCTCAGTTTTGCACTTGAATTAGCGACAAAGCTTACGCTAGACAGTATGCTCCTAAAAACCAAATGTTGACGTGGGTCATTTTAGGCCAATAGCCTATTCTGACCTATAAGAAGCCCATGGAAGATGTCGAGTGCGATTTTTGCTATCAATAAATCCGAAATGAGCACCAGAAACTACCTCATACAGCAGGCCCTAGAGTAATAAAACAGGTTGGCATTGCCCTTGGTCTGACCTTCATACCTGACCTTAGTTCAATGCAGTTTGCTCATTCAATTGTTGTTTTGTCTAAGAAAGCATTGCAGAGATGTATGGCTTCGTCTAACACTCCGTTGTTGCATCAGATTGAACGATTCCCTAGAAATTGACTTCGCTGAAACCATGGCCTGACTTTGGCCTGCCATAGATCAGCAACCTTACAAGGTACGTCCAAATTGTTTTCACCAAGCGATCCGCTATTCAATTGTTTACAGCTCTGCAAAATTTGGCGCGGCTACGCTACGCCGTTCGGAAACCATTCCGAAAAAAACTTTGGGGGGGCAATTTGACCCCCACCCGACCGCGTGTTAACGCTATGTGAAGTCATGAAAGTGTTCTTGGTGTCTATAGAGTAATGAAATATGCTTAAGTGAGCGCTTTTAACTGATGCGTGCCGAGCTCATTTTACGAGAAGGTGTTTTTGTAGTCATATCATCCAAGTTGTCTGAGGCCTTCATTCGATCGTGTACATTATACCTGTTTTATTATGGTTTTATGATTGAGCCCAAACGTAACGTACAATATATGCGACAAATACATGAACTATCACATCAGAAATATTTGTACTTAAATATTTGGACCTAGGAAAAGAAAAAGCTGACCCGATAAGAAAAAGCTGATGAAAAGCATCGAGCAACTCCACAGAAAACTTGCCAGGGTCCACAGCTCCTTCGTTTCCAATGAAACATGTTTGAAATAAGATATCCCACCCAAATCCATAAACATATATATATATATATATATATATATATATATATATATATATATATGTGTGTGTGTGTGTGCATATGCACATTCATATCCATCTGTATGTGTGTGTACTTAGGTGTGCATGCATATATATATATATATATATATATATATATATATATATATATACTGAGGAAACATGAGCATACATATATGCTCATGTTTCCTCAGTACACATCATATGCCTTGCCATTCAACTCTGGGTCAAACGGGGGCGGCTGTTCGTTCCAGCCCGGCCGCTCCCTGGCCGGCCGTGAAAGCCGTCCCTCTCGGCGCGCTAATCGTTCACGCCTGTCCGTCAGGCTGATTCGTCAGGCGGCCGCCTGCGGCGCCTGGCGCGCCCGATGCCGCCAGTCGGCTCCAGCCACCGTGAACGAGCCGATCCGACACCTGGACAGCTGACGACGACGGCTTGGCCGCCGCTCAAAAGGTCTCAATTCATTTGCCAGGCACGCCGTGAAACGACCGCGGCAAGATGGACGCGGCCGCGCGCCGATGGAAGCCGCCATCTTCGGGCGACGGAGCCGGTGAGAATGACAACAGCTAAGTTAATTTGGAGATGTAGAAGGGGCTGACGCAATTTTGGCCTTCAGCAAAACAACTTTCCAACGACAGGAACATCGTTGATGAAGCTTTTGCCACTCATGATAGCTGCCAAGAAAATTGTGTTTAGGGGACCGGGCTAGCAAGTTCCTCATCAATGTTTTTCATCCGTATCTTCAGTTCCTGAGAAGTTACTCATCATTTTTTGAGTAGCAAAAACGCTATTCCAAAAGTTGTGTTTTTGTATTGAAGGGAGTGTTCCACACTTTTTATGGGTTTTGAGCCGGAATAGCCATCTTGAAGACCTTTCAGTGCAGTTCACAGCCCTGCCTTTCTTAAGACCTAAATCCATCTAGCTTCTGAGCTACACGCCCGCGAAGATGTGCAGACTATCTGGTGCACACTATTTCAAGGTCACCTAGGCATCTATGGGGTCATAATAACGCCAGCCAAATCCTGTCATTCCATTCGGCGTGCGTCGATCAAGGCCAAGAAAAATAAGGTTGTCGAGTCGTTCTTATCTGACGTTCATGGACACCACTTTCCAGATGTAAAGGCCATCAACTGGCTCTTAATTGATGTTATGCAAGGTACAATAACTTAATTCAAAAACGACATATCGCAAAGTGTATTTAATAAATATAGGAAATGTGTTGTCTGGGGCAGTCTTATCTACTTAGAACATAGCAAAAGTTATAAGTGAACCTGCTCCGTAGTATCTGATGCTTGCTTCATCATCTTTAAATGCGAAACATTCAATTCAAGCGTAACAAACGAGAAAATGTCGTCACTTGGCGAGGTTTGCTTGATTCCTTGCAAATTTATAGCCGAAAGTGCTTCCACATTTGGAAGTGCCACCATGGGTGCTTCCTTGTTAGAAAAAGACACCATTCTCCCACGCAGCCAATGTATGGAAGGATAGATGCAGATCCTCCTGTCCTACACAGACAGCCTCAACCTTACGGAGCTATGACACCGTCATTAGCAAACATCTGGAAACAATTAAAATGCCATACGAATTAGGCTGTGATGCGGCAATCCCCCATGCGCGTGACTATTTTTGCCTGCGGACACAACGCCTTCCAGGTATAAGCGCTGCGGTGGTCTGGATGAGAGGCGGCCGGGCGTCTGATCTCGGCCCGGTCTGGCCCTGTCTCGCTCGGTTCAGTCGGTACGATGGGCCAGATCTCTCACGCTGCTCTGCTCAGAGACGGCGTGTAATCCCATCAGTGCGCCGGTGTGCGGTGTGTTGAGCCGTGGTGTAGACCCTGGGACTGGGACCGGCGCCGGCCTCGGACCGCTCAGCTGGCGGCCGTGCAGGCTGGAGACGCAGCTTTCAACCCACCAACCCGGGAACATCTGACCCGCAAGAGCCCGCAGACTTTTGGCCGCATCCTGGGCCAGACTTAGCAGGCTTTTGCAGGTCAAAAGTTCCAACAAGCAAAATAAACTCTTTGTGTTTTAAAACTATACCAAACCCTTACTGCGATGACCATTAGTTTTCAATCGACGTCTCATTAAGAGTTTCGTTCTGTGTGCTGTTTCCATTTCTTCCAGTGTCCGTATCTATATGTGGTCTGTGTCAAAAATTCCAGTTCATTGTTTAAGGTGAATCAAACATTCGATATAGATCGAAAGTTTTAGTCGGCGGGCTATGTGGCATGTAAGCATAGGTCCAAGACATGATTTGCTGAACCAACTTCTCCACGTAGAAATTCTGTTTCAGCACTCAACGACTCTTCACGACCTTTGCGTCAGAGTGAAATGCGAATGATGTCACTTGAGTGACAGGGACTTGTGAACAAAATTTCGTTGCAATCCTTGCTTGCACACAGTATCACGAACGGCGCAGCGATGGTTGTGAGATGGAACATCCATATCAGCAAGAAGGAAATGTTGATTATTGCAAAGCTGGCATGCTTATCTGTTTCATGCGTTCGCATGATGCATCATTTTAAGGACAACAATTGCCATGTGAAAACTGTGTTTGGTTCATAAATACGGATTATGACATTGCAGCAATCTTGACGCAGTCGAACTGAGTTACGTGTGTCTTTGCTTTGTGCAGCGCGATGAAGTGAGGAAACTTGTCATGACTTGAAATGCCCAGCATTGTTTTATTATCAGTGCAAAGCCTTCAGTTGATGCACGTAAGTTATGAAGACATAGCGTATGGTTTACTGAGATGAGGTCCACGCGGGAAATCTCCGGTCCATTTTGGTGATGTGTCATTTCAAAATGCCCTCTCTTCCTTCTCGGTTGTAGCTGGAAACTGACATCAAAACGTTTAAGATGTACTTTGGTACAACATAAATTTAATTGTCAAGGTACTTTGATCGCTACTGTCTAATCAACACCACCGCTACTGGCGAAACAATGCTGTGCATTAGATAGCACTGATATGAAGTGGCGTGCACTCTTTATGGACAGGTCTCACCTTAAAGAGCAATGTCAAGATGCAGGCTGGAGTTAACTTGACACTTGCGGGTTAATGCCGGGTCAGTATTGTAGCACAGCGGGCTTTTGTGGGCTAGATCCCAAGCTGGCCGTGGCGGGCGGCGCCAAGGCTGATGTTTTGGGAAAAGTCACGTCTCTAGTGCGGACCCTGGGTCCGGAACCGGGCTCAGACTGCTCAGCTGACCGCAGGTTGCAGTCTCAGCGCCAAGAGAGTACCCTGAGGTATAACGGCAATGGCGTCGATAAAACATGGCGGGAGTGGGGATGGATGATAGGTGGAAATCATTGACATTTCCCTAAAGTTTTGTGAACGAGATTTATCTCTCAGGATCCAGTCTAGTTCAGGCCATTAATCTGTATGCATTATCCCAACGAATCCATGTTTTTGTTGATTGAAAACCCGATGCGTTCGACTCCATTACAGCAAATATATATTTGCTCTATAAATTCATAAATTACATAAATCCGTCACGTGCAACCCCAGTTTGACATGAAACGTGAATATACCGCCGTTGACCATTTACTGCTTCATGACATGATACCCGATTTCTCAACCCGTTCCAAACCAGTGGGATAGGCAGTTGTTTAATCCATTCCAAACCAGATCCCATATGTGTTAGAAATTCCAGGATGCACTCCATTGCAATGCTAGGAAAAATTGAAGAAACAAATGATTTCACACTTGTTTGCTGGAATAGTATTTTTTATGTATTGGTTGTCTTTGGACCCGATATCCTGGAACAGATGTTCACAAGGAACTCGACATTGATAACCAAATAATGGAAAATGCATGCCAAAATCGCAGCAAATCTGCTTAAGCGCCGTTCGAAGCTTCATTCGAGGCCACAAATTCAAGTTTGTTCGATAGCGCCTCAGGAATCGCTCCAACTCGGCCGACCCCTGGTATCTGTCTCGTCCTTTGCCGACCGCCAGCTAGCGGCAGTAAATAACGGAACGGCCATTTCACCAACTTTTGTCGCGACGTTGATGACCGTTCCCGAGAGTAGGGATCGATTTATGTGTGCATTATTGCAGCGTTCCGGTGGCGGTGTCTTAGCCTCTAAATGGATGGACAAAGCTGCCGATATCGCAGCGGCAGATCGATGAACTTCGTGGGCTGGCACCTAGTGCGAGCCGTACCGAACGACACAAGTTCGAGCCATGGCGTATGGTGCCTGCTGCACGATGTGTTGCGTTGACAGCATGCCTGTCTTGAATCGTGGAGAGCATGCTTTTGTTAAGATAATGCTGATGATCGTGTGCAATTAGAAGTGACATGACAACAAATATTCAGCCTGGAGCTATTCAGTGACGGAGTCACCTTACTCGGATTAGTCAGTCGTCCGCAAACCAACACAAAATTGCACCTGTGATTGGAAATCTCGGAAATAACCATGCGATCTCCCAAGGAAAAAAGCATTACAAATTGTCCAAATCATCCCCAATTGTTTCATATTTCCCACCAATGCTCTGCATATAAGATGAAATGCATTCTTTAATGGCTGTCACCTACGTTTGCTCGTTCATAGCAAGATTGCAAAAATGACATGGTTGCACAATTGGTTGAAGGATTGCACGATTGCAGGTTTCTAGCCGTTTGAAAACATGACTTTCGGACAGTTTTGTCACTCGAGTCTTCAACGCTCCTCCCGTGATGGTATTGCGAGTGGAGTGCCTATAAGATGTGCATAACTCACCGTTAGATAGCATCTTTTGATCACGCCCTTCGCACCCAGAATACATGGCCAAGTGAGGCCTCGAGAATAGCTAGGAAGCTAGCACAAAATGCAGCGTGCGTTTGATTTGAGCTGGCGTCTTGACAACAGCCTATGCAAGGCCCCAAGCGGTCTATACCATATCCCAGCCAAGGGGTTAAGGCCCCGAGTGACCAACCCTGTCTCTCAACCGAGGGGTTAAGGCCCCGGGTGGCCTACCCTGTCTCTCAACCGAGGGGTTAAGGCCCCGAGTGACCTACCCTGTCTCTCAACCGAGGGGTTAAGGCCCCGGGTGGCCTACCCTGTCTCTCAACCGAGGGGTTAAGGCCCCGAGTGACCTACCCTGTCTCTCAACCGAGGAGTTAAGGCCCCGAGTGGCCTACCCTGTCTCTCAACCGAGGAGTTAAGGCCCCGGGTGGCCTACCCTGTCTCTCAACCGAGGAGTTAAGGCCCCGGGTGGCCTACCCTGTCTCTCAACCGAGGGGTTAAGGCCCCGAGTGACCTACCCTGTCTCTCAACCGAGGAGTTAAGGCCCCGAGTGGCCTACCCTGTCTCTCAACCGAGGGGTTAAGGCCCCGAGTGACCAACCCTGTCTTTCAGCCGAGGGGTTAAGTGCACTAACGCAAACGATCGCCCAGCCTGAGCGGGCCGTTTGACGCTGTTTCAGCCGCGACCCAGGGCGTAGGTAGGACCGTTGACCACTGCCCGCCGAAAGCCGGTCACCACTGCCCGCTGAAGGCCGGTCACCACTACCCGCTGAAGGCCGATAACCACTGCCCCATGACGGCCGGTCACCGCTGCCCGTCCGGTCACCACTGCACGTCTGGTCACCACTGCCCACTGAAGGCTGATTACCACTGCTTGCTGGCGGCCGGGTTGCACGGCCCGCTGAAGGCCGCTCACCACTGCCCGCTGAAGGCCAGTCACCACTGCCCGCTAAAGGCCGGTCACCACTGCCCGCTGAATGCCAGTCACCACTGCCCGCTGAAGGCCAGTCACCACTGCTCGCTGAAGGCAGGTCACCACTGCCCGCTGAAGGCCAGTCACCACTGCCCGCTGAAGGCCAGTCACCACTGCTCGCTGAAGGCAGGTCACCACTGCCCGCTGAAGGCCAGTCACCGCTGCCCGCTGAAGGCCGCTCACCGCTTCACGCTAGAGGCCTGCAGCACTGCCCGCTGAAAGTCGACCACTACTGCCGCTAAATACCTTTCACTACTGCATGCTGAAAGTCGGTCACCACTGCCCGCTGTAGGCCGGTCACCACTGCCCGCTGAAGGTCGGTCAGCACGCGAGCTCATATCCCTGTTCGACGTACATCTTTACAGTGCACTTTGCATACCTGGTAGGAGACATGAATCACTATGGTGGCTGACACATAACCGTGCACCACGGCGGCACATAGCAATGAGGTTTAACTGACTGAAACGTCCCGTCTGTGAGACGAAATGTCCGCATCTGCACGATTTTGCCTTCTGCTCCGGATTCACGTGTGCTACAGTTTGGTCGACAATGAGTTTCAGGCTTACCGTGCGGGCGGCTGTAAAAACCATCGCTCGAACATGGTTTGTAAATAGAAAGGAAACAAAGCATGTCGCCCTTCAACAAAACAATTTGGTCAACCTTGCTCGAATATACATGATTGGACGCTTCTTCGCATGAAGCATAATATTTACTGATTCTTGGTTACCACCACCATAAGCCAGTGCTAAACTGGCCAGGGGTTTGTCGAAGGTACATTCTTATTCACTATGGTGCTAGTTTGAAAATATTCATCCGCCTGGCTGACAGCATCTAAAGGTCATTCAGGAGCTGCCCGAAGACTGACGTATTCATGGCTTACGCTGTGTGTGTGAGCTGTGGCGTGCGGTGATGCACAGTTGCGCCCATACGATTGGCCAGCCTTGTCCTAGGAAAATCGTGTCAATACCGTACCACTTAGATACCTGGATGTCGAACTCTGCTGCCAGTTTGTGCCGTACTTGGAACTTGAACAATACATTTCTCTTCTAATCGAATGCGGGGAAATGTTTCAGAAAAAACTACACCTGATTTAGGAGGTTGCCTGGAAACTCTGAAAACTGCGCTTCACAGGTTTTTAAAGAATTGCACATTCTCTTTCCCAACGAAAAACGCACAGCGCCAAGACGTGTGGCTGGAAAAAATTAGAAATAAAATGGCCTGTCAAGAAGCGGATTGGCCACGGCCTGAAAATGGTGCGACACCAAGCGGGGCATGCTCGGCATGCAGCCCGACCCACAGAGACAACCAAGAGGCAACCTAGTGTTATCCCATGTGGTAGTGAGACGTGGGCTGCAAACGGCTACAATTTTTGTGTTTGCTATTTATCTTCGCAGCGTTCTTGATCACTGAGTACACCTGTCTCGCCGCATGTGAGTTCCTCCATGCTGTGCGAATGAGCAAGAAAACGCATCGTGCAACGAGCACCCAACTAGCCCACGGGACTAGCACAGCGCTGGAGGAGGCTCACGGGCTGCCGCTAAGAGCTCCGGCCAGTCACAGCGGAAGGCTTCTGTCGCTGAACGTGGAGCTGCATCCGGTGGTGGGGCGTCCCCCCCCCCCCCTTCCCCGCGCCTGAACCGAAGTAGCGCGGCCGCTGGGCTCCTCAGCGCCCCCCGGCCGACAGCCGGCCCCCTCGGGCCGAGACTCATTCCCGACACATTACCGCCGCGCTAAACTGAAGACAAATGCGCGCCATAAACGTCGCCAGTCGTATTTATGGCTACCGTTAGCTGGCCAGGGCCGTAAATCTGTGCTGGGTCCGTCTCGCCTTCTGAAGAGGGGCCTGAGCGGCCCTCGGGGCGCGTCTGCCCTCCCCCCCCCCCCAGGTTCTCCCCTGCCCGGCACCTGCTGCGACGGGAAGATGGCCATCCGCAACCCCTCCCCCTCTCTCTGCAGCCTCACGGGGTGGTCTACAGAGGGGTGGTCTACCCTTTTCCTCCGTCTCCCAATCAATGCACAATTGGCGAAGGGACTTTGTGACGACCTCCAGTTCTCTCCGGTTCCTTGCATAGTTTGCGAGTATGAATTATTGGGCCTAAAAGCGATCTCCCCGTGACTCTATTTCTTACTTCAGAGAACAGCTGCAGCTCCTCCATTGCTACCGAATTTGATCCCGCGACTTAAGGATGTTATGTAGGAGGAACCGATCCAAATATCCTGGGGTGCCATTCCTTTAGGTGTCCACCTCATTGGCTTAGTGTTCAACCCAAAGGTGTCCACCTAATTGGCTTGGTGTTCAACCCTGAGGTGTCCACCTCACTGACTTGGCGTTCAACCTTGAGGTGTCCACCTCATTGGCTTAGTGTTTAACCCTAAGGTGTCCACCTCATTGGCTTAGTGTTCAACCCCAAGGTGTCCACCTCATTGGCTTAGTGTTCAACCCTGAGGTGTCCACCTCATTGGCTTGGTGTTTAAACCTGAGGTGTCGAAAGATGAGCATTTCAAATATTTGCCCACTTATCAGCAGCAGCAGCAAGACCCTGTTCTTGGCGCTCAAATGGACGACAATCATGAAAAGATTGCGTGAATGCGCATTTCTGTTCTTATGACAGTGTCTCTTTTAGAGACTGACACGAAAATGGTCGGTAGTGAATGCCTCTGTCCATTTACCGCTCTATGAATCGCAAGACAGTGTGGCTGTGTGACCCAAAGCATCCCATGGCACTGCATCTGCATTGAGTTTTAAACACAAGCTAGCCTAGGCTGAAAGCAACACCATTTCAGGCCAGGTATGGCGGCGACCTAAAGGCCTCCTAATTGTTTGTCAGGCAGTGTGAAGGCCCAACTAACCCACCACAAGCGAAACGTGGAAGGCAAACCTACTCCGCCGGCGAACGAGAGTTGGTCTTATGTGACAATCTCTTGGGCGCCAGGAAACTGCCGCACTTCAGTGCTTTGAATATCGAGTTCTCGCCCAAAGAAGATATTGTGGGATGTCATAAGATGTATACCAAAAGTCAATTAGTCCGAACATTTGCTAAACAAACGTTTTTAATGGGAAAGATAAAGCCCCAACACATGTTGCTGGAAAAACTGATCGCAGCAACGCAGCTGTTCGATCAAGTAAAAAATAGCCCTTTCAATGAAAAGTCAAAGCCTTTCACAGGCAGGATTGGGCAAATCCGGCTTTACACGTTAAACTCGCATTGTTAAAACTGTTCACGTAAGCAAACAGACAATTTTGACCTGCTAGCGGCACTCATGGTGTTCATCATATTTATCTCCCGTCTGCGTGATTCAAAATCGAAGCCGTATGTTTCCCGGGAGGCGTCCTGTGCTCGTTAATCACGCATAGCCTACACCCATGGCGCCAGGCTCTCTTGGCCCAGGGCGGACCGCGCCGTGTAATTTAGTGCATTACCGCTTGTTCACTGGCCAAACATTTACGTTGGCCCCCATTATAATAAACGACCTTTTGCCACGTGAGTGGGCTTCTATGAGGCCCCATCACCTGCTGAAATTTATATTTCTCCATGGAGCCACTCTCCGAAACATAATTTACCGTAACATTACCCTTCACTTCAAGCAGCCCACAAATCCACCCCGATCAATGCGCCGTAAGATATACTGCCAATAAGGTTGTCAGGCTCTAACGATCGCCATTGTTGGATGTGCCATTTTAAACTTTATTGACTGGAGATATTATGGCTCATTTTTCCATAACTGCCCTACAAATCTTCTATATGAATAGTGGCGGGAGATAGATGGGGGTATAAATTCGCCACCCGTACAGATGGCAGCGAGGGTATTTATTGGCCCGGGCCGGAGGGGTTAGATCGTGACGTCATTGATCGCCGTCACAGCTGCCGGCCATCGAACAGGCCGCCATTGAGCCGTACGAGCGTAACGTGTCGGATGTGTCGGATTGCTACGGCTTGCAGGGGCGCCCCGGCATGGGTCTCGCGAGCAATGTTTTGGCCGATGGCATTGGTTGACATTCATCCTTCCTGACCTGTTTAGCCGCATGTATTCGCTGAGGCCATGAAATTCTACAGCCGCTGTGAAACCGTTGACAGTGAAAGTTGCCTGCGAAGGGACCTGAAGCCGGCCCTGCCGAGGTCTGGCCCGTCGCTTTATCCTCTCCGGCTGCTTACGTCTCCAGCCACATCCCTGTGGAAAGGGAAGACCAAGAGACCAATGGCCTTGGACTTTGACTCCTTCAGCGAATTCGCTTCAGCTAATCCGTCCAACCCTTCCCAGGCGGCCATCCGTAGACCAGCTGCAACGTGACTGTCGTTTACTGCGTGAATCTCGGAAGATCTGGACATTAGGGGTCGGAGGTGACGGGAATATGCTTCACTCAGAAGCGATGGCGAGTTATCTAGATTCAGGAACGGTGTAATGGTCCTCACCGATTGGTGTAATGCACCTGTATCGTGGAGGCTCAATATAAGATCGTGTCGTGCTCGGCGTGAGCGGAATCGGTAGCTTTAGCAGAAGGCCGTTATCAAATCCATACAGAGATCCTGGATTTTAGCTCTCACTGATTCTTGCAATAACACAACACCCTGGATCGACCTGGGTGCTGGTTCAAAATGGTTTCTTAAACAAAGCCAAACTCTGGATCCTGGCTCCCTCTAGTTCTTATGGTGAGGCAAAGCTCCGGATCCTGGTTCTCAGTCGTTCTTTAGCAGACCATGGGTCCGATTCCTGGTCCCTAGCTCTCATTGGTTGCTTCGAGAACATCTTACCTTGAATAAAGGCTGTCACTGCTTTGTCACAAGTACAAGATCTGGCCGCATGGCTGTCAGCCAGAAAGTCATGCAATCATACACAGTATCTTACACACTTTTGCTTTAAAAATAATTGAAAGTCACACACCACAGACAAATCACACACCAGAGACAAGTCACACACCACAGACAAGTCAAGAAATCAGCATGCTCTGATAACGCCACTGCAACCAACAACGCTTAACTGCTAGTTGTAGATCATTGCCAACAGCTTAGAAGTGGATGTCCGAGAGCTCCATCACAGGGTAATCCGCATATTTCTGCTCTCACTTCACACAAAAGATACACTACAAGAAACTCAAGCATCATGTCCTAACGCCACCACTACAACCAATACGGCTTGACTGTTAGTTGAAGATCATTGTATACAGCTTATGAGTGATGGCGTGACAGCTGAAACGATCACCTGGATGATTCACAAATTTTTTTTTGAAATAAGAATTAGTTAAATCGCACACCATAAGCATGCCGAACAGCCCGCATATCATGATGCCACCATGGCAAAAATAAGTATTGGCTGTTAATAGAACATGGTATAGCAATTGCAGTTGAGCAGGTACCTGCATCAATCACCATGTGCCCATCACTTGCAGGACAGTAAGGGGTCTATAATGCATGGTGCACTAATAAAAACATTCGGATCTTGCAATACTCCATAAATTGCAAGGTGATAGAAACAATGAAATAATTTTAACTATCCAACCGTCAGGGTGTCCTTAAAATGCTATCAAAGCTTCGGGTGTAAGCGTTTCAAATTTTTTGTTTTGTTAAAAAACTACTGCAATTTTTTGTCTGACAAGGATGTGGCAAATGGGGATTCAGACAGGCTGAGGCTTATTCATATTTGAAAAATGCAATATCGGCCGTTCAATTTAGGGTCAAGGCTAACTCAAGGGGCAATGTCGTCTATGCGTTGACTGAAAAGAAGCAGCAAAATGAGACTCGGGCCCCCAGAATGGAAGAACTTCCTTGGCCCTCGCTGCTTGACGTCAACAAAAATGGAAAAAAGCATGTATGATCTGTCTTTGTTGTGTTCCTGTCTTTCCGGTTTGTCAAACGTTCAAGTCTCTATCAATTGGTGCTCTTCGTGATGATAACAATACAATATGTGTCCATGTCCGTATTTTAGAGACGAACATCCGGCTGCGTCAGAAATCAAGGTCTTATCACAAATGACATGGTTGGGGTGAAGTAAAGAAATCAGATATTGGCAGAACCGGAGTGGTGTCACCAGTCACTGAAATTCTCCCTTCGCGTTTTTGAGGTGTATGACCCTGGGTCAGGTCACGATATTGTCACCATTATATTCACCTTATTGCACTGAACAAACTGGTGAAGATTTGAAAACGATTATGAGGGCGGTTTCGGAGGACGAGCATATTTGCCTGATGTGTCCGTTTTTTAGCTCTCCCTCGGTTCCGCGCTACTCATTTTATGTTACCTTGGCCAAAAACGGTGCATGGCGGGATAGATCAGCTATTGAGAAGTTGGGTCAAATACCGGCGTTATTTATGTGTTGCATAAAGTACGTGCGTTCTGGTCTTGCTGCTAAGATGGTGTCAAGGAAGCTTGTGGTACCCTGTGTTCGTAGATGCTGAAGGCTTGCGGATTTGGAAAGGAGTTTCCATGAAAGTCATCAGTAACGAAAGACTTGTTGGCAGGCTCAAGGTGTAAAAAAACGACAATTTTGGTGAATCTGAAATTATTGTGGTGGAGCAGCAATGCTTCATGTCTGCCGACATTCCACTTAATAGCCTTAGGTATAAGCTTATGTTCCCAAAAGTTCCAACATTAGATACTGGAACTATATATATCAGATTGAATGTATGCAGAAAAGTGAGATGGCCATACTCCATTCTCTAGAGTGCGGCAGATGATTGCAAGGTATCACTGTGGTATAAATCCATTAAACATGTGAAATTTCGGACGGCTCTCTTAAACGTTAAACGTAAATTGTTTGCATTCATTTTTATCAACTTTTTGAAGCATCGGGTATGTAGTCTTATAATGCGTGGCGTCATCCCTTTCAGCTCCAAGAAAAAATAGGAGTTGGTTTAGCTGTGTTTCCTGCTCAGCCTCCCAAAATATTTTCAAACTGTGCCGCTCGGATACCTTTGTCTGAACATAGAAAATCAATGCAGACAAAAATCAGAGGGAAGATCCTGTTTCTTTCTGCTTACTTCGGCATCACTCTAGACCAAACGTTGGTATCTAGTATTTGGTATCTAGTCATAAAGGTATCTTGTAGAATCTCAGGTTAATCCTTTGCCGTAGCTTGGTACCTGCTGGATCTCTGCCTGCTCCAGGCTAGGTCTTGGTTGTCGCTGGATCTTTCGACTTGTCAGGCTTAACTTTAGCTCATCCTGGATCTTTCGACTTTGTACTTAACAACGCATTTTTCTCGAAAATTGACAATGTCGGCAACACATGCAACAATCTGAAAGCCCGCTAGCCCATGCCAATTAAAATGTGCTTTCGAATGCACGCTAACAAAAGTAATCACTGGCATGGGGAGCAAACTTACTTAATTTACTGATCCATCAATGACACATTGCACGCCCCTACATAACGTGTGACTCACCCAATTACATTGAACCCTACGTGGTATGTGAGAACGGTCATGATTATCTTTGACCGGACGGAACCAGGGAAGATGGACAGGGAGAAAGATGCACTGGCTGCAGCGCGAGCAGTTAATAATTAAAGGAGCTTTTCGACATTTGAAGTCATTGGGCCAAGCATAAGATAGGATGGAAAAAGCTCGATCGTAAGTGCAAAAGACTGCTCTAGATGACACAATTTTCACTATTTAGTGAATATTTTTCCTAATAGCCCGTCGTTTGATGACGTCATGAACGTTTTTATGACGTCAGATGTGCTGCCAGACTGTACGTGTTAAAACTGCTACTATAGCGGATGACGCGACTCACCTGTGATGTTTTTATGTGTCGAGAGATGGCGCTGTTGGTCTTTGCCTGGAAAGTTCTGTTTGAGCTTTGTGCGTATGTTCTTTGGTTTTCCTCACGGTGATATTGTGAATTTTTCTGTTATTACATGTTTTTACTTGCATTACATCTTCGGTTACGACGCTATACTAAAGTGTACAATTATTCACGTCTAACGTAACTAACAGTTGTCCAAATGCATGTTGCTTACAACAAAACGTGGTTGGACATCGAGAAATCCGGCATGTCATCCTCGGCTCGTACTATCCCACATCCTCGTGACTCCTAGCTTCTTCGGGGCGGCTATGATTGAGCCGAAGTGCCCTGGTGGGCCACCCCGTCCGAGCAATGAGCAAACACCCTGCAGAGTTACCTCTATGCGGGCAAAAGCTTGGCAAATGAGTCTCCAGGTGCATGCAGTCATGCTTGACCATTATGAGAGTACTTGATTTTTTTGACAATGGAAATTAAGAGCTAACTAAAATCTGAGACATTCAGATCAGCCAAATTTGCTGTTAAACTTGTGAGAAGTCCTTAATGTAGAAACGGATTGACACGAATTCATCTAATAAATTTATCTAGTAAGTCGGACCGGACCACATCAGACTGATAAATCAGGGAAAAGTGGATTAGCAGGCGGATTTGGCCTGGACATGCCCGGCTGGACTGGATCGGATCCTGAAAATCCAATCCATGAAGTATTTTATTCCATAGCCTTGAAATATTCATGACTAGCCGGTAGGGCTATTATCCAAACAGCCCAAACAAGCTGAGCCGTGGTCGAAACATGTTATCGGCAGCTCAGGCTGGCTGTTGGCCGGGTGACTTTTAACGCTGGGACGCTAGGTACTGAATTACTGCAAACACGAACATTGCAGTGGTTATGTCTTTTTCTGGGCCATGGGCACAACACACCCAATGAGGTTACGATACTTTGGTGACGTTTCTATGACGGCGTACATCTCGGGGTGGCTTTCAAACAGGCGGCGCGAAATAATCTGGACAAGTATGCGTTTATCCAGCCCAGAAACAAGAAGGCTTCAAGGCTTAAAAGGGCACGGCTGTGAACTATAAGAAATCATCCTAAAAATAGCTATCTTAACTCACAGCCCCTCCAAGCCCTCTCAGCCAGACGCATTGAGAATATGAATGACACGGAAAGTACATTTCGTCGATTTCTACCACGATGCAAATGACAAATGGGCTGCTAGATAACAGATTCCCAAAACTGCCGTTCACGATATGTGTCAGCACGTGACATCTCGCGTGCAGTGCCCTATGACCACTAAACAAGGTTTTGACTGGTTGTGGCCTTACTCGCCACATCAAAGTATATCTTTTGATGCATACTGCAGGTTTATTTTCGTCGTTTTTTTACGTACACAACATGAATGTAGTCAAGTTGCCGTACTTTGTCATATCATTCGTATTCAGTACAGATGCCAGCGGCGGCACAATTCAGGCTGCGACCGTCGGCCCATGCCGGAGGCCAGTACGGTTTGTGACCGCTGGTCCATTCGTGCAATCAGCGCGGTTTGTGACCGCTGGCTCAACACTGCAATCAATTCGGTTTGTGACCGCTGGTCCACCCGTGCAATCAGCGCGGTTTGTGACCGCTGGCTCAACACTGCAATCAGTACGGTTTGTGACCGCTGGCCCATCCGTGCAATCAGTGCGGTTTGTGACCGCTGGTCCATTCGTGCAATCAGCGCGGTTTGTGACCGCTGGCTAGACACTGCAATCAGTGCGGCTTGTGGCCGCTGACCCATCTGTGCGATCAGTACGGTCTGTGACCACTGGCCCATCTGTGCGGTCTGTGTGGTTTGTGACCGCTGGTCCGTTCGTGCAACTAGTACGGTTTGTTCCATAAGCGTCGGAACGTTTCAAAAAGTGTGTTTGTATTTTAAAGTAAATAAACTGCAGAAGTCAGGCGTTGAACGACGGCATGAAAGATATCATCGGCGCTCTTAATTTATATGGTTAGTTGGCTGTTTATAAACCAATAAAATTCAAAAGCTTTGCCAAATTTTGCATCTTGGTTGTACAGACATTGAGGACATCGCGATGGTAGATTGTAGATCGATATGCTTGATCCAAATTTGAAGATGAAAATTTGATTGCAGATCGAGTGGTCAACGATATGCTTTACATGGCCAAGCCATGTATGTCCGGAAATGTTCATCATTCAGTCAGAATCGATTAGTGATACAATTTATGTAGCGTATTTTTAAACATGCGCGCTCGCAAATCTTAGCAACCAAAACCTCGACACCAGGCGTTGCAGTCTCCATAGTCCGCGGAGCGTATAGTCCAGTAGCTAACATTTAGTCGTGGCCCACCGGTGGACGAAAATCATGACGCTTCTGAAATGATTATCTTTAAACACTTTAATCAACTAGTAATACAAGCTATGTGACGTAATTTTGAGCATGCACACTAGAAAATTGTAGAAACACGAGCCTCGAACCCAGGCGTTGCAGTCTCCGTAGGCCGCGCAGCGTCGGCCTAACAGCTAATATTAAATTGTGGCCAACGGGTGGACGAAAATGACGACGCTTGTGAAAAAGTATCCTTGGACGCTTCATGGAATCAGATCTTGCATTTATAAAGCAGTCTGAGCGCATATTTCACGTGTGCAATCTTCAGACTGATGAAAAGAACGCATTGGCCCTTAAAGAACCTCAAAGTGGGGTTGTAGTGCGTTGGTTGAACTGGTAGAGTGAACGAAAAAATTATTTTTTTCGTGTTTTCGCAGCTATTTATCTGTCCAGAGGACAGATTAACACTGCACCCACCGTCTGGCGGCACTTGCAGTGGCCGAAACTTTTCGATTTTGCGGAAGTTGCAACCCAGACCATCCTTGTCCTTGCTTTTGAAGTCGTGGGCGGGCGTGTTCAAGCCTTGTGATGCAATCTGTTTCAATAATGCATTCTAAAAAAATGAACGTTCTCATGCAAACAAAACATGACCTTTCTCGTTGTTTTAATTAATTTCGACCCGCGCTATCCAACAATAATGAGAGCCCCACTCTACTCAACAATAATGAGACCCTTTATTTCCTTCCGGGCAAAGGGCCTCTTGAGTAGAACACCGGGGGTACACCACCGTTTCCGGTCAAGGGCCTGAAGGGCCATTCCGTCCCATCGTGAAGCGTCTTCTGGCTATCATTCTGGTGGCACGGGACGGGATCTCCTGGTCGATCTGGAGGCCATTATAAGGATATATCGTATCACATTGTTCCCATCCCTGACACGAGAGGCCTTCTGACCCGCGCAGTTAGCCCCAGATCAGCACAGGAACCCCCATTGACGCAACAACACCCCTGACCCCCGAAGGTAGTCCGATAGTTGTCACATAAACTCCAGTTCCGTGTTTTTCTGTGTTCTTCAGAGATATTTAGTTCTCCCTGGCTGTATATTGTAGATGAAATGGGGCTCCTAACTTGTAGTGACATGACTTACCCATGCTCGTCTCAAAATGCGCATGATCCTGTCAGAGCTGATTACTGGTAAGAAAACTACGTAATATGGGTGTTGAGCATGCGTGCTCGCAAGTGATAGCAACAACAGTCTCGACGCCCGGCGTTGCAGTCTCCAGCCCGTGCGGTGCCGGCCTCGCGACTGTAACACTAAACAATGGCCAATGAGCAAACGAAAAAGATGACACATCGTAAGGGACATGCCTTGTGAACTAGGTAAATCCGCATGCATGTTTAATGTAATGCAAAAGTGAGTCAAATGCAACCTTAATCTGAAGTGTGTGTGTGTGTGGGGGGGGGGGGGGGGGGGCGGCGGCAGCTAACATTGCTGTTCTCCCCTCCCACCTTGAAAAGTGTGTGTGTGGGAGGGCCATGGCCCCCTGGCCCCCCTGTTCCTACGCCTATGGTTTGTTCCCGCTGGCCCAACGCTGCGATCAGTACGGTTTGTAACCACTGGCCTATCCGTGCGGTCAGCGCTGTTTTGGCGTGGAAGTGCAGACCACGAGTGTAACCACGCCTCCGCAATTCCTGTGAATAATTCAAAATTGAAGAGATCGAGATGGAATCTTGGGAACAACCCGACCGGAAAATGAAGCTTTGAATGGGAAAATGGAAAAACCACATTCTGCAGACAAAACTGGAGGCAGAAAAGTCATTTTTGCGAACATCGGGGAACATTTTCCGCAGCCTTATCTCCATCGATTACAACTGTGGTGCAAATGTGTCTTACGACATGCGCTTTATGTCTTTTCTCTGTGTCGTGTGCGGTAGCGCATGCTTGAGCGTCTGAGTGGCGATGCAAATGGGGTTTGGGGTGGTATTTATATTACAAAATAGATAGAAAAAGGTAAGCTAAGCGGTGATTAGTGTGGCGACGGTCCCACTTTCCTGCCTTTCATTTTGCGTTTCGCGTGATTAGCTATGCCTACCCACGTCAAATTCTTAATTTGCCTTCAGTTAGATGCAACATTGTTTTGAAACTCCCCAAGGTACTCTTAGATGGAAGTTTACGTGCCAACGGATGTCTTCTTTCCTGTGGGTAACCTTCCTGTATTAAACAACTCTTTAAAAGAGCGATCAATGAGTTTGACATAACTAAAAGATGAGCAGCACCACAACATCCAAATAATCATTAACAACAGCATGTACCTTAAATTCACAAATTGCCAAGTAATTCAGGTCAAGTTGTGAGGGATGGCAGCTTTGAAAGGCATATCACCAGTGTCCCTGCTTCAGCCTCTCAGTTTTCACTTAAATTGCGGCTTGCTTGAATGAATTCTGAGTCGGGGACCTTGTCATTGAATTTAACCTCCTGAGAGTGGATGCCGTTCAAACATACAACGCACGTGGAAGAATGACTTGATGGATTAATATGCGACATCATGCTAAAAGCCAAACATTGAGCGCTCGAGAAATCGGTCGGCTTCGGGCTCTGAACCGAATGGGTCAGCTGTTTGCCATGGCGTCAACATGCAAATTGACATCGGTTTGGTCAGCGTTTGTAACTGGCTTGAGCATGATATCACCATCACGTATGCCGCTCATTACGGCTACGGTCGGTAGATCAGTCGTGTTGAAGGTTGTTTACCTCAGTTTATAACTAACCCCGTGAAATGTACAAAGATATCATGACATGCATGCACGGCTCCCAGGAACGGCTCCCTGCCATGTCGAACGATGACAGTGTTTGGAATTGCTAATTGCAAGATACACCTCAGGCAATGCACAAGCAGAGGCGCTTGCTTCAGGGCAAGCTGTATCATGCTCCTGAGCAGGTCTGTGAGGTACCAACAGATCCTCTTCCATTCCGGGAGTTCAGTCAAACTGCGGTAACGCCATAGTGGCGGTTTGATGTCCCAAAACAATCATTCTCATACACAAAACATCGCAGGAGCTGAGGCAGCCGTCTTTCCGTCGCCAGCCATTGCCAGGCGCGTTCATCAAGGCCCCGATGGCGACTGCATGCTGGCGCACGTAATTACCAGTCTGAAATGATCCATTAGCGTGAAAAATTGATGCCCCTTCTCGCTAATTTATTTGCGTCGGCGAGATATGGCCGACTAATGGCGGGCTAGACGCTCCTACACGACGCCGTAGTCGTAAAGGGCGTTTTTCATATGCTAAAAGCTGCATAACGGAGCACATTTGATACGCAATTCATCCGCTATGGTGTTATGATTCGCGGATACGATCTTAACGAGCGGGGAGTTAGCTGGCAGCTGGGGTGAGCTGTACCGGCCAACTGGCCACCTTGCACTCGCTAACAGACGGTTACCAAGATAATACTGTGCTCGGGAATCACATGACGCAAGCATTGCGTGCCAGGCTGGTTACATTATCCAGTTTGTCAAGGAGAGGCCTGGTAAACAGTGACAGGCGCAGGTCTGACGACATGTTCGGAGCGACACTCGCCAACTATGTCGGCATTAGTTTATTTACATTGTTCGTCCCATGCACCAAGGTCAGGACGGGCAATCCCGCCAGGTCCGATGGATCCATTGCCGTGGACGGACAGACAAATGCTAAGAAGAAATCTGCCAGCATTAAGAGCGACACGTTTGTTTCTGCGCTGAATGCCAGTTTTCTTGCTCTCACACCAGCAACAAATTAATCAACACGTGACTTTCTGTGAATGTCTCTCGCGTCCAGCTTCAGCTGTTCCACATGCCGCATAACAAGATCACATGACTGGTGGTGACAGCCTGTGTCCGTCTCGCGGCGCGGCCCAGTGACTGTTTGTGACATATGCCCCACCTGCCAGCAAACTGTCACAAGCAGTGTAACACAGCGTGTGTCAAGCGTGCATTCCGATGGCGCTAGTTTCGGCCGGTGGCGGTGTTGGGCGACCTCTGCCCTCTCCCGAGGCCCTCCACCGATGACGGCACCGGGTGACCTCTCAACTCTCCCGAGGGCCTCCGCTCATGATGGCACCGGATGACCTCCCCACTCTCCCGAGGGCCTCCGCCGATCACGATGTCGGACGACCTCTGCACTCTCCCGAGGGCCTCCGCTCATGATGGCACCGGATGACCTCCCCACTCTCCCGAGGGCCTCCGCTCATGATGGCACCGGATGACCTCCCCACTCTCCCGAGGGCCTCCGCCGATCACGATGTCGGACGACCTCTGCCCTCTCCCGAGGCCCTCCACCGATGACGATGTCGGACGACCTCTGCACTCTCTCGGGGCCTCCACCGATGACGATGTCGGGCGACCTCTGCCCTCTCCCGAGGCCCTCCACCGATGACATGACCGGCCGACCTCTGCCCTCTCCCGAGGCCCTCCACCGATGTCGGCGCCGGGTGACCTCTCCACTCTCTCGAGGCCCTCCACCGATGACGATGTTGGGCGACCTCTGCCCTCTCCCGAGGCCCTCCACCGATGACGATGTCGGACGACCTCTGCACTCTCCCGAGGCCCTCCACCGATGACATGACCGGCCGACCTCTGCACTCTCCCGAGGCCCTCCACCGATCACGATGTCGGACGACCTCTGCCCTCTCCCGAGGCCCTCCACCGATGACGATGTCGGACGACCTCTGCACTCTCTCGGGGGCCTCCACCGATGACGATGTCGGACGACCTCTGCACTCTCTCGGGGCCTCCACCGATGTCGGCGCCGGGTGACCTCTCCACTCTCTCGAGGGCCTCCACCGATGACATCTCCACTTCCTCGGGGGCCTCCGCCGATGTCGGCGCCGGGCGACCTCCCCACTCTCCCGGGCACCTTATTTTGTCTTGATCTCGACTCACAAGGTCGTGTCTGAGCCCCGGACCAGCCGCGTCTGCGTCGCCCTGCTTCTGTCCGGCAGACATAATGAACTCACTTAAAACATCTCACCACCATTTTAGCGGACTTCTTGTACCAGGACAACTAACCAGGATAGCACAGCGTGCTCGTGCCATCAACTACATGACTTGATCTCGTTGGGATTCCACGCAGCTGTCCATCCGGCTGAATGCGTTTTATTTCTGAAGTAACAAGGCGCCGGCTTGCCAGTCGGCCTGTAACACGGATATCTGTTACGTGACATCGGCGGGGCCCGTGAGAACGTCTGACAGTCCGTGGGGCTGCGTGGGAGATATGAACGCTGTCCGACGGTCGATATCGGCAGATCCCCGTGCAGCCGTCAGATTGTCTGTGGAGCTGCATGGGAGATATCACAGAGCTGTTCGACGGTCATGAGACTGACTGCAAGGCCCCGCACAGCTGTTGCCAGACGGTTGTCACGTGACTGACAACCCCCAGGCGGCTGCGTGACGGTCACCGCGCAGTCGTCTGATGACCTTATGTCACTGTCTGGCAGTCCTAATGTGACATTCTGGCGTACTCCATTTAATGTTTGAGAATCTGCATGTGGTGCCTGACAGGTGACCGAGACCTGAGACCTGACGGCAGCCGAGTGTCATATGGCAGGAAGGCAGTCTCCATGTAGCTGTCTGACAGACGGCGTATGCCAACGTTTAACAAGGAACCGTGCGAAGGACGGCACGTGCAGCCGGCTGACTGCGTCGTGTCATTCGGCAGACAGTAACCTTGTGGCGGTGTGGGTGACAGACCATGATGACAGTTTCCATGTGGTGGCTTGCCAGCCACCATGTGGACTCCGCCAGCAACCATTCAAACCTCCGACAATCCATGCAGCCATCTGACTGACCCCTTACAACTGGCTTACACGTCACCATGTGTCGCCCGACAGGCAGCCCTGTGTGTGACGCCATGTGTCCGGCTGACAGCCCATGTGTCCGGCTGGCGGTGTCTGTGTCGGGCGGCCGGCTGTCATTAGCTGAGGGCCGCGGGGCGGCGCGCGGCTCCCGGCGCGTGTCATAGCCCGAGATGGATGGCGCCATGCATCACCCTTCGCGCCATCCGTCTTTTATTTGGGGACAGGCCGGCGAAACGAAGGCGACGGCTATAGCGGCCTCTGACGAACGATGGCACGCAGCAGGGGCGCCGCCAGCGGCGGAGGCAGAGCGAGCATGCAGGGAGAAAGAGAGAGAGAGGGAGAGAGAGAGAGAGAGAGAGGGAGGGATAGAGGGAGAAAGAAACATATTGATACACATGTATATAATTATAAAGACAAACACCTATATATTTATATATATATATATATATATATACATATACATTTGGAAAAGTTCAAGGTACTGAGCGTACAGGTAACATTTTCTCCAACCAGGCCTCTCGCCTATCCAAGATCATTCACTTCTACGACCCACCTCCTGCCGTTTCCAAAGTAAGGAAGATACAGCTCAGCAATGGTAACACCAGTGGAATGGTGTCAGCATGATCTCACTATTGGCATTGCTTTTCATTGTGTTAGTTTAATAACTGGCCCGATTACGGCAGGCTAAAGGTCGAATTTTCCAAGAAATTGCACTTTTCAGCTTTACATCATACCTACGAGGCCATGCCTTGCGGGCATCGACACAAATTTGAACAGACATGTGTTTTGTATAATTCTGAGTACTACAGTGTTTTTGTGTTTTGAGGATATCTCTATGGCATATAGCTCCGTTAATGTAACGATGCCGGCCCACCAAGTGCGTTCCTTGCCATTGACGGTTGCCGCCCGCCGTCCGCTCCCACGCTCCCCTTAGATCGATGTGGAGTGTTCCTCAAACACCGTTACTGCTTCGAAAGCAGAAAACTAAGACCAAAACACGGGCAAACATGCCAAATGGGCTAATCAAAATTTGGGCGCGATTGCGAAATATGCCAGGGAGGTATCCTCAAAAACTTAAGATGGTGGTGCGGGGGGATCACTGCCTATCAGGGCGGGGGTTAACATGATTTGCAGCCAAAAAAGTGGCTAGATTAAAAGGTGCATCGTGTTTATTTTTATATTCAAGTACATTTTGCCTACTTTAAACTTATTTAGAAATCAAACTATATTTGCTGCCTGTCATCCAATAAACATACGACAATACCAAACAAAGCAATGGTTTCAAGGCTTTTGAAAAAGTGGGGGTGTGGCAACCCCCAACCCCTGCCTGATATACACAATACTTCCATAATATTTTGATGTTATATTCCCTAGGTATCCATGTCGTTGACCGAACGCCACCAAACAGTACGTTGCTTGGATGAATCAAGACACTATGTAACAACACATGATATGGCTTGCTCTTCATGGGACAGCAAGTCAATCTACCAAGCGGGAATTGCTTTCAAGTAGTCAACCAGCCTACAAGCTACGGCAGAAGTGTTAGCAAGATGTTAAGCCTGATGCATCCTGAATCTTTTACCAAATGGGATAGGCCCTATCCCCAATCTAGGTTCTAATTAACCTATTATCCTTCAACGTATGATCTGTCAGAGAAATTAGTCCACAAAATTTTCCAAAGATTGAACACAAAAATACTCCTGAAATTAGCATCCCCAGTTTATTTTTCCGGGGATTTTTTTCTCGGGTGCTTTCAAATATGCACACTTGAGCATATCGGACATGTATTGGAAGGCACTGTGATCTGAAGCAGCTCTTGGTTTCTGGCATCAGCTTTTCCAAATTAACAAAGCATGGCAAAAATTTCGATGGGAGTAGTATACACTGTCATACACATTACACATATTGTTAAACTGGCACCTATGCAAAATTGGGTATGCCATTTCTACATGCCTGGACCGAAATATTTAGGTACCTGATTTCTGCTCTCAGCTCACACTACTCAACCGTCAAAGGTTAGATTCAAATTTACCTTCACTAATCAGCATTTCACAATCCCTCTGGCTTAATGGGACACGAAACATCACTCATTGGGACACGAAGCCAGATGATTGACAATTCGCAGTACCGTAGTGCCACATTTTAAGGCAAATCGCGCCTCTCTGACAATCATGAAGTTTTGCACAAAGATAATAATGAGTTCATTGTTTTGTAATCACCATTACTGCGCCATGCCGTTTTTGTCGATAAGAAAGGTATTTAAAGTTATATTAATGACTTTAGTTTTGATTTGACTTATCCAATAAACAAAGTAATTTCACACTGCAGTGCTGAAATAGGTTTAGGCCGCTAAAGCATGTTTTCCTCTTTCAGTTTTGTGATGCGCGCAATGTCATCGGCATCGACGTTTCGCCAAAGAGCATGTTAAATAGAGCTTTGAGCAATGACAGCGTTCCAGTTTCCTTTCATGAGGAGCAGGCATTGGCATGATCTCCATGGCTCGTGGGCGAGTGAACGTTTTTTTACCTCTGGCCATGACGGCCGCTTGCACGATCCCATCCCACCTTTGAACCCCTCCCTCGGCTATGCTCCTCGCGCCACCCGCGTGCCAGGGGCAGTCCCAGGAACGTTGCTCGAGGAGGCGAGTTCCGGGAAGAGTTCGACGCCAGGTTCGTGCCAGCTGGCGCTATGCGCGGTTGCTGGACCTCCAGTCAAGCTGTTCTAGACGGTTTACGATCTGCAACGTCGTGTTATAGCCTCTCACGTGTAATTGGATCAAGGATAAGATAGCAGACGCACGCAATGCCTACCCACCAGTGCAATACCGCGTGCAACCGCTGTACACATCAGCACCACAGAATCAGGTGATGGCGTCGGCGCGAAGCCGTAAAGACGGCGCGCGTATACCACCGCGCAAATTGCCCGCCAACTTTTCATTATTTACTGATCAATTAACTGGCAATTGCCCGATTATTAGAGAGTAATTGATGTCGCTGTTCGCTACCACGAATGCCAATAAACCCGGACAGCAGCATTAGCAGTGCTCCAACCTGGTAAGGCGCTTTCCAGTCGGTAACGTCGGGTTGCCCGTCGCGGTAAGGCCCAGTACTCTATGCCTTGAGACGCCGGCGGCCTGTAACGACTTGGCGTCATAAAAAGGAAGAACGATGTGAAAAGCTTCGCACGCGGAATGTCCCGCTCCATCGTGTGTGACGCTTGTACTTACAGCAGGACTTTCGACCGCAAGGATCCAGGCTGCGAAAAATCGGCGCGAATTGTGTGGCTCTCTCAAATTGTGGGATTATGAACTCATACATCGTGTGGTACGACATGTGCATATCCCCCAGCTTGATGAACTTATTAGACTTGAGCATTACCCAAATTTGCACCTGAGCTGCCAGAGCTACCTGAGCTAGCTGACATCACACATGGAGCCTTTCAGCTTATACCCTCCAGGACTTAGGTTGCCACAAGCGTTTTCATTTGAGCTGCGTTTCTAAGCCGGATTTTTGTATTTCAAGTTGGCATTGTTTCAAGTCGGGGTCAAACTGGTCTTTCACAAAGTGGGGAAGTATGAATATCCAAACAAGCATACTCTCTTGAAGCGTTGAAGCTCAACATGTTGAATGATCTGCAATTTCATTTTTCATGGTGGCTCACCCTCGGTGAATGGCAGAGGCCAGCAGGGCTAATGGACCACGAGTCATAACGAGATGAAAACGTTTTCCAGGAATATGAAATGTCCACTCATATACAACGCACACGCACATGCACATTACACCGCGCGTAGTCAGCACACAGGCAGTAAGAAATGAAGCTCCCACACAAATATAAAAAGTCGGCGGGACGTTAGTGACAAATTGCTTATCATCTGTTCAGTGCAGTAGCAAGCGCAATATTTATGATCATTCCCTTGCGTGCCCGTCATTATTTTCGTTTCTCCGTGAGAATGTCACAGCGGCTGCCACTTTCACGCGCTTGTGTGGAATTACTTGCCGACCTGACTGCATAACCTGCGCCTGATCTGGGTGCTTCTACCTTATACCGTTGCTGTGTTCTCTTCTGCCAGGAGAGGGGGGGGGGGGGGGGCGGGAGAGGGGCGAGTGTGACGCTGCACCACAATCGCCGCACCTCTGCCCCTTCCTGTTGTCGATGTTTTATCGCGGACATCCCCCTGTCATTCTGCCAGTTATTATCTGCAGTAATGGCGCATTTGTCACTTTAATGGCGCGCTCCTTATCCGTTTATTATGGCCGCTGCCGTCCGCTCCATCATATTATGGCCGTGGGTCGGCCACGCTAGATGAAACTCTCCCGCTCGGGGGCGCCCAGCAATTTTTCCAATTTGCAACGCTGCCCGCTCGACATATTGCGCCGCTTCTGCCCCGGACGACTGCATTTGTCTGCGGTCGCCGAGGAGGGTGGCCACTGGTCGATTGCCATCCGTTGAAAGGAATTGCGGTTGGGTTCCAAGATTTGGCAAGGACGCTGGGAAATGCTTTCTGAATGTTAGGTGTACCTACCGCAACGTATAGGACGACGGTAAAGCCAAAATGCTGAAAAATAATTCCTGCTTTCCTTATATCACTACCGGTGACCGGTGCCATACACTTAAAACATTTCGGCGAATCTGGTGTAGATCATTAGTACATATCTCTGTCCATTTTGATTTCTCCCCATAGTGTTATTGCATGGCCACCCTATTAGACGCATGGATAAGCGACCACAAGTTGAGCCAGATGCTGGCGATACCTTGTTGTTAAGTGAAAACTATATGCGTTCAACGCTGTAAGGAATTATGCACAAAAACGAGACATGTCTATCGGTATATAAACATAGGGCAAACAAAACAGGGCATCTGTTTCAACTCTACGGCTTCCTCAGTCTTGCTGATCCAACAAAAAACTGTTTCATAAACTGGAAAAATTATAAATTGCTTGCTTTTTTTGCATCCGGAATGATCTCATTGGAAGCAAAACTCGGCTCCGAATAATGATCCGCACCTGCGCCACGAGAGCGACACACGAGCGATTGTATAACACAGGTCACAAGTAATAAGCACACACAATAGGAGAACGAATACCGGAAAACATACCACAAAGGGTGGAAGCTATGGAGTGATACAAACTGTCACGATGAAAACATGTGCATTCTATTTTTGAGCCTATTTTAAACCACAGACCTTCGCTCATTGTTCTTTGCACATTCACGAACTCAGGCCCTATTTTTGTGCCTAATCGAGTTAAGCTCTGAGGAAATCTACCGGAGTCAACACATCAGGGAACACCAAAGCCTGAAAAACAAACAACGTAAGCACACGACGCCAGCCGGCGTGGTGGGTGCCGAGCGGGGAATGCGTGCTCGCCGCCGCACGAGCACGGAAAGCGTGTGGTCGGCACCCGCATGACCCGCTCCGTCATCGCCTGCAGCCGCCGCCCCGGCCCTGCACCAGACCCGCCCTCCCCAAGGCGTCATCAAGATGACGAGTCGCTTCCATTACAGATAGCACATGATTGAGGCAGCCCACATAAATCTTTCAAATGGTCCGTAAAATTTGCAGATGCGAGATAACAAGACGTTATGGTTTTGTTTATTTCGAGCGCTCCGGGATGGAGGCAGGCTGCGCATCCTCTCACAGCGGCTGCGATCAAAATTTTATCAGCATGTTGGGCAGATGTGGAATAGAAAGAAATGATTGACCGGTTTCGGGGAGCGTCGTTCAGACAGTTCGGGTATTTGGCTGCAGGCAATGGAGCGGGATTATGGGCCATCCAGAGAAACATCGCAGTCGTGGGGACGCCGTAAGACGGACACTCCATCAGTTTGAAGGCATCCGTGGCAAATGTCCGACAAGGGTAGCGATGTCGCCAGACATTTCGCTCCTTGACGTGAGGTTCATTCTTAGACGATGACAAGGGGGCCATGGGCAGAGTTTCTGCAGGGCTGGCAGCCTGAAGCCACTGAGAGTAGCAACGGGAGCTTCGACATCTCTGAGGGCGCTGGCGCGCAGTGAGCGCTTTTATCCTGTTGAGATCGTGAGCTTGATTCTCTGACAGTCAGGGACTGAAGATCGGTGTGAGAAGCTACATCACCAATTATCCAACCAGGCGCTATAGCACACACTATGGCAGACATAGAATGATCGGCACGTAATAAAATCACCGCCGCCGAAGCCGAAGTTGCCTTGCAGAGCCATGTTGTGGTAGCTACGTCCGCACATTTCAGGAGCTGGCTCAGAGCCACATGCTGACCCGCTGCTGCTGATCGGAAACGGATCATGGCATCATGAACCAAGAGCTAGGCTAAGCAAATGCGACCAAAACGAGATAGCAGACTCGCCGCATTGTTATAACTGGGGTAAGTGGCCCCGCCTCAAGATTTGACAACACACCGCCGTGCGTACAGGAAAAAACAATCGGTGGAGATATTTCGTTTAGGTGGCCAAAGCTTCCACTCTCGCCCGCAAGAGCATCTCGGAGGGGAATGGATCCCCCTCCCCCCTCCACTTTAGGAAGTGCCTGGGTGCTATCAAGTCCACCAAATATGTGCAATAAAGACAATAAAATATCCTGATACGGACCGAGGTGCGCCGGCCGCTCGTCCTAAAGCGATTCGCTGGCCATTTAGGAAATAGAAGTGGATTTCGGACGGGTTTTTATGGAGCTCTTAGATGTAAAATGCCCTCAAAACGACCGACCCCGGCGGCTAAAGTCGTCTTCCTCATATAAAGGTGTTGGAATCCTGATAATCACGAGTGGGGACTGGAATATGAATCGCTGATAATCACGGGTCGGGGTCGCAGCGCGTTTAAGAGGCACAATTTGGCACCGCCGCCCAAACTGCCGGAACCTTAATTGGAAACGGCGGACGCCCACAAATGGCGCCTCAGTCGCCGACGAAGCTCAGTGGCACCTCAGGCCCTGGCTCAGGCGAGTTCAAGCGCCGTCCGGACAGTTGTTTATTGGACATGGTAAGACCTCACGGTTGTATAGGGCGGTTTCCAAACGGGTGGTGGCCTGGGGTGTGGTATATTATGAGGTGAGCTGCCATCAAACTGCAGAACAGTTCCAAAGACTGGGATGAAGCGCCAAAAACAAGCGCCAAATCTTAAGATGCAGGGCTTATCTGTGCACAACAAACTCCGCAAGTATGACACACGTTAGCAAAGATAATTGAAAATTACATATTACCTAATGTGGTGTGACTTTTGTGAATCCAGCACTAGGTTGACATATGCACAAAGGTACATGGTACGTGTTTACGTACAAACAACACCGTGCTTTTAGTTTCATAGGCGTGGCGACTCTATTTGGGAGACGAATTCTGGAAAAAAATGATAATTTTGCTTCAAAGGTCATGCTCCGACGGAATTTCGAGCGCTTGATTTTGAAAGATCACAAATGTTGGTGCCTGTTGTCCATGCGCGTGAACATCTGTATCACTTGTATGTTGAAGAATAGACGAGTTGTAAAAAAATCGGTGGCATCACGAGTCCTTCGGCAGCAACGTGAAGTGGAGTGAAGGTGAAATGAAGGCGAGGTGAAGTGAAGGCGAAGTGAGTTGAAGTGAAGTGAAGGTGAGGTGGTAGGGATAGGAGAGGCGTCTCCTACAATCTATAATTTTAGCTCCTCGCCACTGTTCCGTCTTCGATTTAATACTGGGCTAAGGTAAGCGTACAACAGACATGATGCTGGATCCAAGAAACGAACTTCAGGATTCAGGACGCAAGTCCTGATATCAACGGTTTGTGTAATCTAAATTTCACCCTTTGGACCATGCACATGTCTACTTACATGCAAAATCCTGTGCTTTAGCGCAAACCCTAAATGCAAAATCCTCTGAAAATTGAAGATGCAATTTCTGTGACCTACTGCAATGCTCACCACGCATGTGCTAGGTATGAATGTGAACTTCACCCAAAGACACCATGAATGTGAACTTCACTTCGCACGCTAGCAGGCAGCTTCGCACTGCTAGCGTGCGAAGCTGCCTGCGTCTCGACCCGAGCCTCGTCGCGGCCGCCTCTCGTCAATCCATCACACAGCGGTCGCACCGTCCGCTCTAAAACGGACCTGAAAAATGGCCGTCCGACCGCTGCCGGCATTGTTGGCGGCGGCCGGCGTGACTCTGCCTATTGCGCCGGCCTATGCACGATTAATCTCGGACGGCGCGTGTGTCGGCCGGCGAGGTGGTGGCGCCATGATCATAGGATCTCCCGCGGCGGGCAGCACTCATCAATCGTGCCCGCTCGTTCATCATGGCTCCCTCCTCTCGGCCGCCCTCTCTCCCCCGGCGCCCGGCCGACCGGCCGGCCGGCCGGCCGCTGCCCGTCCTCTCTGCGGCGACCGTGGAGCCCTGGCCGGCCCGGTGGATGCGAAACAGAGCCCCGGGACTGCTCGGTGGGCACCAGACCGAGCCCCGGGGCTGCTCGGTGGACACGAAACAGAGTCCCGGGGCTGCTCGGTGGGCACCAGACCGAGTCCCGGGGCTGCTCGGTGAGCACCAGACGGAGTCCCAGGGCTGCTTGGTGGGCACCAGACGGAGTCCCCGGGCGGTCCGGTGGACATGAGACAGAGTCTCGGGGCGGTCCGGTGGTCAGGAGACGGTGTGGTCTACAGACCGCACCGACTGGCCGACCGCCTTATTGCAACTGTAGTGGTCGCAGCTCTGTTTCGCGACATTAGGCAGATCACTTCCTCCTTCAGCCTGGCACAAGTTGGTGAAGCATGACGCCAAATCAAGAACATGAAAATGTGCTTTGCCTATTTGTGTACTTTTTAATGATGCGATTTACTGCTGTCCCTTGAATTTTGAGCCATCGGTGCATAATTTCCAAAAGCAATGTATTTGGGAGAATTCGCCCACTGCAAAATGCTCGAGCTATGCAGGTCTTTGAAGTCATTGTGAGTGCTGAAATATCTATTTTTAACTTTATGCATAAACGTGATATCACGCACTGCTTCATATGTCATCTTTATTGGTCACGCGTTAACCCAACGCGGTAAATATGTGTCAGCTAAACATAACTTACCAAAATAGGATTATTTGAACTGTTCTGCATCCACAAGGATAAGCCAGTCTTTTTTAGGAGAAATGTGCCTGCTTTTGTTACAGGAGCTACTTTTTTTCGCGCGCCCCGCAGTCCCTTTCGCGGCCACAGCAGTATGGCGTCACAAGTAGGGAAAACAGTATGAAGGTGGCTGCACTTTAACCTCCAGTTTCGCGCTATTCCAGAGAAATTAATCTTGGGATGCTTTACTCGCAAACCCAATCTTTGGAACGCGCCGAAGCTGATATAATTCCCGGCCCATACACGCCGCTCCTGACTTAAACTCACGCCTGCTTTAAAGCAGCACCCACTGCGCTTTCTTCCAGAAGCCTTCTCTGTCAATCAACGTGGACAGTGGGCACGTTCCGCGCAGGTCAGGCCGCGTTCGGCCGGCAGGCGGGCCACGTGCGGCCGGAGCGACCGTCGGACCACGTGGCTCCGCCCCCTCCAGGTGTCGCCGCCGGCGGCGGCGCCTTTCACGGCGCGCGACCGTGTCCCTTTGAA
>NW_023596805.1:28099429-28127059 GCF_011947565.3 Pollicipes pollicipes | reverse complement strand
GCTTCAACCTCAAGAGAGTATGCTTGTTTGGATATTCATACTTCCCCACTTTGTGAAAGACTAGTTTGACCCCGACTTGAAACAATGCCAACTTGAAATACAAAAATCCGGCTTAGAAACGCAACTCAAATGAAAACGCTTGTGGCAACCTAAGTCCTGGAGGGTATGAGCTGGAAGGCTCCATGTGTGATGTCAGCTAGCTCAGGTAGCTCTGGCAGCTCAGGTGCAAATTTGGGTAAGGCTCAAGTCTAATAAGCTCATCAAGCTGGGGGATATGCACATGTCGTATCACACGATGTATGAGTTCATGATCCCACAATTTGAGAGAGCCACACAATTCGCGCCGATTTTTCGCAGCCTGGATCCTTGCGGTCGAAAGTCCTGCTGTAAGTACAAGCGTCACACACGATGGAGTGGGACATTCCGCGTGCGAAGCTTTTCACATCGTTCTTCCTTTTTATGACGCCAAGTCGTTACAGGCCGCCGGCGTCTCAAGGCATAGAGTACTGGGCCTTACCGCGACGGGCAACCCGACGTTACCGACTGGAAAGCGCCTTACCAGGTTGGAGCACTGCTAATGCTGCTGTCTGGGTTTATTGGCATTCGTGGTAGCGAACAGCGACATCAATTACTCTCTAATAATCGGGCAATTGCCAGTTAATTGATCAGTAAATAATGAAAAGTTGGCGGGCAATTTGCGCGGTGGTATACGCGCGCCGTCTTTACGGCTTCGCGCCGACGCCATCACCTGATTCTGTGGTGCTGATGTGTACAGCGGTTGCACGCGGTATTGCACTGGTGGGTAGGCATTGCGTGCGTCTGCTATCTTATCCTTGATCCAATTACACGTGTGAGGCTATAACACGACGTTGCAGATCGTAAACCGTCTAGAACAGCTTGACTGGAGGTCCAGCAACCGCGCATAGCGCCAGCTGGCACGAACCCGGCGTCGAACTCTTCCCGGAACTCGCCTCCTCGAGCAACGTTCCTGGGACTGCCCCTGGCACGCGGGTGGCGCGAGGAGCATAGCCGAGGGAGTGGTTCAAAGGTGGGATGGGATCGTGCAAGCGGCCGTCATGGCCAGAGGTAAAAAAACGTTCACTCGCCCACGAGCCATGGAGATCATGCCAATGCCTGCTCCTCATGAAAGGAAACTGGAACGCTGTCATTGCTCAAAGCTCTATTTAACATGCTCTTTGGCGAAACGTCGATGCCGATGACATTGCGCGCATCACAAAACTGAAAGAGGAAAACATGCTTTAGCGGCCTAAACCTATTTCAGCACTGCAGTGTGAAATTACTTTGTTTATTGGATAAGTCAAATCAAAACTAAAGTCATTAATATAACTTTAAATACCTTTCTTATCGACAAAAACGGCATGGCGCAGTAATGGTGATTACAAAACAATGAACCCATTATTATCTTTGTGCAAAACTTCATGATTGTCAGAGAGGCGCGATTTGCCTTAAAATGTGGCACTACGGTACTGCGAATTGTCAATCATCTGGCTTCGTGTCCCAATGAGTGATGTTTCGTGTCCCATTAAGCCAGAGGGATTGTGAAATGCTGATTAGTGAAGGTAAATTTGAATCTAACCTTCGACGGTTGAGTAGTGTGAGCTGAGGGCAGAAATCAGATACCTAAATACTTCGGTCCAGGCATGTAGAAATGGCATACCCAATTTTGCATAGGTGCCAGTTTAACAATATGTGTAATGTGTATGACAGTGTATACTACTCCCATCGAAATTTTTGCCATGCTTTGTTAATTTGGAAAAGCTGATGCCAGAAACCAAGAGCTGCTTCAGATCACAGTGCCTTCCAATACATGTCTGATATGCTCAAGTGTGCACATTTGAAAATACCCGAGAAAAAAATCCCCGGAAAAATAAACTGGGGATGCTAATTTCAGGAGTATTTTTGTGTTCAATCTTTGGAAAATTTTGTGGACTAATTTCTCTGACAGATCATACGTTGAAGGATAATAGGTTAATTAGAACCTAGATTGGGGATAGGGCCTATCCCATTTGGTAAAAGATTCAGGATGCATCAGGCTTAACATCTTGCTGACACTTCTGCCGTAGCTTGTAGGCTGGTTGACTACTTGAAAGCGATTTCCGCTTGGTAGATTGACTTGCTGCCCCATGAAGAGCAAGCCATATCATGTGTTGTTACATAGTGTCTTGATTCATCCAAGCAACGTACTGTTTGGTGGCGTTTGGTTAACGACATGGATACCTAGGGAATATAACATCAAAATATTATGGAAGTATTGTGTATATCAGGCCGGGGTTGGGGGTTGCCACATCCCCACTTTTTTCAAAGGCCTTGAAACCATTGCTTTGTTTGGTATTGTCGTATGTTTATTGGATGACAGGCAGCAAATATAGTTTGATTTCTAAATAAGTTTTAAGTAGGCAAAATGTACCTGAATATAAAAATAAACACGATGCACCTTTTAATCTAGCCACTTTTTTGGCTGCAAATCATGTTAACCCCCGCCCTGATAGGCAGTGATCCCCCCGCACCACCATCTTAAGTTTTTGAGGATACCTCCCTGGCATATTTCGCAATCGCGCCCAAATTTTTAGTAGCCCATTTGGCATGTTTGCCCGTGTTTTGGTCTTAGTTTTCTGCTTTCGAAGCAGTAACGTGGTGTTTGAGGAACACTCCACAGCGATCTAAGGGGAGCGTGGGAGCGGACGGCGGGCGGCAACCGTCAATGGCAAGGAACGCACTTGGTGGGCCGGCATCGTTACATTAACGGAGCTATATGCCATAAAGATATCCTCAAAACACAAAAACACTGTAGTACTCAGAATTATACAAAACACATCTGTTCAAATTTGTGTCGATGCCCGCAAGGCATGGCCTCGCAGGTATGATGTTAAGCTGAAAAGTCCAATTTCTTGGAAAATTCGACCTTTAACCTGCCGTAATCGGGCCAGTTATTAAACTAACACAATGAAAAGCGATGCCAATAATGAGATCATGCTGACACCATTCCACTGGTGTTACCATTGCTGAGCTGTATCTTCCTTACTTTGGAAACGGCAGGAGGTGGGTCGTAGAAGTGAATGATCTTGGATAGGCGAGAGGCCTGGTTGGAGAAAATGTTACCTGTACGCTCAGTACCTTGAACTTTTCCAAATGTATATGTTATATATATATATATATATATATGTATATATAGGTGTTTGTCTTTATAATTATATACATGTGCATCAATATGTTTCTTTCTCCCTCTATCCCTCCCTCTCTCTCTCTCTCTCCCTCTCTCTCTCTCTTTCTCCCTGCATGCTCGCTCTGCCTCCGCCGCTGGCGGCGCCCCTGCTGCGTGCCATCGTTCGTCAGAGGCCGCTATAGCCGTCGCCTTCGTTTCGCCGGCCTGTCCCCAAATAAAAGACGGATGGCGCGAAGGGTGATGCATGGCGCCATCCATCTCGGGCTATGACACGCGCCGGGAGCCGCGCGCCGCCCCGCGGCCCTCAGCTAATGACAGCCGGCCGCCCGACACAGACACCGCCAGCCGGACACATGGGCTGTCAGCCGGACACATGGCGTCACACACAGGGCTGCCTGTCGGGCGACACATGGTGACGTGTAAGCCAGTTGTAAGGGGTCAGTCAGATGGCTGCATGGATTGTCGGAGGTTTGAATGGTTGCTGGCGGAGTCCACATGGTGGCTGGCGAGCCGCCACAAGGAAACTGTCATCATGGTCTGTCACCCACACCGCCACAAGGTTACTGTCTGCCGAATGACACGACGCTGTCAGCCAGCTGCACGTGCCGTCCTTCGCACGGTTCCTTGTTAAACGTTGGCATACGCCGTCTGTCAGACAGCTACATGGAGACTGCCCTCCTGCCATATGACACTCGGCTGCCGTCAGGTATCAGGTCACCTGTCAGGCACCACATGCAGATTCTCAAACATTAAATGGAGTACGCCAGAATGTCACATTAGGACTGCCAGACAGTGACATAAGGTCATCAGACGACTGCGCGGTGACCGTCACGCAGCCGCCTGGGGGTTGCCAGTCACGTGACAACCGTCTGGCAACAGCTGTGCGGGGTCTTGCAGTCAGTCTCATGACCGTCGAACAGCTCTGTGATATCTCCCATGTAGCTCCACAGACAATCTGACGGCTGCACGGGGATCTGCCGATATCGACCGTCGGACAGCGTTCATATCTCCCACGCAGCCCCACGGACTGTCAGACGTTCACACGGGCCCTGCCGATATCACGTAACAGATATCCGTGTTACAAGCCGACTGGCAAGCCGGCGCCTTGTTACTTCAGAAATAAAACGCATTCAGCCGGATGGACAGCTGCGTGGAATCTCAGCGAGATCAAGTCATGTAGTTGATGACAAGGCACGCTGTGCTATCCTGGTTGGTTGTCCTGGTACAAGAAGTCCGCTAAAATGATGGTGAGATGTTTTAAATGAGTTCATTATGTCTGCCGGACAGAAGCAGGGCGACGCAGACGCGGCTGGTCCGGGGCTCAGACACGACCTTGTGAGTCGAGATCAAGACAAAATAAGGTGCCCGGGAGAGTGGGGAGGTCGCCCGGCGCCGACATCGGCGGAGGCCCCCGAGGAAGTGGAGATGTCATCGGTGGAGGCCCTCGGGAGAGGGCAGAGGTCGCCGGCGCCGACATCGGTGGAGGCCCCGAGAGAGTGCAGAGGTCGTCCGACATCGTCATCGTTGGAGGCCCCGAGAGAGTGCAGAGGTCGTCCGACATCGTGATCGGCGGAGGCCCTCGGGAGAGGGCAGAGGTCGCCCAACATCGTCATCGTGGAGGCCCGAGAGAGTGCAGAGGTCGTCCGACATCGTGATCGGGAGGCCTCGGGAGAGGGCAGAGGTCGCCAACATCGTCATCGGTGGAGGGCCTCGGGAGGGCAGAGGTCGTCCGACATCGTCATCGGTGGAGGCCCCGAGAGAGTGCAGAGGTCGTCCGACATCGTGATCGGCGGAGGCCCTCGGGAGAGTGGGGAGGTCATCCGGTGCCATCATGAGCGGAGGCCCTCGGAGAGTTGAGAGGTCACCCGGTGCCGTCATCGGTGAGGCCTCGGGAGAGGGCGAGAGGGCAGAGGTCGCTCGACACCGCCACCGGCCGAAACTAGCGCCATCGGAATGCACGCTTGACACACGCTGTGTTACACTGCTTGTGACAGTTTGCTGGCAGGTGGGGCATATGTCACAAACAGTCACTGGGCCGCGCCGCGAGACGGACACAGGCTGTCACCACCAGTCACGTGATCTTGTTATGCGGCATGTGGAACAGCTGAAGCTGGACGCGAGAGACATTCACAGAAAGTCACGTGTTGATTAATTTGTTGCTGGTGTGAGAGCAAGAAAACTGGCATTCAGCGCAGAAACAAACCTGTCGCTCTTAATGCTGGCAGATTTCTTCTTAGCATTTGTCTGTCCGTCCACGGCAATGGATCCATTGGACCAGGCGAGATTGCCCGTCCTGACCTTGGTGCATGGGACGAACAATGTAAATAAACTAATGCCGACATAGTTGGCGAGTGTCGCTCCGAACATGTCGTCAGACCTGCGCCTGTCACTGTTTACCAGGCCTCTCCTTGACAAACTGGATAATGTAACCAGCCTGGCACGCAATGCTTGCGTCATGTGATTCCCGAGCACAGTATTATCTTGGTAACCGTCTGTTAGCGAGTGCAAGGTGGCCAGTTGGCCGGTACAGCTCACCCCAGCTGCCAGCTAACTCCCCGCTCGTTAAGATCGTATCCGCGAATCATAACACCATAGCGGATGAATTGCGTATCAAATGTGCTCCGTTATGCAGCTTTTAGCATATGAAAAACGCCCTTTACGACTACGGCGTCGTGTAGGAGCGCCTAGCCCGCCATTAGTCGGCCATATCTCGCCGACGCAAATAAATTAGCGAGAAGGGGCATCAATTTTTCACGTTAATGGATCATTTCAGACTGGTAATTACGTGCGCCAGCATGCAGTCGCCATCGGGGCCTTGATGAACGCGCCTGGCAATGGCTGGCGACGGAAAGACGGCTGCCTCAGCTCCTGCGATGTTTTGTGTATGAAAATGATTGTTTTGGGACATCAAACCGCCACTATGGCGTTACCGCAGTTTGACTGAACACCCGGAATGGAAGAGGATCTGTTGGTACCTCACAGACCTGCTCAGGAGCATGATACAGCTTGCCCTGAAGCAAGCGCCTCTGCTTGTGCATTGCCTGAGGTGTATCTTGCAATTAGCAATTCCAAACACTGTCATCGTTCGACATGGCAGGGAGCCGTTCCTGGGAGCCGTGCATGCATGTCATGATATCTTTGTACATTTCACGGGGTTAGTTATAAACTGAGGTAAACAACCTTCAACACGACTGATCTACCGACCGTAGCCGTAATGAGCGGCATACGTGATGGTGATATCATGCTCAAGCCAGTTACAAACGCTGACCAAACCGATGTCAATTTGCATGTTGACGCCATGGCAAACAGCTGACCCATTCGGTTCAGAGCCCGAAGCCGACCGATTTCTCGAGCGCTCAATGTTTGGCTTTTAGCATGATGTCGCATATTAATCCATCAAGTCATTCTTCCACGTGCGTTGTATGTTTGAACGGCATCCACTCTCAGGAGGTTAAATTCAATGACAAGGTCCCCGACTCAGAATTCATTCAAGCAAGCCGCAATTTAAGTGAAAACTGAGAGGCTGAAGCAGGGACACTGGTGATATGCCTTTCAAAGCTGCCATCCCTCACAACTTGACCTGAATTACTTGGCAATTTGTGAATTTAAGGTACATGCTGTTGTTAATGATTATTTGGATGTTGTGGTGCTGCTCATCTTTTAGTTATGTCAAACTCATTGATCGCTCTTTTAAAGAGTTGTTTAATACAGGAAGGTTACCCACAGGAAAGAAGACATCCGTTGGCACGTAAACTTCCATCTAAGAGTACCTTGGGAGTTTCAAAACAATGTTGCATCTAACTGAAGGCAAATTAAGAATTTGACGTGGGTAGGCATAGCTAATCACGCGAAACGCAAAATGAAAGGCAGGAAAGTGGGACCGTCGCCACACTAATCACCGCTTAGCTTACCTTTTTCTATCTATTTTGTAATATAAATACCACCCCAAACCCCATTTGCATCGCCACTCAGACGCTCAAGCATGCGCTACCGCACACGACACAGAGAAAAGACATAAAGCGCATGTCGTAAGACACATTTGCACCACAGTTGTAATCGATGGAGATAAGGCTGCGGAAAATGTTCCCCGATGTTCGCAAAATGACTTTTCTGCCTCCAGTTTTGTCTGCAGAATGTAGTTTTTCCATTTTCCCATTCAAAGCTTTCATTTTCCGGTCGGGTTGTTCCCAAGATTCCATCTCGATCTCTTCAATTTTGAATTATTCACAGGAATTGCGGAGGCGTGGTTACCACTCGTGGTCTGCACTTCCACGCCCAAACAGCGCTGACCGCACGGATAGGCCAGTGGTTACAAACCGTACTGATCGCAGCGTTGGGCCAGCGGGAACAAACCATAGGCGTAGGAACAGGGGGGCCAGGGGGCCATGGCCCTCCCGCACACACACTTTTCAAGGTGGGAGGGGGGAACAGCAATGTTAGCTGCCGCCGCCCCCCCCCCCCCCCCCACACACACTTCAGATTAAGGTTGCATTTGACTCACTTTTGCATTACATTAAACATGCATGCGGATTTACCTAGTTCACAAGGCATGTCCCTTACGATGTGTCATCTTTTTCGTTTGCTCATTGGCCATTGTTTAGTGTTACAGTCGCGAGGCCGGCACCGCACGGGCTGGAGACTGCAACGCCGGGCGTTGAGACTGTTGTTGCTATCACTTGCGAGCACGCATGTTCAACACCCATATTACGTAGTTTTCTTACCAGTAATCAGCTCTGACAGGATCATGCGCATTTTAAGACGGGCATGGGTAAGTCATGTCACAACAAGTTAGGAGCCCCATTTCATCTACAATATACAGCCAGGGAGAACTAAATATCTCTGAAGAACACAGAAAAACACGGAACTGGAGTTTATGTGACAACTATCGGACTACGTTCGGGGGTCAGGGGTGTTGTTGCGTCAATGGGGGTTCCTGTGCTGATCTGGGGCTAACTGCGCGGGTCAGAAGGCCTCTCGTGTCAGGGATGGGAACAATGTGATACGATATATCCTTATAATGGCCTCCAGATCGACCAGGAGATCCCGCCCCGTGCCACCAGAATGATAGCCAGAAGACGCTTCACGATGGGACGGAATGGCCCTTCAGGCCCTTGACCGGAAACGGTGGTGTACCCCCGGTGTTCTACTCAAGAGGCCCTTTGCCCGGAAGGAAATAAAGGGTCTCATTATTGTTGAGTAGAGTGGGGCTCTCATTATTGTTGGATAGCGCGGGTCGAAATTAATTAAAACAACGAGAAAGGTCATGTTTTGTTTCCATGAGAACGTTCATTTTTTTAGAATGCATTATTGAAACAGATTGCATCACAAGGCTTGAACACGCCCGCCCACGACTTCAAAAGCAACGACAAGGATGGTCTGGGTTGCAACTTCCGCAAAATCGAAAAGTTTCGGCCACTGCAAGTGCCGCCAGACGGTGGGTGCAGTGTTAATCTGTCCTCTGGACAGATAAATAGCTGCGAAAACACGAAAAAAATAATTTTTTCGTTCACTCTACCAGTTCAACCAACGCACTACAACCCCACTTTGAGGTTCTTTAAGGGCCAATGCGTTCTTTTCATCAGTCTGAAGATTGCACACGTGAAATATGCGCTCAGACTGCTTTATAAATGCAAGATCTGATTCCATGAAGCGTCCAAGGATACTTTTTCACAAGCGTCGTCATTTTCGTCCACCCGTTGGCCACAATTTAATATTAGCTGTTAGGCCGACGCTGCGCGGCCTACGGAGACTGCAACGCCTGGGTTCGAGGCTCGTGTTTCTACAATTTTCAAGTGTGCATGCTCAAAATTACGTCACATGGCTTGTATTACTAGTTGATTAAAGTGTTTAAAGATAATCATTTCAGAAGCGTCATGATTTTCGTCCACCGGTGGGCCACGACTAAATGTTAGCTACTGGACTATACGCTCCGCGGACTATGGAGACTGCAACGCCTGGTGTCGAGGTTTTGGTTGCTAAGATTTGCGAGCGCGCATGTTTAAAAATACGCTACATAAATTGTATCACTAATCGATTCTGACTGAATGATGAACATTTCCGGACATATATGGCTTGGCCATGTAAAGCATATCGTTGACCACTCGATCTGCAATCAAATTTTCATCTTCAAGTTTGGATCAAGCATATCGATCTTCAATCTACCATCGCGATGTCCTCAATATCTGTACAACCAAGATGCAAAATTTGGCAAAGCTTTTGAATTTTATTGGTTTATAAACAGCCAACTAACCATATAAATTAAGAGCGCCTGTGATATTTTTCATGCCGTCGTTCAACGCCTGAACTTCTGCAGTTTATTTACTTTAAAATACAAGCACACTTTCTGAAACGTTCCTACGCTTATGGAACAAACCGTACTAGTTGCACGAACGGACCAGCGGTCACAAACCACACAGACCGCACAGATGGGCCAGTGGTCACAGACCGTACTGATCGCACAGATGGGTCAGCGGCCACAAGCCGCACTGATTGCAGTGTCTAGCCAGCGGTCACAAACCGCGCTGATTGCACGAATGGACCAGCGGTCACAAACCGCACTGATTGCACGGATGGGCCAGCGGTCACAAACCGTACTGATTGCAGTGTTGAGCCAGCGGTCACAAACCGCGCTGATTGCACGGGTGGACCAGCGGTTCACAAACCGAATTGATTGCAGTGTTGAGCCAGCGGTCACAAACCGCGCTGATTGCACGAATGGACCAGCGGTCACAAACCGTACTGGCCTCCGGCATGGGCCGACGGTCGCAGCCTGAATTGTGCCGCCGCTGGCATCTGTACTGAATACGAATGATATGACAAAGTACGGCAACTTGACTACATTCATGTTTTGTACGTAAAAAAACGACGAAAATAAACCTGCAGTATGCATCAAAAGATATACTTTGATGTGGCGAGTAAGGCCACAACCAGTCAAAACCTTGTTTAGTGGTCATTAGGGCACTGCACGCGAGATGTCACGTGCTGACACATATCGTGAACGGCAGTTTTGGGAATCTGTTGTCTAGCAGCCCATTGGTCATTTGCATCGTGGTAGAAATCGACGAAATGTACTTTCCGTGTCATTCATATTCTCAATGCGTCTGGCTGAGAGGGCTTGGAGGGGCTGTGAGTTAAGATAGCTATTTTTAGGATGATTTCTTATAGTTCACAGCCGTGCCCTTTTAAGCCTTGAAGCCTTCTTGTTTCTGGGCTGGATAAACGCATACTTGTCCAGATTATTTCGCGCCGCCTGTTTGAAAGCCACCCCGAGATGTACGCCGTCATAGAAACGTCACCAAAGTACCGTACCCTCATTGGGTGTGTTGTGCCCATGGCCCAGAAAAAGACATAACCACTGCAATGTTCGTGTTTGCAGTAATTCAGTACCTAGCGTCCCAGCGTTAAAAGTCACCTGGCCAACAGCCAGCCTGAGCTGCCGATAACATGTTTCGACCACGGCTCAGCTTGTTTGGGCTGTTTGGATAATAGCCCTACCGGCTAGTCATGAATATTTCAAGGCTATGGAATAAAATACTTCATGGATTGGATTTTCAGGATCCGATCCAGTCCAGCCGGGCATGTCCAGGCCAAGTCCGCCTGCTAATCCACTTTTCCCTGATTTATCAGTCTGATGTGGTCCGGTCCGACTTACTAGATAAATTTATTACATGAATTCGTGTCAATCCGTTTCTACATTAAGGACTTCTCACAAGTTTATCAGCAAATTTGGCTGATCTGAATGTCTCCGATTTTAGTTAGCTCTTAATTTCCATTGTCAAAAAAATCAAGTACTCTCATAATGGTCAAGCATGACTGCATGCACCTGGAGACTCATTTGCCAAGCTTTTGCCCGCATGGAGGTAACTCTGCAGGGTGTTTGCTCATTGCTCGGACGGGGTGGCCCACCAGGGCACTTCGGCCCAATCATAGCCGCCCCGAAGAAGCTAGGAGTCACGAGGATGTGGGATAGTACGAGCCGAGGATGACATGCCGGATTTCTCGATGTCCAACCACGTTTTGTTGTAAGCAACATGCATTTGGACAACTGTTAGTTATGTTAGACGTGAATAATTGTACACTTTAGTATAGCGTCGTAACCGAAGATGTAACGCAAGTAAAAACATGTAATAACAGAAAAATTCACAATATCACCGTGAGGAAAACCAAAGAGCATACGCACAAAGCTCAAACAGAACTTTCCAGGCAAAGACCAACAGCGCCATCTCTCGACACATAAAAAATCACAGGTGAGTCGCGTCATCCGCCATAGTAGCAGTTTTAACACGCACAGTCTGGCAGCACATCTGACGTCATAAAAACGTTCATGACGTCATCAAACGACGGGCTATTAGGAAAAATATTCACTAAATAGTGAAAATTGTGTCATCTAGAGCAGTCTTTTGCACTTACGATCGAGCTTTTTCCATCCTATCTTATGTTTGGCCCAATGACTTCAAATGTCGAAAAGCTCCTTTAATTATTAACTGCTCGCGCTGCAGCCAGTGCATCTTTCTCCCAGTCCATCTTCCCTGGTTCTGTCCGGTCAAAGATAATCATGACTGTTCTCACATACCACGTAGGGTTCAATGTAATTGGGTGAGTCACACGTTATGTAGGGGCGTGCAATGTGTCATTGATGGATCAGTAAATTAAGTAAGTTTGCTCCCCATGCCAGTGATTACTTTTGTTAGCGTGCATTCGAAAGCACATTTTAATTGGCATGGGCTAGCGGGCTTTCAGATTGTTGCATGTGTTGCCGACGTTGTCAATTTTCGAGAAAAATGCGTTGTCAAGTACAAAGTCGAAAGATCCAGGATGAGCTAAAGTTAAGCCTGACAAGTCGAAAGATCCAGCGACAACCAAGACCTAGCCTGGAGCAGGCGGAGATCCAGCAGGTACCAAGCTACGGCAAAGGATTAACCTGAGATTCTACAAGATACCTTTATGACTAGATACCAAATACTAGATACCAACGTTTGGTCTAGAGTGATGCCGAAGCAAGCAGAAAGAAACAGGATCTTCCCTCTGATTTTTGTCTGCATTGATTTTCTATGTTCAGACAAAGGTATCCGAGCGGCACAGTTTGAAAATATTTTGGGAGGCTGAGCAGGAAACACAGCTAAACCAACTCCTATTTTTTCTTGGAGCTGAAAGGGAATGACGCCACGCATTATAAGACTACATACCCGGTGCTTCAAAAAGTTGATAAAAATGAATGCAAACAATTTACGTTTAACGTTTAAGAGAGCCGTCCGAAATTTCACATGTTTAATGGATTTATGCCACAGTGATACCTTGCAATCATCTGCCGCACTCTAGAGAATGGAGTATGGCCATATCACTTTTCTGCATACATTCAATCTGATATATATATAGTTCCAGTATCTAATGTTGGAACTTTTGGGAACATAAGCTTATACCTAAGGCTATTAAGTGGAATGTCGGCAGACATGAAGCATTGCTGCTCCACCACAATAATTTCAGATTCACCAAAATTGTCGTTTTTTTACAACCTTGAGCCTGCCAACAAGTCTTTCGTTACCGATGACTTTCATGGAAACTCCTTTCAAATCCGCAAGCCTTCAGCATCTACGAACACAGGGGTACCACAAGCTTCCTTGACACCATCTTAGCAAGCAAGACCAGAACGCACGTACTTTATGCAACACATAATAACGCCGGTATTTGACCCAACTTCTCAATAGCTGATCTATCCCGCCATGCAACCGTTTTTGGCCAAGGTAACATAAAATGAGTAGCGCGGAACCGAGGGAGAGCTAAAAAACGACACATCAGGCAAATATGCTCAGTCCTCCGAAACCGCCCTCATAATCGTTTTCAAATCTTCACCAGTTTGTTCAGTGCAATAAGGTGAATATAATGGTGACAATATCGTGACCTGACCCAGGGTCATACACCTCAAAAAACGCGAAGGGAGAATTTCAATGACTGGTGACACCCACTCCGGTTTCTGCCAATACCTGATTTCTTTACTTCACCCCAACCATGTCATTTGTGATAAGACCTTGATTTCTGACGCAGCCGATGTTCCGTCTCTAAAACACGGACATGGACACATATTGTATTGTTATCATCACGAAGAGCACCAATTGATAGAGACTTGAACGTTTGACAAACCGGAAAGACAGGAACACAACAAAGACAGATCATACATGCTTTTTTCCATTTTGTTGACGTCAAGCAGCGAGGGCCAAGGAAGTTCCTTCCATTCTGGGGGCCCGAGTCCTCATTTTGCTGCTTCTTTTCAGTCAACGCATAGACGACATTGCCCCTTGAGTTAGCCTTGACCCTAAATTGAACGGACCGATATTGCATTTTTCAAATATGAATAAGCCTCAGCCTGTCTGAATCCCATTTGCCACATCCTTGTCAGACAAAAAATTGCAGGTAGTTTTTTTAACAAAACAAAAAATTTGAAACGCTTACACCCGAAGCTTTGATAGCATTTTAAGGACACCCTGACGGTTGGATAGTTAAAATTATTTCATTGTGTTCTATCACCTTGCAATTTATGGAGTATTGCAAGATCCGAATGTTTTTATTAGTGCACCATGCATTATAGACCCCTTACTGTCCTGCAAGTGATGGGCAACATGGTGATTGATGCAGGTACATGCTCAACTGCAATTGCTATACCATGTTCTATTAACAGCCAATACTTATTTTTGCCATGGTGGCATCATGATATGCGGGCTGTTCGGCATGCTTATGGTGGTGCGATTTAACTAATTCTTATTTCCAAAAAAAAATTTGTGAATCATCCAGGTGATCGTTTCAGCTGTCACGCCATCACTCATAAGCTGTATACAATGATCTTCAACTAACAGTCAAGCCGTATTGGTTGTAGTGGTGGCGTTAGGACATGATGCTTGAGTTTCTTGTAGTGCATCTTTTGTGTGAAGTGAGAGCAGAAATATGCGGATTACCCTGTGATGGAGCTCTCGACATCCACTTCTAAGCTGTTGGCAATGATCTACAACTAGCAGTTAAGCGTTGTTGGTTGCAGTGGCGTTATCAGAGCATTGCTGATTTCTTGACTTGTCTGTGGTGTGTGACTTGTCTCTGGTGTGTGATTTGTCTGTGGTGTGTGACTTTCAATTATTTTTAAAGCAAAAGTGTGTAAGCTATTGTGTATGATTGCATGACTTTATGGCTGACAGCCATGCGGCCAGATCTTGTACTTGTGACAAAGCAGTGACAGCCTTTATTCAAGGTAAGATGTTCTCGAAGCAACCAATGAGAGCTAGGGACCAGGAATCGGACCCATGGTCTGCTAAAGAACGACTGAGAACCAGGATCCAGAGCTTTGCCTCACCATAAGAACTAGAGGGAGCCAGGATCCAGAGTTTGGCTTTGTTTGAAGAAACCATTTGAACCAGCATCCAGGTCGATCCAGGGTGTTGTGTTATTGCAAGAATCAGTGAGAGCTAAAATCCAGGATCTCTGTATGGATTTGATAACGGCCTTCTGCTAAAGCTACCGATTCCGCTCACGCTGAGCACGACACGATCTTATATTGAGCCTCCACGATACAGGTGCATTACACCAATCGGTGAGGACCATTACAACACCGTTCCTGAATCTAGATAGCTCGCCATCGCTTCTGAGTGAAGCATATTCCCGTCACCTCCGACCCCTAATGTCCAGATCTTCCGAGATTCACGCAGTAAACGACAGTCACGTTGCAGCTGGTCTACGGATGGCCGCCTGGGAAGGGTTGGACGGATTAGCTGAAGCGAATTCGCTGAAGGAGTCAAAGTCCAAGGCCATTGGTCTCTTGGTCTTCCCTTTCCACAGGGATGTGGCTGGAGACGTAAGCAGCCGGAGAGGATAAAGCGACGGGCCAGACCTCGGCAGGGCCGGCTTCAGGTCCCTTCGCAGGCAACTTTCACGGTCAACGGTTTCACAGCGGCTGTAGAATTTCATGGCCTCAGCGAATACATGCGGCTAAACAGGTCAGGAAGGATGAATGTCAACCAATGCCATCGGCCAAAACATTGCTCGCGAGACCCATGCCGGGGCGCCCCTGCAAGCCGTAGCAATCCGACACATCCGACACGTTACGCTCGTACGGCTCAATGGCGGCCTGTTCGATGGCCGGCAGCTGTGACGGCGATCAATGACGTCACGATCTAACCCCTCCGGCCCGGGCCAATAAATACCCTCGCTGCCATCTGTACGGGTGGCGAATTTATACCCCCATCTATCTCCCGCCACTATTCATATAGAAGATTTGTAGGGCAGTTATGGAAAAATGAGCCATAATATCTCCAGTCAATAAGTTTAAAATGGCACATCCAACAATGGCGATCGTTAGAGCCTGACAACCTTATTGGCAGTATATCTTACGGCGCATTGATCGGGGTGGATTTGTGGGCTGCTTGAAGTGAAGGGTAATGTTACGGTAAATTATGTTTCGGAGAGTGGCTCCATGGAGAAATATAAATTTCAGCAGGTGATGGGGCCTCATAGAAGCCCACTCACGTGGCAAAAGGTCGTTTATTATAATGGGGGCCAACGTAAATGTTTGGCCAGTGAACAAGCGGTAATGCACTAAATTACACGGCGCGGTCCGCCCTGGGCCAAGAGAGCCTGGCGCCATGGGTGTAGGCTATGCGTGATTAACGAGCACAGGACGCCTCCCGGGAAACATACGGCTTCGATTTGAATCACGCAGACGGGAGATAAATATGATGACACCATGAGTGCCGCTAGCAGGTCAAAATTGGTGTTCGCTTACGTGAACAGTTTTAACAATGCGAGTTTAACGTGTAAAGCCGGATTTGCCCAATCCTGCCTGTGAAAGGCTTTGACTTTTCATTGAAAGGGCTTATTTTTACTTGATCGAACAGCTGCGTTGCTGCGATCAATTTTTCCAGCAACATATGTTGGGGCTTTATCTTTCCCATTAAAAACATTTGTTTAGCAAATGTTCGGACTAATTGACTTTTGGTATACATCTTATGACATCCCACAATATCTTCTTTGGGCGAGAACTCGATATTCAAAGCACTGCAGTGCGGACAGTTTCCTGGCGCCCAAGAGATTGTCACATAAGACCAACTCTCGTTCGCCGGCGGAGTAGGTCTGCCTTCCACGTTTCGCTTGTGGTGGGTTAGTTTGGGCCTTCACACTGCCTGACAAACCATTAGGAGGCCTTTAGGTCGCCGCCATACCTGGCCTGAAATGGTGTTGCTTTCAGCTAGGCTAGCTTGTGCTTAAAACTCAATGCAGATGCAGTGCCATGGGATGCTTTGGGTCACACAGCCACACTGTCTTGCGATTCATAGAGCGGTAAATGGACCGAAGCATTCACTACCGACCATTTTCGTGTCAGTCTCTAAAAGAGACACTGTCATAAGAACAGAAATGCGCATTCACGTAATCTTTCATGATTGTCGGTTCATTTGAGCGCCAAGAACAGGGTCTTGCTGGCTGCTGCTGATAAGTGGGCAAATATTTGAAATGCTCATCTTTCGACACCTCAGGTTTAAAACACCAAGCCAATGAGGTGGGACACCTCAGGGTTTGAACACTAAGCCAATGAGGTGGACACCTTGGGGTTGAACACTAAGCCAATGAGGTGGACACCTAGGGTTAAACACTAAGCCAGTGAGGTGGACACCTCAAGGTTGAAACGCCAAGTCAGTGAGGTGGACACCTCAGGGTTGAACACCAAGCCATTAGGTGGACACCTTTGGGTTGAAACACTAAGCCAATGAGGTGGACACCTAAAGGAATGGTACCCCCAGGATATTTGGATCGGTTCCTCCTACATAACATCCTTAAGTCGCGGGATCAAATTCAGTAGCAATGGGGGAGCTGCAGCTGTTCTCTGAAGTAAGAAATAGGAGTCATGGGGAGATCGCTTTAGGCCCAATAATTCATACTCCGCAAACTATGCAAGGAACCGGAGAGAACGGGAGTCGTCACAAAGTCCCTTCGCCAATTGTGCATTGATTGGGAGACTGGAGGAAAAGGGTAGACCACCCCTCTGTAGACCCACCCCGGGAGGCTGCAGAGAGAGGGGGAAGGTGTTGCGTATGGCCCTCTTCCCGTCGCAGCAGGTGCCGGGCAGGGGAGAACCTGGGGGGGGGGAGGGCAGACGCGCCCCGAGGGCCGCTCAGGCCCCTCTTCAGAAGGCGAGACGGACCCAGCACAGATTTACGGCCCTGGCCAGCTAACGTAGCCATAATACGACTGGCGACGTTTATGGCGCGCATTTGTCTTCAGTTTAGCGCGGCGGTAATGTGTCGGGAATGAGTCTCGGCCCGAGGGGGCCGGCTGTCGGCCGGGGGGCCGCTGAGGAGCCCAGCGGCCGCGGTACTTCGGGTCAGGGCGCGAGGAAGGGGGGGGGGGACGCCCCACCACCGGATGCAGCTCCACGTTCAGCGAACAGAAGCCTTCCGCTGTGACTGGCCGGAGCTCTTAGCGGCAGCCCGTGAGCCTCCTCCAGCGCTGTGCTAGTCCCGTGGGCTAGTTTGGGTGCTCGTTGCACGATGCGCTTTTCTTGCTCATTCGCACAGCATGGAGGAACTCACATGCGGCGAGACAGGTGTACTCAGTGATCAAGAACGCTGCGAAGATAAATAGCAAACACAAAAATTGTAGCCGTTTGCAGCCCACGTCTCACTACCACATGGGATAACACTAGGTTGTCTCTTGGTTGTCTCTGTGGGTCGGGCTGCATGCCGAGCATGCCCCGCTTGGTTGTCGCACCATTTTCAGGCCGTGGCCAATCCGCTTCTCGACAGGCCATTTTATTTCTAATTTTTTCCAGCCACACGTCTCGGCGCTGTGCGTTTTTCGTTGGGAAAGAGAATGTGCAATTCTTTAAAACCTGTGAAGCGCAGTTTTCAGAGTTTCCAGGCAACCTCCTAAATCAGGTGTAGTTTTTTCTGAACATTTCCCCGCATTCGATTAGAAGAGAAATGTATTGTTCAAGTTCCAAGTACGGCACAAAACTGGCAGCAGAGCTCGACATCCAGGTATCTAAGTGGTACGGTATTGACCACGATTTTCCTAGGACAAGGCTGGCCAATCGTATGGCGCAACTGTGCATCACCGCACGCCACAGCTCACACACACACACAGCGTAAGCCATGAATACGCCAGTCTTCGGGCAGCTCCTGAATGACCTTAGATGCTGTCAGCCAGGCGGATGGATGTTTTCAAACTAGCACCATAGTGAATAAGAATGTACCTTCGACAAACCCTGGCCAGTTTAGCACTGGCTTATGGTGGTGGTAACCAAGAATCAGTAAATATTATGCTTCATGCGAAAGAAGCGTCCAATCATGTATATTCGAGCAAGGGTTGACCAAATTGTTTTGTTGAAGGGCGACATGCTTTGTTTCCTTTCTATTTACAAACCATGTTCGAGCGATGGTTTTTACAGCCGCCCGCACGGTAAGCCTGAAACTCATTGTCGACCAAACTGTAGCAACACGTGAATCCGGAGCAGAAGGCAAAATCGTGCAGATGCGGACATTTCGTCTTACAGACGGGACGTTTCAGTCAGTTAAACCTCTTTGCTATGTGCCGCCGTGGTGCACGGTTATGTGTCAGCCACCATAGTGATTCATGTCTCCTACCAGGTATGCATAAGTGCACTGTAAAGATGTACGTCGAACAGGGATATGAGCTCGCGTGCTGACCGGCCTTCAGCGGGCAGTGGTGACCGGCCTACAGCAGGCAGTGGTGACCGACTTTCAGCATGCAGTAGTGAAAGGTATTTAGCGTCAGTAGTGGTCGACTTTCAGCGGCAGTGCTGCAGGCCTCTAGCGTGAAGCGGTGAGCGGCCTTCAGCGGGGCAGCGGTGACTGGCCTTCAGCGGGCAGTGGTGACCTGCCTTCAGCGAGCAGTGGTGACTGGCCTTCAGCGGGCAGTGGTGACTGGCCTTCAGCGGGCAGTGGTGACTGGCCTTCAGCGGGCAGTGGTGACTGGCATTCAAGGCGGGCAGTGGTGACCGGCCTTTAGCGGGGCAGTGGTGACTGGCCTTCAGCGGGCAGTGGTGAGCGGCCTTCAGCGGGCCGTGCAACCCGGCCGCCAGCAAGCAGTGGTAATCAGCCTTCAGTGGGCAGTGGTGACCAGACGGGCAGTGGTGACCGGACGGGCAGCGGTGACCGGCCGTCATGGGGCAGTGGTTATCGGCCTTCAGCGGGTAGTGGTGACCGGCCTTCAGCGGGCAGTGGTGACCGGCTTTCGGCGGGCAGTGGTCAACGGTCCTACCTACGCCCTGGGTCGCGGCTTGAACAGCGTCAAACGGCTCGCTCAGGCTGGGGCGAATCGTTGCGTTAGTGCACTTACCCCTCGGCTGAAAGATAGGGTTGGTCACTCGGGGTCCTTAACCCTCGGTTGAGAGACAGGGTAGGCCACTCGGGGCTTCACTCCCTCGGATGAGAGACAGGGTAGGCCACACCGGGCCTTAACCCCTCGGTTGAGAGACAGGGTTGGTCAACTCGGGGCCTTAACCCCTCGGTTGAGAGACAGGGTAGGCCACCGGGGCCTTAACCCCTCGGTTGAGAGGACAGGGTAGGCCACTCGGGGCCTTAACCCCGGCTGAAAGACAGGCTAGGCCACCGGGGCCTTAACCCCTCGGTTGAGAGACAGGGTAGGCCACTCGGGGCCTTAACTCCTCGGTTGAGAGACAGGTAGGCCACCCGGGGCCTTAACCCCTCGGTTGAGAGACAGGGTAGGTCACTCGGGGCCTAAACCCCTCGGCTAAAGACAGGGTAGCCACTCGGGGCCTAACTCCTCGGTTTGAGAGACAGGGTAGGTCACTCGGGGCCTTAACCCTCGGTTGAGAGACAGGGTAGGCCACTCGGGGCCTTAACCCCTCGGTGAGAGACAGGGTAGGCCACCCGGGCCTTAACCCCTCGGTTGAGAGACAGGGTGGTCACTCGGGGCCTAACCCCTGGCTGGGATATGGTATAGACCGCTTGGGGCCTTGCATAGGCTGTTGTCAAGACGCCAGCTCAAATCAAACGCACGCTGCATTTTGTGCTAGCTTCCTAGCTATTCTCGAGGCCTCACTTGGCCATGTATTCTGGGTGCGAAGGGCGTGATCAAAAGATGCTATCTAACGGTGAGTTATGCACATCTTACAGGCACTCCACTCGCAATACCATCACGGGAGGAGCGTTGAAGACTCGAGTGACAAAACTGTCCGAAAGTCATGTTTTCAAACGGCTAGAAACCTGCAATCGTGCAATCCTTCAACCAATTGTGCAACCATGTCATTTTTGCGATCTTGCTATGAACGAGCAAACGTAGGTGACAGCCATTAAAGAATGCATTTCATCTTATATGCAGAGCATTGGTGGGAAATATGAAACAATTGGGGATGATTTGGACAATTTGTAATGCTTTTTTCCTTGGGAGATCGCATGGTTATTTCCGAGATTTCCAATCACAGGTGCAATTTTGTGTTGGTTTGCGGACGACTGACTAATCCGAGTAAGGTGACTCCGTCACTGAATAGCTCCAGGCTGAATATTTGTTGTCATGTCACTTCTAATTGCACACGATCATCAGCATTATCTTAACAAAAGCATGCTCTCCACGATTCAAGACAGGCATGCTGTCAACGCAACACATCGTGCAGCAGGCACCATACGCCATGGCTCGAACTTGTGTCGTTCGGTACGGCTCGCACTAGGTGCCAGCCCACGAAGTTCATCGATCTGCCGCTGCGATATCGGCAGCTTTGTCCATCCATTTAGAGGCTAAGACACCGCCACCGGAACGCTGCAATAATGCACACATAAATCGATCCCTACTCTCGGGAACGGTCATCAACGTCGCGACAAAAGTTGGTGAAATGGCCGTTCCGTTATTTACTGCCGCTAGCTGGCGGTCGGCAAAGGACGAGACAGATACCAGGGGTCGGCCGAGTTGGAGCGATTCCTGAGGCGCTATCGAACAAACTTGAATTTGTGGCCTCGTGAAGCTTCGAACGGCGCTTAAGCAGATTTGCTGCGATTTTGGCATGCATTTTCCATTATTTGGTTATCAATGTCGAGTTCCTTGTGAACATCTGTTCAGGATATCGGGTCCAAAGACAACCAATACATAAAAAATACTATTCCAGCAAACAAGTGTGAAATCATTTGTTTCTTCAATTTTTCCTAGCATTGCAATGGAGTGCATCCTGGAATTTCTAACACATATGGGATCTGGTTTGGAATGGATTAAACACTGCCTATCCCACTGGTTTGGAACGGGTTTGAGAAATCGGGTATCATGTCATGAAGCAGTAATGGTCACGGCGGTATATTCACGTTTCATGTCAACTGGGGTTTGTACGTGACGGCTTTATGTAATTTATGAATTTATAGAGCAAAATATATTTGCTGTAATGGAGTCGAACGCATCGGGTTTTCAAGCAACAAAAACATGGATTCGTTGGGATAATGCATACAGATTAATGGCCTGAACTAGACTGGATCCTGAGAGATAAATCTCGTTCACAAAACTTTAGGGAAATGTCAATGATTTCCACCTATCATCCATCCCCACTCCCGCCATGTTTATCGACGCCATTGCCGTTATACTCAGGGTACTCTCTTGGCGCTGAGACTGCAACCTGCGGTCAGCTGAGCAGTCTGAGCCCGGTTCCAGACCCAGGGTCCGCACTAGAGACGTGACTTTTCCAAAACATCAGCCTTGGCGCCGCCCGCCACGGCCAGCTTGGGATCTAGCCCCAAAAGCCCGCTGTGCTACAATACTGACCCGGCATTAACCCGCAAGTGCCAAGTTAACTCCAGCCTGCATCTTGACATTGCTCTTTAAGGTGAGACCTGTCCATAAAGAGTGCACGCCACTTCATATCAGTGCTATCTAATGCACAGCATTGTTTCGCCAGTAGCGGTGGTGTTGATTAGACAGTAGCGATCAAAGTACCTTGACAATTAAATTTATGTTGTACCAAAGTACATCTTAAACGTTTTGATGTCAGTTTCCAGCTACAACCGAGAAGGAAGAGAGGGCATTTGAAATGACACATCACCAAAATGGACCGGAGATTTCCCGCGTGGACCTCATCTCAGTAAACCATACGCTATGTCTTCATAACTTACGTGCATCAACTGAAGGCTTTGCACTGATAATAAAACAATGCTGGGCATTTCAAGTCATGACAAGTTTCCTCACTTCATCGCGCTGCACAAAGCAAAGACACACGTAACTCAGTTCGAATGCGTCAAGATTGCTGCAATGTCATAATCCGTATTTATGAACCAACACAGTTTTCACATGGCAATTGTTGTCCTTAAAATGATGCATCTGCGAACGCATGAAACAGATAAGCATGCCAGCTTTGCAATAATCAAACATTTCCTTCTTGCTGATATGGATGTTCCATCTCACAACCATCGCTGCGCCGATTCGTGATACTGTGTGCAAGCAAGGATTGCAACGAAATTTTGTTCACAAGTCCCTGTCACTCAAGTGACAATCAGTCGCATTTCACTCTGACGCAAAGGTCGTGAAGAGTCGTTGAGTGCTGAAACAGAATTCTACGTGGAGAAGTTGGTTCAGCAAATCATGTCTTGGACCTATGCTTACATGCCACATAGCCCGCCGACTAAAACTTCGATCTATATCGAATGTTTGATTCACCTTAAACAATGACCTGGAATTTTTGACACAGACCACATATAGATACGGACACTGGAAGAAATGAAAACAGCACACAGAACGAAACTCTTAATGAGACGTCGATTGAAAACTAATGGTCATCGCAGTAAGGGTTTGGTATAGTTTTAAAACCACAAAGAGTTTATTTTCGCTTGTTGGAACTTTTGACCTGCAAAAGCCTGCTAAGTCTGGCCCAGGATGCGGCCAAAAGTCTGCGGGCTCTTGAGGGTCAGATGTTCCCGGGTTGGTGGTTGAAAGCTGCGTCTCCAGCCTGCACGGCCGCCAGCTGAGCGGTCCGAGGCCGGCGCCGGTCCCAGTCCCAGGGTCTACACCACGGCTCAACACACCGCACACCGGCGCACTGATGGGATTACACGCCGTCTCTGAGCAGAGCAGCGTGAGAGATCTGGCCACATCGTACCGACTGAACCGAGCGAGACAGGGCCAGACCGGGCCGAGATTCAGACGCCCGGCCGCCTCTCATCCAGACCACCGCAGCGCTTATACCTGGAAGGCGTTGTGTCCGCAGGCAAAATAGTCACGCGCATGGGGGATTGCCGCATCATCAAGCCTAATTCGTATGGCATTTTAATTGTTTCCAGATGTTTGCTAATGACGGTGTCATGGCTCCGTAAGGTTAGGCTGTCTGTGTAGGACAGGAGGATCTGCATCTATCCTTCCATACATTGGCTGCGTAGGAGAATGGTGTCTTATTTCCAACAAGGAAGCACCCATGGTGGCACTTCCAAATGTGGAAGCACTTTCGGCCTATAAATTTGCAAGGAATCAAGCAACCTCGCCAAGTGACGACATTTTCTCGTTTGTTACGCTTGAATTGAATGTTTCGCATTTAAAGATGATGAAGCAAGCAATCAGATACTACGGAGCAGGTTCACTTATAACTTTTGCTATGTTCTAAGTAGATAAGACTGCCCAGACAACACATTTCCTATATTTATTAAATACGCTTTGCGATACGTCGTTTTTGAATTAAGTTATCGTACCTTGCATAACATCAATTAAGAGCCAATTGATGGCCTTTACATCTGGAAAGTGGTGTCCATGAACGTCAGATAAGAACGACCTCGACAACCTTTTTTTTCTTGGCCTTGATCGACGCACGCCGAATGGAATGACAGGATTGGATGGCGTTATTATGACCCCATAGATGCCTAGGTGACCTTGAAATAGTGCGCACCAGATAGTCTGCACATCTTCGCGGGCGTGTAGCTCAGAAGTTAGATGGATTTAGGTCTTAAGAAAGGCAGGGCTGTGAACTGCACTGAAAGGTCTTCAAGATGGCTATTCCGGCTCAAAACCCATAAAAGGTGTGGAACACTCCCTTCAATATAAAAACACAACTTTGGGAATACGCGTTTTTGCTACTCAAAAAATGATGAGTTACTTCTCAGGAACTGAAGATACGGATGAAAAACATTGATGAGGAACTTGCTAGCGGCGGTCCCCTAAACACAATTTTCTTAGCAGCTATCATGAGTGACAAAAGCTTCATCAACGAGTTCCTGTCGTTGGAAAGTTGTTTTGGCTGAAGGCCAAAATTGCGTCCAGCCCCTTCTACATCTCCAAATTAACTCAGCTGTTGTCATTCTCACCAGGCTCCGTCGCCCGAAGATGGCGGCTTCCATCGGCGCGCGGCCGCGTCCATCTTGCCGCGGTCGTTTTCACGGCGTGCCTGCAAATGAATTGAGAACCTTTTGAGCGGCGGCCAAGCCGTCGTCGTCAGCTGTCCAGGTGTCGGATCGGCTCGTTCACGGTGGCTGGAGCCGACTGGCGGCATCGGGCAGCGCCAGGCGCCGCAGGCGGCCGCCTGACGAATCAGCCTGACGGACAGGCGTGAACGATTAGCGCGCCGAGAGGGACGGCTTTCACGGCCGGCCAGGAGCGGGGCCGGGCTGGAACGAACAGCCGCCCCCGTTTGACCCAGAGTTGAATGGCAAGGCATATGATGCATTACTGAGGAAACATGAGCATATATTATGCTCATGTTTCCTCAGTATATATATATATATATATATATATATATATATATCTATATATTGTGTGTGTGTGTGTGTGTGGGTGTTGTGTTTTATGGATTGGGGTGGGATATCTTATTTCAAACATGTTTCATTGGAAAACGAAGGAGCTGTGGACCCTGGCAAGTTTCTGTGGAGTTGCTCGATGCTTTTCATCAGCTTTTTCTTATCGGGTCAGCTTTTGCTTTTCCTAAGTCCAAATATTTAAGTACAAATATTTCTGATGTGATAGTTCATGTATTTGTCGCATAGATTGTACGTTACGCTGGGCTCAATCATAAAACCATAAAAAACAGTATAATGTACACGATCGAATGAAGGCCTCAGACAACTTGGATGATAATGACTACAAAAACACCTTCTCCTAAAAATGAGCTCGGCACGCAGCAGTTAAAAGCGCTCACTTAAGCATATTTTCATTACTCTATAGACACCAAGACACTTTCATGACTTCACATAGCGTTAACACGCGGTCGGGTGGGGGTCAAATTTGCCCCCCCAGAGGGTTTTTTCGAATGGTTTCCGAACGGCGTAGCGTATCGCGCCAAATTTTGCAGAGCTTTAAACAATTGAATAGCGGATCGCTTGGTGAAAACAATTTGGACGTACCTTGTAAGGGTTGCTGATCTAGTCAAAGTCAGCCCATGGTTTCAGCGAAGTCAATTGCTAGGGAATCGTTTAATCTGATGCAACAACGGAGTTGTTAGACTAAGCCATACATCTCTGCAATGCTTTCTTAGACAAAGCAACAATTGAATGAGGCAAACTGCATTGAACTAAGGTCAGGTATGAAGGTCAGACCAAGGGCAATGCCAACCCTGTTTTATTACTCTAGGGCTTGCTGTATGAGGTAGTTTCTGGTGCTCATTTTCGGATTTATTGATAGCAAAAATCGCACTCGACATCTTCCATGGGCATTCTTGTAGGTCAGAATAGGCTATTGGCCTAAAATGACCCACGTCAACATTTGGTTTTTTAGGAGCATACTGTCTAGCGTAAGCTTGTCGCTAATTCAAGTGCAAACTGAGAGCAGTCTTGTATGATATTTGTCCACAATGACTTCAAGAGGTCAAACAAAGGTATTGACCTTAAACGAGCATGTGAACTTTTGCTTACACACAGTTATCTAGGTTCTGGAGACACTTAAGCGTCCAACCTGAATTTGACTTTGTTTGACCTTATTTGACCCGAAGGTCATGACCTAGGAACTTCGAACTTAAAACCAAAGTAATTTCACGTACAGGGTCAACATACCCTGTGAATTTGGTGTCTCTAGCTCTCATAGTTCTTGAGATCTCAGGGGGTCAAAATTGACCCCCTTCTCCCACCGAGCGAAGGATGTCCAGCCGGCAACCCGGGCGCGGTGTTAATGCGCCCCAAAAACCTGGGAACGCACGCTACTGGCTGTATCCAAAACCTTAGTGTATGCAAGTATGAAAGTTGTTTTTTTGGGTGCTGGGTTATATTCGTTGATGGTTAGGGGCTTCTAAAATCATCAGTCTTGTTTTGTTGTGTTGTGTTTTGATGATGGTTGTGTTTTCGGTAAATGGCTCCGTGTCATTGCTGTTGGGTGGAACGGTGGTCATGTGCTGTTATGGAACATCGTCTCGAAGATGCGCAGCGAGTCGCCTGGGAAAAAGAAAGGGAGATGGCGGACGATTTAGTTTATCCTACGAAACCTAGAACCTTAGTGCGAGCAGGAAAGCTGCTAAATCCCCATTGGTGCATTTTGAAAGATGATGTTTTTGGCATAAGGTGCTTTTTTGTCACAATGTGCCCGTTTTTCTTCTGTTCTTGCAATAGATAGTGAGTTGTGGTGATTTGCGCGTGCTGATGCATTGGCGCCACAACCACTTGCGTCAACCATGTTTCCATGCGATTTGCTGTACATCTTAGAGGCGAAGTTCGAAAATAACATATGACACTGTGTCATCAAGCAATATTGAAACGCAAGCATCTCACTGAAAACACAGCCATCATCAAAAACAACACAACAAAGCATGACTAGTGATATTAGATCCCCTTTTCATTCGCCAACATGCCCCGGCATTCAAGAAAATTTTCATACTTCCATTATGCTAGGACTTTTTGGATATTTAATAGTGAGGCTAGCCGAATTTTGGGGCAAACTCTTCTTTCAGTCTACATAGGTATTGAAGCCTGTTTGAGAGAACGTGTTTAGCTGAGGCCTACCAAATTTATTTTTCAGTCCAATCATCGAATATATATGAAGTGTGCCTTCGAACGTGTAAATCATGTCTGTTTGATTATGGTTGAGAACTGAACCGAAACGTGGTGTTTGAATGATGTGGTACCAATATGAATAAATTAGATGAATAATCTTGGTAATTAAAACATCAAACGATTTTACCGTAAGCCTGCTTAAGTCCATACATAGCTCTTTGGCTTTCAACGAAGCATGTTAAAAGCTGGTTTCCTGCAATACGGTATGTTGCGGGCAATGTGTGGAATTAGGCGTTGCTAAGTACTACATTTCTGACAGTTTTGAAAACTACCCAATTAGGTTCTAACTTGTCTGAATGCCTTAGCACTTTTAACATGTTTTGGACAGTTTGCAAACTGCCCGGTTCGTCTTGTTCCGAAATGTCAAGAACGGCTTTCGAATTGACGGATGTCTCTTATTGTTGGTATATATATATATATATATATATATATATATATATATATATATATATATATATATATATATATAGTATATATATATATATATATATATGATATATGTATAGT
>NW_023596805.1:28001093-28099419 GCF_011947565.3 Pollicipes pollicipes | reverse complement strand
AGTGTCAGCAGCGTGAATGGCTTGATTCCCACCTGAAAGACGGGAAAACAGGACAATGCAAGCGCACGTACGTCAAGTAGGTAGACTGCCGTAAAATTGGCAGCATCGTTTCCGGAAGTCTTTTCGGAACGAAACGTTCCTCGTCGGTGACTAATACAGGTTGCAATGCTGATGCCCAGCCAAGATTCGTATTTGCGAGCGAGGGACTTCATAAAACGGTTCACGAAATCGCCTCCACAAACCAGACCTTTGCAAAAAAAAACCATTGCCCTGTGGAAAATACATGCAGCTTATTTTGGTGGGGGACGATTCGAAACATGATTATTCACGCCCCGCCCAATCGCATACATACACCACGTGTCATTGCTCCACATTGAAGTGATCCATAACAGCAGAGGGACGTCTCGTGTGAAGTTGGACTGGCAAAGCGGTAGCAATGCGCATAATGTTTTAATGTGGATAATTTCAAATCACCCAATAAAACCCGAGGCATATTTTAATCCTTGGAAAGGGTCCGAACAGCATAAAATAAAATCTGTCGATGACTCGACCTTAGCCCTCAACAGAAGTTAGTGGTCGGATAGAGTATTTGGACGGACAAGTCCGCCGTAAAAGAGCAGAATTTTGGTTTCGCCCCAAACTTTGCCTTTGCCCAAACAACCTTTGCCCTAAGTTTAAATTTTTACAAGCTTTTAGCCAGTTCTTTTAGCTACGAGCTTGAACAAATTTCAATTATTGGTTTAAATATCTGAATTCGGCATAGGCAGACGAGTCAGATGACATTAAAAAACGCAAAATGGCCAGAGATGAGCACATGCAGTTTTACCTTTGGACGGCACATTTACCCTCGTTGTCCCAAAATTCACTCCGCACAGGATTTTCTCCTGACTCAACTGCACCTGGCATTTGAGCCTAGGAACATGAAGAGCTTGCCCGGTTCACAAGGCACAAAGCTACACCCGCTTGCATACCCATATATCTCTCCAGCACCACTTATACCATATACCGTCCCATATACCCATATACCGGTCCAGCACCACTTCAGTGATACATCTTTCTGTCTGCTCCTCGTCCATTTTTCTTGCGGTTGTTTTTGGCCGTTAGGAGCGCCACATGTGAGAGTGATCATTTCCCAATATGGGCTGGAATAAATGCTGGACATCCAGGCAGGAGGTCTCCCTACGGGAACCTACGACGAATGATGATAAGAAGAAGTAGCCGACGAGTGCCAGACCATAATACAGGCGACCGGAGGACGGCACTGCAGCCTCTCTTTCACAGGTGACAATCCACAACTGTCGACAACACCATTTTGGTATGGTTTTAGATTCTTGGCAGCCAAAGCCAAGTGCATGCACTTCTGATGAAAGAGCCGGGAATGTAGAAACCCAGAGATACGACCGTATATTGTTATTCCGTATGTAATGAGACCTGTTTTCCGGGGCCTCACATTTGACCTTTATCATCTTCAAGCAGCACTTGAAGATGATAAAGCTTAAGTGTCCTAGGCGCATAAACCTCATGAAAGTGATTTCTCGTATGACCTTAAGAGCCGATAGGCGCACCCTCCTTAACTTGTACAGAGTTTTAATCTGACCCGTTATCGGCTTATTCGCTGTAGCCAGGCGATACTGGCCGACGCTGAGTGCTTGGAAAGCCGGTGTCAGGGGAAAGACCAGGAGCACGACACATTTCCAGGCCTTCAGTACATGTGGGCTCATATGTTGGTTGATGACGACACGGGACAGGCGCAGTATTTTTTACGAGTTGTGTGTCTCCGCTCCGTGTCCGTGGTATGAGCTCAGTCAGTTGGGCACAGCTCGAGCACAGTTTTTACGAGTTGTGTATCTCCGCTCCGTGTCCGTGGTATGAGTCCAGTTAGTTGAGCACAGCTCTGACCGTCTGTCCGCTCGGTGACGCCTCGGTGGCGCTGTTGGTTGAGGCGCCTGTGAGGGTGGGTGACCGGTTCATAGTTCGAGCTCATCCTCCCTGGACTCATCGAGGAGATAATAACACTGAGGAGCAATGACCGCCGGCTGACGCTGCGCAAACCATCACCCGCTGCCGTGGCTTGACGGTCATGATCTGCATTTAAACACACCGCTTAGCCGGCGGAATATGTTGCCAGCGCAGCCTCGCCTCATGGCAACGGAGTAGTCCCGTGATTCACCGGGATCTGGATAGTCTTTGCAGCTCCACGAGCGCGCCAAAAATTAAAACTATATCGTGCATACACTGCTAAGGAGGCTCGTTGGCAACTCTCAGCCTCTGATTGTGGTTTATGTTCGGTGACGACCTCAGTTGATTCTGATGCAAAGCATGTGTCCTCCTGTCTGTTGATGAGGTCGAGTGGGTTACGCCTTCCCGCGTGGCTGAGGTCTTTGAGAAGCCCGCTCGGCGGACCCTCTGGGTTAGGCTCTCACCATCCGCGACTTCTCCAGAGCCAACTGCAGTGGTGCCTGGCTGAAAGGGCGCCCATGGATGTGGGTTTGCCGTTGTAGCCGCGGCACGCTACCGGTGCAGCGCGTGACTACAGTCTGTGTTGTTCCGTCAGTTGTTCTTTATTCAGTTCCAGTTGTTTTGACCTCAGTTCGGCCACGTCGACCTTCAGAATGCAAGGGACTCTAGCGTACTCGACTGAAACTGCCTTCACGTGTGCGCATATGTGCACCACTCCATGTGCTGTTTTCTACGATTAGGCTAGATTGATCGTTCCGTGAATGGGCCTTCCGTAAAATTACTGTACAAAGTAACTGTAAATGTGCCGTTTTTGCTGCGCGTTGGCTCTCTGGGAATCGGAATCGCTGGTGTCGATTGCGGTCTTCTCCACTTCCCATTGACCACCTCCTTTCGACCGACTTCGAAATGAAAGGTGGTCAAATCCGTTAAGATATTATTTTCGCGGAAATTGTGTTAATTAGTCCCAGTCCTAACGAGGAGGGGGAAGGGGAGGGGTAGTGCAAGCCCCTTTAATTTACATGAAAAGGTCTCTCAGGCATTTTGCCCCATCGCGCCCAGATTTTCAGTAGCATCTGGGACATTTACTGCGGATGTTTGACACCAGCAACATGTCACTAGCCTTTTTGGCTAGTAGCGGTGACTTTTAAGTAACACTGCACGGCGATCCACGGCTGACGTGGGCGGCAGACAACAACAAGCGGGGAATGCCCCGATCGCGCGCGTTGGACCAGCACCAAAACATCAACAATATAACATCAATATAACACCAACACTATAACACCACAATATGCAAATTCGGTCAGACTCGTACAGGTGGATATCAGTGCGTTCACTTAAACAAGCCAAATGCCAGTTTGTGTTTCATGTCGCCACATGGTTTCGCACGGGGTTTCGTAAATACTGGCATTCAAAGCTGAAAAGGCGATTCGGAAAAGGCACTGTTTGACCTGGAAAAATGCCGTCAATTACTGACCCAGCAGCATAATATTCAGCTACAACTCGCCAGACCTCGCTGAGACGAATCAATGGGTTTCCTATAATTCTTAGTTTGAACCGGCAGAAGGTCACATCACCCCCCCCCCCCCTCCTCTCAGTTTGCGTTACAAAAAGGGGATCAGAGCAAGGGTTAACTAACGTCTTCCCACTTGGTTCGGTCTTCCTAAGCGGGTTCTGAAGACTACACGTCTGTGCTAGGTAACACCCGGTTTGTGCTACAGTGTTTAAGAATATTAAGCCTGCCTCACGCAAAAGACTTGAAATCATCGGGCGCAGCTGAACAGTGCTTCTGTGATTATTGCTGGACACGCCCGATGCTGTGGTCAGCCACTGCCAAAATAGCACTTATCACGGACGAGCTGGCTTGAAAATGTATTACTTTTTAAGCAAAGCTTACGAAGCACACGGTCTTCTTTTTATCAATGCGATTTCACATTACCTACATAAAATCTTATGAAATCAGAAACATGTGCTATGATTCCCAAGACATGGATACCAGCAAAAAAGACGCCGATATATTTATTGTCCGAACCCACTCGCGCATCAGTAGCATTATATGGGGTACAAACCTTAGATTCGTCTGAGAAGCGCAGTCCGGCGGCGTTGGCAATGCTGAGGTCCAGGTGGCCCCGGGAGTTGGTCACCGAGCGCGGCACGTCCAGGTCAAAACAGTGATCGCCATCAGCTGAGGAGAACAGCAAAGTCAGAATGACAACCAATCAGAATGGCCGACGGAAACCAAACCAATCAGATCGTCAGTGTCAGTTGATAACAGGCAATCAGGATGGTAATGATACAATAGCAACAGTCACTCAGGGTGGCAGTAGAAAGAGACAGTCTAGACACACACAGAGGGGTAAGGTTATCAGGCGGGCTCCGACAACCGGCAATCGTAGCAAAGCAGTCCAGAATATTATGTGTCCAGGAATCTGCGGTGCTGAGCTGTCGCTCGCGAACATAACAGCAAATAATTAGAACGACAACCTTTTAACGATGCGGTGATGTCCTACGCGCGTCACAAACGCCAGATTAATGACAGGCATTCTCTTCTGGCTCGTATTCAAACACCCGCTGTTTGTGGCCTTTTGGATCTCACCGTCCACCGTGTCTGGTATCAGCTCCACCAGCCTAGTCCAGGGGGATGACCCGGCCCAGCGTGAGAGACTGAGGGTCACGTTCCGCCCCGGCCCGGGCAGGTTGAAGAGCGTGACGCAGACGCGCTCGCTGGTGCCCGCCTTTAGTTGCTTGGGCGACGTGAAGAGGAAGCCGCTGTGGAAGGGGATGTCATCGGTCAGACGTACGGGATATCCGAGAGGTCGTGCATCACAGCTGCGCCGGCGGAGGCTTCGGAGAGATGAAATGTCTTGAGAAATCACCTTAGCCCCATGACAAATGTCTTGAGAAATCACCTTAGCCCCATGACAAATGTCTTGAGAAATCACCTTAGCCCCATGACAAATGTCTTGAGAAATCACCTTAGCCCCATGACAAATGAATGACAGACGCAACATTGCTCTGTTGTTCGGTAGACAGTGATGTCAATGGCATCTCTTTGCTCGCATTGCTAAGATGCTTTATGAAGCTGTAGCGAGAGGGACCAGGCATTGTAGGAACCGGATCGCTCGAATGATCGCGACTCACGAACTTCATGATTCGCCTTAGGTTACTGCTCCTTTTCCAGCCCCGGTCACCATCATCTTTACCGCACCAGCGTGCTGTCCTCAGCTTGCAGAGTTCAAACAGCTCTCTGTTAAACCACAAGTCAGATTTGCCAGTCAGTGTTTATACGCTGGAAGCACCGTTTGCATGACAGCCGACATTTCATCACCCGAAAGCCGGGATTTTCCGCACGGTTCGCCGCACCGGGGAAGTAGCCATCTGGATCTGAGCATAAACGATCAGGCTGGGTTGATTACAGCAGGAAGACGGCATGGCGTGTTACTTCGCAGCTGCACTGCTCGGACTGGCGCTGGCACCAGTCTAAGCAGTATGCTTAAGCTGTTCTAAATGTCATGCGATGTTATCACGAACTCCTCAGCTGATAAGAGCACCAAAGGATGTCGCCGAAAATGCACAGCATCTTTGGCACTATGGCGCGTCAAGACCAAAGCATACTGCCGTATGTGGTCAGTGGCAGCTTGTAGTACAACAGATCGGGACCAAGACGTCCACGGTCATATCCCACTTCAAACTGCGGTTAGATTCGAAGCGTTTGACGGCACATGCATGGCTGTGGAAACAGAGGCAGATAAAAGAAAAAGAGCCAGAAACAGGGACAGGGGCAAGGGCAGGAGCGGCGAAAGGGTCTGAAACGAATACAGGGAAAAGGGCAAAGGGGCAGGGGCAGGGGCAGGTGCCACGTTGAGGCTTCACGTGGAAGTTTAGCATTAACACGCGCTCAGGTGGGGAGCGGTCAATTTGACCCCCGAAGGTTTTTCCGGGATGATTTCTGACCGACGCAGCGTGGCCGCGCCAAACTTTGCATAGCTGTATGCAAATGAATAGCCGCTCTTTTGGTATAAGAAATATATGTACCTTGTGAGGCCGCTGACGCATGGTAGGTCAAAGTTAAGCCCTCGGCTGTCATCGGGGGCAGTTCCTAAGGAATCGTTAAATGTGTTGTGACAACGGGGGCGTCAGACGAAACCATGCACCTTTAAGATAGTTTATTAGGCAAAAGCCAATTGCATTTAGAATTAAAACAAATTCCGCTCAGCTGGGTCACGTATGAAGGTTAGATTGCGCTTAAAACTAACCGGCGTTTTTACTCGAGAGCTTGCTTTACGGGGTCGTTTTTGGTGTAAATTTCAAATTTATTAACGACAGGCAGCACAACAGATGTTTTATGAACTTTTGAGACGCCAAAGTAGGCTAATGACCTAAAATGACCCCGTCCAACATTTTGATTTTTGGAACATATCGCCTGACGTAATCCCTGGTGCTTCTTTGTATGGAAAAATAAAACCAATCTCGTAGGTTTTTGGTCAATTTGACCTTTTTGAGGTGAAAAAAATCATTGACCTTAAATGAACATCATTAACCTTTTGCTTATAACGAAAATCCATGTACACGGTGGTTGCACGAGGAGGTCTGAGGGCACTTTCGACTCCAATCTGGAGTTTGAACTTATTTGACCTTATTTGGCTCAAAATCTAGGAGCCTCAAATCTGGCAGCACAATTTAGCTCACATACAGGCCAACCCACGCGGTAAATTTGCTGTCTCCAGCTACCTTAGTTTCCGAGATCTCAGGGCGGTTCAAATCTAACCCCCTTTCGAGCGAGGGGTATTCAGCCCGCCGCCCGGGGCGCATACTAACCCCGTGGTGCTGCATTGAGTGCATTTACCTGAAAGTGCGGACTCCTCCTAACCCTTCAGTCATTCTCACGCCTTGGAGAGGAGATCCACCCTGAACACCGGGCGCCTTGCGCTCCGTCTGGCGCCTTACGTGCTGGCTTAAATGAGCGCATTCCCCTTAAAGAGAAGCTTAAACAGCTTATTGCATTGACCTGCTGGGGTCCTCTAAGGTCCCATCGCTGATATAACCTTATCTGATTGACATGAGAAAAACGCAGAGCACTGCATGTCCACTGAAATCTATTTTTCAAAAGTTATAATTTAGATTTGTCAATGCACAGCGGGTTGCGACAAGAAATGGCATACAACACATTTGCAAAAACCAGGGAGGCATGAATATCACTTTTGACTCATTTTCTGTGTTATTCTTGTCAAAAAAGTGTAGGCATATTTCTGGCCGGAGTTTCATAGATATGTCAGACTTCAAAACAAGTCTGAAAAATATCAAAAACACATTAGGTGGTTGCACCCGTTAAGTGAACAGAGAAGAGAGGTGGTGCACACGTTACAGAGGTGTCGACTGGACTATGTTCCTGGTTTTCATTTCCGTCATATGTTTTGTATTGGATACTTTGGCCTCATTCTGTGTCAAATTACATGGTTTCCCTTTTCGACCATGTGGATGCGCCGATGCAACACAACCACCATCCATCGTCTTTTTAGCACCCCCTGACGTCTGTCATCACTTGTTTCGAAATGGCATCTGAGATCTCGATTACACAAACTACAGGTTACAGAAAATTAGCCAAAAACGATGTTTCAACCTGCCATGCTTTTGAGTAATTAAAGTGTGTTTCTTAGTTTCAACAATTTCGCTTTTGTTTCTTTTTTGGGTGCGCACAGTAAGCTTTTTCTTACGTTTCGGCTGTTGAAAAGGCTTACAACGAGTGAACCTTGCCGGTTCTGCTAACTCGGTATCCAACCACATTGACTGTTTACCAGTACGTGACGCCGAAAGTCAATGGTTATCTTACTACTCTTATTACCTTGACCTCTAAGCTAACACCGCTGCTCAGTAGTCGTTATTGAGGCTCAGAGAACTGCTGCACATTTGTATGGAGTTTTGAACTAAGAAATGCATTTCACAAGCATTTCCTGCAGCTCACATCCCTGCAAGTTTCAAGGCTTCAAATCCTGTTGTTTCTGAGCCTGACGCACGCAAACTTGTTTGGCGCCACCTAATTGCGAAGTAATCATGCATAAATGACGTCAACGAAACGTCACGGCAAAGGGCCCACATCGTTAGCTGTGCTTCGCTTATGGTGCAGAATATCTAATTGCCACCAACGCATTCATGTTTGCTATGACTCAGCACCAAGCGATGCAGCGGCAGAGTGCAATTGGTCGGGACGAAAATGTAGCTGCCGATGGCGTGGCTATTAGCGCGTTTTTAGTAATTTGGACTAGCACTCTTTCGAAGAGTAATGACTATTCTACTGACTATCGACTATACGATGACAAAGAATGGATAACGGTAGGGCAAAACTACATGCGCCTTGGACCCAACCGCCTCAACGAATCCTGCGCGAGGACTCTGCAAGGTACGCTTGGCGCTCGGACGGGGGCTTCCACCAGGGCCTGCTCCACTGCACCCCTCACCACTCCACTTTGGCCCGCTTGTGGCAGCCGCACGCAATCTGTCGTGGAACAACGGGGTGTCACGAGGGTGCAGGATTGGGGAAGAAAGGGGATGCAGGGGCAGATGATCACGAATCGCATTTTGTGATGAGCAGCACAGGCACTTGGGCTCAGGCACTAGTTGTGACAGACATGAGGCTAAAAAGCAAGTAGCTCGGGAGTGTTCAACATTTATAGATGGTTTTGAACTGAAATGGCCATGCCGAATACCTTTCGGTGCTGATCACAATTCTGTCCTTTAGATAAAAGCCGCTCAAATTTCTGAGCTACACGCACTCAAAAATGGGTAAAGGTATATCGGGAAGGCCATTTCAAAGTCACCTTGGCATTCATGACGTCATAATGACGCCAATAAAATGCTGCCATCCCATAAACTATGCGGTGATCAAGACCAAGAAGAACACAATTGTCGAGACTTTCATATCTCGCATTTGTGAGCGCGCTTTCCAGATATAATGGCTGTCCACTAGCTCTTAATCAATGTTGGGCAATGTGTCATGACAAAGTCAAACCACGTCGCATTGAAGAGCACATTTACTAAACAGGAAATTGTGCAGTCGAAGCAGTTTTTCACTTAAAAAGCATGCCAGTAGTTATAATTGTGTTTGTTTCGTCATATCTGATGTTTGTTTTAATAACTTCAAACGTGAAACATTCCCTGTAAGAACAGTACCATCACCGAAATTGGAAATGCAAGTAAGAAAGATGCTATCACGGAAAGATGTACGAGAACAGCACAAAGAAACCCCAAAACTCGCACACATTACGCCGTAACGAAAAACTTGCACGCATTAACCACTGCCAACACATTGCAGCACGTCGAAGAACGAGTCAGTCACCCCGTCCGCTACAGAGGAAACTCTGTCACTGCCAGTGGGCAACAACTATGGCGTCGTACAGACATTTCAAGGCGCCATCAAATGATGACTGTTGAACACGATATTAACAAAATCGTAAAATTCTAAAATTGTATACTTCAGTTAATCTATATAGTTGTTTAGAGTAGTGTCTGGTTGCCAAGTATTGCTATTTTCTACCAAAAAATATCAGTTTTTTCCGTCATGTGTGATGCCTGTCTCAACATCTTCAAATATGGAAGAGTCAGTTTGAGTGTCGTTCCCACTCACCAAACTTACTTCATGCCGTTGCTCCTACTTGGAGCGGTAACGACAAAAACATCGTTCGCTGATAGGCTTGAGATAACCTCTTGTCTAATTCAGTATAAGCTGCGTTTCTTTGACGTCATCTTTCAGCGGTTTTCAATCTATTGATCAGCACCGTCTTGGTAAGGTGAAAGGTAAACATAGAACACAACCAAATAAAACCTAACTACAATGCTGTTCACAACTTAAGTCGTGGCCAGCAATGAAGACTAAAAATAGATGATTGACACACGCCGGGTGGCCGGTTGAATACTCTTCGTTCGGGTGAGGGTCAATTTGACCCCCCTGAGATCTAGAACCAACAAAGCTAGAGACACCAAATTCACACTGTGTGTTGGTCGTATGTGAAGCTACTTTTGTCAAAATTTGAGGTTCCTAGGTCATGCCTAAGTGTCAAACAAGGTCAAAATGGTCAAGCTCCAAATTGGGTCCAAAGTGCCCCCAGAATCTAGATATCTGTTCTAAGCAGAAGGTCACTGGTGCTAATTGTATATCAGTGGCCTTTTTTATCTTTAGCAGGCATCGTTACCAAGATCATATAAGACTGGTTTGAGTTTTGCATTTGAATCAACGTCAAAGACTGCGTTAGGCAGCATGTTCCTGAAAACAAAATGTTGAATCGGGTCATTTCAGGTCACTGACCTATTCAGACCATTAAGAGGCTGACGGAGATATATAGCGTGGTTCCTGTCATCAATAAATCCGAAACGAGCACCAGATCTTATCCATATAGCAAGCTCTAGAGCAATGGAGCACGTTGGCTTTGACGTTGGTCTGACCTTTATACCTGACCCTTTGTCAATGCAAGTTGTTCATTCAATTGTTCTCTTGCCTCGGGAACTATCTCAGAGATGCACGACTTCGCCAAACAACCCGTTGTGGCATCAGATTGAAATATTCCCTAGAAATTATCTTCGCTGAATGCATGGCCTGATTCTGACCTGCTATAAGTCAGCGGCCTTACAAGGTAAATATAAATTTTCGATACCAAACGATCCGCTATTCAGTTGTCAACAGCTATGCAACGTGTGGCGCAGCTACGCCGCACCGTTCTGAAACCATTCCGGAAAACCATTCGGGGGGTCAAACTGACCCTCCCCCCGAGCGCACGTTAAATAGATTCAGCCACCATCCACAGCTGCACTCAGCCAAGAAAGAATTTAACAGCTGAAAAGGCGCGTCTCAATTAACGCAAACATCAAACAATCTCGTTTACAACCAACTACACGGGCGTCATTGCATGATGCATTTATTTCTTGTACAGTCTAGTTCTGAGTTTTTATTGTCTTACCCAGAGCCTGTCTAGGTTTGGCTGGATGTATCAAATAACATCGTTGGCCAAATATGTAAATCCCTTTGCGTTTTCCGTGATGTTATTTGAAGTTACCAGCCATGCACCCAAAAACAACTAAGGCTTTTAGTGCTGTGTGATCTGAATAGTCCAGTTTATGCGTTGTGATCGACGGCACGTAGCCAGCTGAAGGTGCTGACCACTGCTACAAAACGGCAAGGTGTGCACACACGCCCTTATCTCTCAGACGTTTTTCCCGCATCGCCATGGTGCGCGCTTCTGGATAGTCTCTCACACGTCTAAATAAGCGCCCACTCGTGTGTGGTATAGGCGATGTGTGAATTAGCCAATCCAGCTATACCATGCTAAAGCGTGAAACCAGCTGTACATAGAAACGCATGTAGCGCCTACTGGACATGTTTGCTGTCGTCTCTGCAGAATTACTTTTGCCCTGTTCAGCCAGTCCCACGTCTGCCATATGCCTATTGACGCGGTTGAACACCTTCTGTGCGGAGGACCTCCCACAGAAACTTGTGCGTTGCAGGCCAGTTCGTAGTCGAAGATATGCCGGCAGATAATAGCGGCAGTTCGCGCCGACAACAGCGACTTGCGTACTAAGGGACGTTTGGGCGATTGTGACCAAACCGCTGCGAAATGCTGACATATCTGAGGTGGATAGTACTTGTGTACTTGTGCTAGTGCACTTTTCACGGTCCCGGCTTGCTCTGTCTAGACGCCAGCGTGATGTATTCGATGTTGTGTTCCATGTTGCGAAAAACTCGACATGGGTCGCTTCCTGGTCTTCTGTTGGCGTCGCTGTGTGTCTGGCGGTGCTGGGCTGACTGGGTGATTTGAAGACTACACGCGCCTGTGTGGCACAGTCGTTTTTGCATCGCTGTCTGCTCGGATTGCCGAGATCTGCTAAATTGTTGAAAACATTCGAAAACTGTCGCGGTTTGCTCACGAGCACACGTGCGCCTCGACGCGCGTCGATCCACGTTTTTGCCTGCGCGATTGACCGTTCCTTTCCACGTCTAAATGTGCTTGTCTCGTTTTGCTGCAATCACCCGTTGCTGAGCGGCGAGCCAGGTTTCGCCGAGTGTTTCGGCGATTTCAAGCAGCTTGAGAATTTTGCGTTTGACGTGTTAAACCAATGGCGCGCGTGTTCACGTTTGCCAACGGCCCCCGCCGGTCGGGTCGCGTCCAAAAGCTGCTACGCAAGTGCAGCTCACCTGACCCTGCCGCTCGCAAAATTTCACGCTAAAACTTACAATAGGGTCAGAGCTACGAACGCATTCAGGCGTGACGCATGGACAGACGTTTCATTAATTATAGGATAGACTAGAAGGACACTATTGCACGATGTGCAATTTTTTTTTATAAACCATTTTTGCTTGAGGCTATTGATAATCTGGCCATTAAATTGTCTAGTCCTTTGCTTACATCAAACAATTTTATTACCGCATCGGACCACGTCCAAAATTTCATACGATAATGCGCTTCACTTGGTCTTGCCGCATAAAGAATAGCATTCAAAAATGCCCCAAAGGCATTGTGTACAGCATGTACCTCAACGCTCTACCCGCTCCTGCAAAACCTTTAGTTTCTCCCCCCCCCCCCACACACACACACTGCACTGGTATGTTCTGAGCTATGCCACGACGTCATGTGCCCGGGAGATTCTGGTGACTTTCGATTTCAGCTACCGCATGACAAATTTGAGGATTACGCCTGAAGAAATGTCTTTTGCAAACAACACGTGATGAAATTAGCCGGCTCATGCACTGCGATCAAGAGCACGAGTCAACTGCACGTGCTGACCATACGCTGTCGAGACTGCAGCAGAAGAACAATGCGTAAGCACAGGCTCTTGTGTCTCAGTCTCATTGCCGTTCCGTCCCGCATCGCCACGGTCCAGGCAGTCGCGTGGTCACTCGCATGTCTTAATATCCGCTTATGAGCTTTAGATCATCCAACTGAATCACTCAACGACGTTAAGCCGGTTGCACACAAGAACGGGCATAATCGCTACCGCAATTGCTTGCTGTTGTCTCACAGAATCCTTTTCGTTGCGTTTGACTCGGATCGCGGCATGCCCATTGATGCGCCTGAATATCTTCTGCGCGGAGGACCGCTGGCAACAACTGGCAACCTACCGGCCAACACGCAGTCGACGATATCAAGAGCGTTTTTTCCGATGCTTCGGGGTTAGTCACCATGGCAACCAGAAATTTCATGGGGTTTAAAGCTGTGACCACACCAAATTTTGTGACCAACGTCGCCTCAGATCGCCGTACGAATTCGCAGCAGGGGCTCAGAAACAGTGGCGCTATTCTGTGATGCTTAAGATACCGGAGCGCCCCCCCCCCCTAATTTAGCTCGACAAACCTAGGGCCTTGCGATAAGCTCCCTGCGCATAGCCAGGACAGATTGAAAATGCAACAAGTCATGCGACGAAATATCCTTTTGACTCCGTATGAAAAAGGCTACCTTATAATTTGCAAAGGATGAGTAGACCCCATGATCTTCAATGGCGGTTTTTTGGTGAACATGAAATGATTATAAAATCCTAAGATCGAGAAAATTACTGAAACGTCCTTATACGGAAGCTTTCAATGTAAAAGTGAGTGTTACACGCAAATGATTGATCTCGGATGGCCGAAGGGTCTGGGTTTAACATTATGCCATCTGTGCGGAAAGATTTTGCCCAAATGTTGCTTAACTGCATTGAAAACTACGGAGGACTGAACCCACGTAAGATGCTTCACACAAAGCACAGTTTTCATTTGTATCGACTGTTCCAAAATGGGGTAACACCAAATGCTCATTTAGCCTTAGGACTTTATGACGGTGGACACCAAGTTCGAAAGAAAACAGTTAATAGTTGGAACTTAACGGAAACCTTTGCAAATAGCTGTTTTCGCAACATACGTGTTAGAAGCGTCCGAGCGAATGAGAAAAAGCCCAGTCCAAACCAGTAAATGTGGGCTTTCTATAGACAGAAGTTTCAAATTTACTTTGTGACTTTCGAACTCACACATCAAGGAAGTGCAAAGAGCCGATTATATCCTCCTCGTCCTTCGTTAACTTTATGTTAGAATGTTGGACATTAGGATAAGTGACGAATTGTTCAATATGCGAACTGTGTTGAAACAACAGAAAAGAGTCATCAATATATCGTAGCAATGCATCGAAACATTGACAATTACACAAATGGTACTGTCGATTGATGCCCGTGCCATAAAGTTTTACTATATGTTACTTGCCAGTCAGTGACCGTATTTACTCTGTGTATTTATCTTAACTCTGCTGAAAGAGTTTGCAGCAAAGGGATTCTGTCCCACGCCTTGACATCGCAACGCATGCATGGGTGTACGCTTTGCCTAATAGGTCCCATAGAAGCGCAACGGCACTCACTTTTCATCCGGGAAATGAAAGATAGTTGTTAAAGCTTTATTTCTATGCACTTTTTATGCATGTATATGTTCAAGATTTAGAAAGCCGTGGGCAGGAAAAAGAGGATTTTAACATGGGAATCTACGGGCTGGTAGTGAAATGTGCGCCGTTGCTGCCAGATTGTATCCTAGACGTTGTAGACGTGGACGTAGTACTGTATTGGCAAGGGGTCCAAGTGGACTAAGAGCAGTGTTCTATGACGCCCGAAGACAGGCCTGGGGCTCGCCGGAACCGACGATCAAGAACCTGATTGGAGGGCGCAAGGGCCCGAAGGGCTAGCTGTAGCTTGCACAATGGATCCCGGCCCGTAGAACTGTGGACTGAAATGCCAGACAAAGGCCCTCTTGTACCGATTGAGAACTACCTTGGACATCGCAGACGTCTGTGCAGGCCAGAGACCACCAATACCGAACAGTTGGCTCCGCACCGGTCTGAACCCTAGGATCCTTTTTCCCATGGAATGGCAGGGCCGGGGCGCACAATTCGCACTGGCCTGGGTCCCTGAGCCCATGATTTAGCCTCTGTGTCGGCCATGGGTCCACGGTGCCTAACAGTAGCCCACGTGGCACGTGCATTCTCAAGGCACGTTTGTTCTCAAGGGTCTCTCAAATCAGTGGGCACCAATTTTTCGGCATTTTAACTACATAACATCCTCGATCCGGCCATTCGGCGAGGGGCACCAAAAAGTTTCATCTCGGCGAATTATCACCATTATTTTCAATGGACACTCAATGTCATGGTGCCCCACAAATGGTCACGAGAGTATGACTTTCGTGGCAGCAAATTCCAAACTCTGCTGAAAGCGTGGCAGCAAATTCTAGAGGGTACCACAGATGCATTCTCACGAGGAGCCTAATTCCAATGCCCCCCCCCCCCCAATCGAGGGACCCGAGGGACCCGAGGGACCCGAGGGACCCTCGATGTCGACATTGTACCGACGATCTCATGGTCTCCGATAATCCTTCGGTCTGTAGGCCGAAACCTACGCGGGCAAAATACCAAATGACGGTCAGAGCGCTGCTTGCACCGATCGTGGGCCTCATGAGACAATGACGGCCTCTTTGCCAGTCAGCTGACCGGGACCGCCTCTACCAAACAGGTGGTTCCGTGCTGATGTGATCCGTGGAGGATCCCTTTCTAGCTTAGAAGCAAGGAAGCACCTGAGCATGGCAATCAGAAGCCCTCGTAAGCCTCCCAGCCGTGCAGCTGGAGACTCCATGACCGTTAATGCTGTTCATCCTTATTTCAGGTTGTGTTAATGGCACGTACATCAGTATTACGGTGTCGAACAATCAAACGGACCAGTATACAAACCGGAAGTGTGCCCCGAGCATCGACTTCATGGCTGTGGCAGCTCCCGACCACCGTATCGTCACGGCGTCTGCGCACGCTAGTGGTCGTGTTCACGACGCCAGGGTTCTGCGGACCTCCGGCATTGCGGAGTTGTACGTCCATGCACTCGTTTATTCAACATTCTTGTTTTTCATCCTGCCATGTGGTGACTTACTATCGCAAAGGCACATTTGCTATAGTAGCCTCGGTGGTGTAAGGAGCAAACTTCGTGAAAGCTATACGTCAACATAGGAAATGCCTCCGTGCTCAAGAATGGCTCCTTTTCGTGAATTGGCCCTCTCCCGCAACACCCCTTCCGATACCACGCTATGACATTTGAATGTCAAAGCCTTGTACACACCTTGTGCAGAAATGCTGATCTTGATAATTACGGTACACTTTGAAAGTTTTCAATGACTGCTGGGAGAGCTGTTACTATGTCAGTAATTAATGCAGTGCCGCATCCCGTGCCGATAGCCACGAAGGATTAGCACTAAGTGCCTCATGGCACCTCAAGACACTCTCCTCATGAGGTTCTGGACGCTGGACATGAAAAAGATGCGATTGAAAAGGACCGAATCATGCGTTCGCATTATCATGTAAGTTTTTAACATTCAGTAATGACACCAAGCTTTCTATTATCAATATCCCGGGGTATCTTATCATTTCCTGCCCCAAAAAAACAATCAGCGAATAAGTGTCTGTATGTTGGCGTTCATATATTTATACGAGGTTTGCATACATTTGCGTCTATGCATGTCTCCAGTATGCACGTGGGCATGTTTGAATGAATGCACTATTGCACGTATGTAATGCATATCTGTATGTATAGATATAGGTATAGGGGTACCAATGCATGAATGCATGCATATGTTTAGATGTGCATGTATGCATGGAAGCACGATGTGTTTATCCTGCTTGCTTATTTGATTGTACCAGTCATCCTTCCTCGATGCATGACCGGGACTAATTGTTCATACATCGATTTATGGAGCTACGGGCGAGTACCGTTCTGTATAAAGGGGACGTACTTCGGGTTCCATGCAAAGCGTAGAGGAGAAAGATGGTGTAAAAATAATATTTCCTACTGTGGTAAGGATTGTGCCACGCATCCACGTTGTCAATGGTATGAACAGGATGCTGGCGTAGGCCCCTTTTGCTGGCCCCACCAGTGCCATTGCCGGCCCCCATTCTGTGGCCCATCACCCCGAAGTGAGATCTGCTCTACGTTAAATATTTACCATTTCAGCGTGCGCGCGATATGCCGGCAGATGAGAGCGGTGACGTGCGCCAAAGACAACGGCGACCTGTGCGGTGACGAACGTTTCGGGCGATTGGGACCAAACCGTTGCGAAATGCGCACATATTTTGGGTGGGTAGCGGTTACGGTGAGCCGGGGTTTGCACCAGTGTCATTTTCACGATCCCGGCTCGCTGGGTTTAGACGCCAGGGTGCTGTATTCGATGTTGCGTTCGTCTGCCCAACATGCGTCGCTTTCCCATAGCCTGCTAGCGTCGCTATAGGCCTGACCGTGTTGAACCGAGTAAGAAGTAAAAAAGAAGAAGTAAAATTCCAAATATAATTCCGAAAATTACAACATCGATCCTGACCTGCGACAAACACCATTGATTGATGCAGATCGCGTGAGCTCTCGTCAAAAATTTCCTGACAAGGATATTTGACGAACATGTTTACACAGCTGTAACCTCAAGATGAGTTTTCTAACAAAAGTTTAAATTAAGACTAATGTTATCTAACTAGACATGGTCCTGGATGTCAATTCACGTCACTGAAAATACCTTCATGAGTAAAGTAAGACTTTACAAGGGCTATCGGAGGGTAGTTCGTCCGTCTCTTTAGACATTTCCAATCCAAAAGTACCGGAGAATAGACGGTGTCCAACGATATCTTCATCTGAGTGAGTATTAGTGCGACAGTCAGTTTGAGAATATATTTTTTCTTTGTTGGAAATTTGGAAAATCCAACGCAAGACGTTCGGGCTATTTAAGTCATTTCAGGTACTTTTTGGACTATAAATTTTGATGTTGCTCGATGATGTTTGATGTTTGATGATATTGATAATGATGACGACGTGTAGGGGTTCTGGAATTTATAAAATTCGAACGCCATGAATCTGTTTTCTACTCTCTTTCTCCATTAGCCCTGTCATTACCGAACAATTTGCCAAGTGACATTGTCGAGGAGCATTTTATTGGCATCACCATTTACTCAACCTTTTGCACCACTCTGTTTCCGCTCTCCGTAACCTACCATCTGAGGTTTGTAAAAATGAATGCAACGGCACTTCAGTATAGTGCTTAAAAATTTAACCATGATGCCACTATTCACAAATTTTGCTTGTGATAATGGCAGAAATAGACAATTTGTGCATGTTCCAGGGCCAGCTAACAAGATGAAGCTCCAACTATGCTCTGCGCGATCATGAATATGGTGAGCATAACATGTCAATATGTGTACATATACATGAGACGTCAGTATGCGCACATACAAAATGGACAACTTCATCTTCCTGTTGTGAAATTTGACCAAGGCATTATTCCAAGCGCGACATGAAGCTCAAACCATCATGGTTTGTCAACACTGATCATGCCTCAGCGCTGTTAGACATACAATCTCGAATAACACAATTGACGCAACATGGGTAGAGCTACGGTTTGGGTAATCCCATGGGTACCCGTATGAAATGAGTAACGCCATGAATCGGGAAAATATTGTGCGCCCTTAAGGACATGGCCATTTTGAGGAATGCTCCATGTCAGTGTCTGTGTTTTCAAACCCGCGAGCGTTTTGAAATCAGATCTTTGCGACATAATGGGCGTACAAATTTTTGCAAAAAAATAGAAGATATTCCTGGCTGATTTGTTTGGATCGTCATGGTAGCATTTACATGACCTTTGAGTGATCCAGAACAAGAGGTAATTAAAACCGTGAGTCTTTTTATTGTATCGTATTTTTTGTATCCGCAACTACGGGATCTTACGTCGTAAACGGGCGAAGAGCGGGATGGGCGGTGACATGGTTACGGGTGGTTAAGACTAATTAGGAGTGTTTGGCGGAGAGTGCAATCCACGCTCCACGGGTAACAATTGGGTTGGACGCGCAAATCCAGCCCACGAAGGCCTCTGTCTGGAAGGAAAAGTGCACAACAACATGTAACCGCCGACCAGCCGCCAGTGACCTTGGAGCTCGTGCTCATCCCAGTGAGTGCGAACCGGCGGCGACCTTGGTGCGACCCAACAGAAACCGTGTCGAGGAAGTTGCTCAGAATGATGTTGTGGCGTTGTAAAGGCACCGCACGAGAAAGCAAACACACAAGCAAATGCTTTCGAGTGAAAGTGGAGAAAGGTACAGCACACTATTACCATCCGTTTCGGATCACTGTCTTCGCCATTTTTCTGTTTCGGTTGTAATATTTATTTCCCTTTAAAGTTCAGTGTAAGTCATAAGGAAGACGACAATATACAAGCATGTATGAATTATTCGACCACGACGTGGAGCGATGTACCGAATCCAATCCAAACGGCCGATAACAGTTGTTTGGATTGTTGGTAGTTCCACGCATGCGTGAGCCCGTGAAAAGCATGAGTCCCATGAATCGAGCACTCCGCACCGTGGTCTCTCCTGGGTGGAGCAAACGAGGCAGACGTTTCGCACGAGATGGGTGGTGATAAGTGTCCATGCCTGTTTGAGTGCAGCGTTGATTTGAAAGCTGTGTGCTTTCGTTCTGGTTTACTCCATTGTCTGTGAGGCAGTGATTTGAAATATTGATATGCGTAGATTTTAGTAAACATGATATACGTGTAAGCACCAGATTTTCCTGTCTTTCGTGAAGGTTGTCGGAGCTGGCCGACGGTGTACGTGGATCCACCCCGCTCCTTACCCGGCCACAATCACAGTGTGGCCGGCGGATATGTAGTAACGAGGGGAAGAATGTTGGCCCGTAGCACGACCAATCACCAAGTTCCTGGTTCTCATTCAGGGACGCAGGCACACTAGACTCCACAAAATATTACAACTACGCTTCTTATGGATACCTTATAGTCCACTACGTTACAACTGAAAACAGAGCGTGGTTGCAAATGTGGCAGGTGAGTTATGTTGCGAACAATATGTTTCGTGGACATATATATATATATATATATATATATATATATATATATATATATACATTGTGCGTGCGTGCGTGCGTGCGTGCGTGCGTGCGTGCGTGCGTGCGTGCGTGCGTGCGTGCGTGCGTGCGTGCGTGCGTGCGTGCGTGCGTGCGTGCGTGCGTGCGTGTGCGTGTGTGTGTGTGTGTGTGTGTGTGTGTGTGTGTGTGTGTGTGTGTGTGTGTGTGTGTGTGTGTGTGTGTGTGTGTGTGCGTGTGCGCACGGTCGCTCTATGAAATCTGGAATAAGCCCACGTTTACAAAGCCTTTTTGCGCCTGTCGTACCAACAACCACGCCATTTTGAAAGAGACGGTGCCCCGCACGGCGCAGTGCAGCCTAATGTGCCAGCCTTCACACGAGGTTTTTGCCAGTGGCGTAATAGTGAGGAGCAGCTTCTGATGTACCGGCTGTCACATCGGTATTTTTCAACGATGTAATAGAGTGCAGCGTCTGATGTACCGGCAGCCACATCAGTCCCTTGTCAACGGGGGAATAGTGTGCACCTTCTGATGTACTAACAGTCACTTCAGTCCTTTGGTCAACGATGCAATAGTTCGCTACTTCTGATGTACCAGCAGTGGCGTCAGTCGATTTCCGAACGGCGTCAAAGTGCGCTGCTTCTGATGTGTAGGCTGTCATAGCAGAACACGAGTCCTTAACACACGATGTTGCAGTGTGCTACGTTTGGTACAACAGCCGTAAAAGTGCAGAATATTGTGATGCCTAGTATTGCACGACGTACCAAAAATAAAGCTTGCGGTCAGCCGTTCAACGTAGTGGAGTCGCATGCAACGCTTAAGTTATTTCCTCCCCTGCTCGGTTATTTTCACAGCAATCCCCAATTGCACATATTCCGGGTCACGTCTGTGCATCAGCTCTCTTTCTCGCCTACGTAGTCGGCTGCCTGCATTTGTGAGGCAGTGTTAGATAAACGGCGTGGCCACCGCGTCGCAGCTGCTATCCTTCAGCGCATATTGTCATTCATGTCGGCAGTCCGCACAGCATCGCCTTACCTTTTAGGCGCCTTCAATGCACCCGCCGCCGCCACACATGTCAGCAGAAGCAACACCCGCACCGTCATACCGGCTCCTGGGAAGCCGCGCGACTGACGACTAACGCAACATGCACCTGTATCCATGAACCCAGCCAGCGGCTCTCCGAAACCGGCTTGTAACGCTACTGGCCCTGAGCGTGGGTGAGGGCGCCACCGTCGCCCAGCCGCGGCTCCAGGACACGTCCGAGCCTCGTGGAAGGCCGTGTGGTGGCGAGACGTGGAGCAGTTGACAGGGAGGCCTGTTTTCACTGACACCCCTGTTGCCACCAGGATGCCAGAGGCGTTGCCGCCTGGCACACATGACTTCGTGCCCGTCCTGCCGCAGGTACCTCGATTTCTACCGCGCTGGGCGCGCCCTTGCGGGCGGTCTCCCGCGAGCTACCGGGGGGAGCGGGGAACCCATCCGGTTTATTTTACGGCGGTCAGCCAAGGTCATGATGAGCCACAAAAGACCCCGCTTCCTCGAAGCCAGCTGTGCCTCGTTCAGCTGCAGGGCTATTGCGCCAGCAGGGCTGCTTTCACTCGAGCTGGGCTTCTTTTGAAGATGACACTTTCAGGTGCATAGTGGGACATGGTGTCCAGCGTGCCGTACGATCCTTGGTTGTGGCACGCAAGCGTGGTGTAGCTTACACGCAACAAATCAGCGAGGGGTTGGTAGGTATGATGCAGGTATGAAACGTCAGCCATGTTACGTTTTACATTGGCATGCATGTAAGTCCTGTCATTACCGGGAATGTTTCACTTTTGAAGATGCTGAAGTAAGCATCAGATGTCATGAAACAAGCTCATTTATAACCGTTGGCACACGTTTTAGTAGAGAGGACTACTCCAGACAACACCATTTTTCTGTTTACCAAATATGCTCCTAAATGCGTCATTTTTTATTACGTCATCGCACCATCGTACCACATTGAATGAGAACCAATTGACGGCCGTTTTAGCTGGAAATCGTGCTCACGAACGCCAAATATGGATACTCAGTCATTATGTTTTTATTGGCCTTGATCACCGCATGGCTTATGAAATGGCAGGATTTGGATGACGTCATCATCACGCCATGAATGTCAAGGTGACCTTCAAATATTCTCCCAAATTACTCTCCCCTACCTTTGCTGTCCTTAAGCGGTAGAACAAGAGGGCTTTAGGCCTAAAAAAGACATGGCCGTGAGCTGCATCAAGAGGTCTTCGATATAGCTATTCCAGTTCAAAACAAAATACAAAAGTAGAGCACTCCAAGCGTGAGCGTAGTACAGGGACAGCGACTGCGAGACTTGGGTCAACATGCTACTGGTTAGCAATGCTGCGACCAGCGTTGCCGCTAAGTTCAGCTGAGTTTACTCCAGTTCAGTTTTGTTTCGAAACAGCCAACAAAGTGGGTCCCGCTGCTTCGCGCTCGACGATAGCCGACACAATCACCTAAGTTGGCTGTCGCACTGGATAAACACATATTTATTTTATGCAGCGTACATGTCACAGAAACACGGAGTGACATTCGACAGTTTGTCATGTAGAAAATCACACTCTGTGGCGACGAGTTTTCCTTACACATGACAGATGACACCCTAAAGAGCGCTCATCGCAGTGTTGGTGCCCAAAGGCAATGTTAGGCGACCCCGTGCAGAGGCTGCGCGATATGAACAGGCATTCCGGTTCGCAGCGAGCCTGCACTTCCGGAGGTGGGGCTGCCTCGGTCCGAGAGGTACATGCTTTACACGGCCGCACGGTGATATGCCTTGTTAACAGGCCCCGATGTGGACAGGCGCAGCCTCCCGCGCCAATGCCTTCAAAGCCTCAACTGCCTCCGTTTGAGCGGGTCATGCTGCTGGGAAGCGCGGTGGTGACTCGCGCTGCTAGTGTGCGTAGCCAACATGGCCGTAGCTGACATGGCCGTGCCCGCCGTATCCGCCGTATCCGCCGTATCCGCCGTACCCGCCGTACCCGCCGCCGTATCCGCCGTACCCGCCGCCGTATCCGCCGTACCCGCCATACCCGCCGTATCCGCCGTATCCGCCGTATCCACCGTATCCGCCGTATCCACCGCCGTATACCGGGGCGACTATAGCATGGCTATAGACAGGGGCAACGTGTCTGCGAAAGAACAGAATGCGATCGGTAAAGCGCGCCCAATGACGTGTTTTATGTCAATCGGGATAGAACCGTGCCGGTGTTCCAACTCATTGACGTACTCAAAGTACAAATACATAAATAATAAGTCACAATACTAATACGTAATATTAAGTCACAGTACATCTGCATCATAAGTCCCTCGTGTACATCCTGCATATTCAGTCAGTCACGTAAGTTGCTCAGTGCATTTTCGAGGAATATTATTCACATAGATATGACAGTAGTAATAGCCGTATTCCTTGAAGAAAAACCAGGAGAATGGAGATATAAATGTGTTTACCCGCCTATATCTCCATTCAGCTTGTTTTTCTCCGAGGAATAAGGCTGTTATTACTGTTTTACTAAGTCAGTTGTTAAGTTACCGTTGAAAAAGGGAAAGGGAAGGGAAAAGAGAGAGGGATATATATATATATATATATATATATATATATATATATATATATATTGCGTGTGGATGTGCGTGTGTTGCATGCATTACCAATCAAAGGCAGTAAAACAGGGACATGGTAGGGAGTAATAACTTGAAGATGTGTGCCATGCAAACAATGATGGTTAAGAATAGCATTCGCCTATTTCTCTTTAAAAGACTGATGTTCACCAATTGGCCAGCAACGACAAATCTTTAACTCTGCTAATGTTTGCAGCTCTGGCTACTTAACCGGCGACTTTCGAGAGGTTTTGACAAGAAGGTGGACCATAAACAAGACGCAGACAAGTCACAGATTATCCAACAAAAACACACCTCAGACCGGCACGCCGCCACACAGGCGAGCCCACGAGACTGGCCGATCAACGTGGCGACACGAGTAATAGCTGCACTAGGCGCCTAACATACATATGAACGTGTTTGGGACGCGTCGACAACAAGTGCAAACACCGACGACACAGACTGACAGACCGGTCCGCTCCAGACTGTTAGCAGTCTAGTCCGGTCTGGGCGTACTCACACGGTGGCGCCGTGTCCGTGCGGGTAGTCCGGGTAGCTGTAGGTGGTGGCGTACGTGTGCCGGTGGTACTCGTCAGGCGCGTGGTAGCCGCCGTCGTGCGCATCCACGTGACTCCGCACGTACGTCACCGCGTGCGAGGCGTCGCCGCTCTGGTCGACGTCAGAGCGCGACGGGTCGGCAGCTGACTGGCTGGTGACGTCAGACTGAGCGGTGCTCTCATTGGCCGCCGCGGCGGCCAGCAGCAGCGCGGAACAGATCAGCAGCTGACGGCAAGCGGCCGGGGTCGAGATAAGGGTCAGGCGGTCGAAGATGGCTTGCTACCGAGAGCAGCGCGATTTTTACCTCTTAAGTTTGAGATTAAATGATTTGGCAGTTACAACCTAACGAATGGAGAGCGAGCGACGCATACGTCAGTTCAAACAGGCCGAGGAAAGACCGATCTGCTTCGGGCGATATCGCTGGGAATGCTTGCCAGGCATTTGACGGGTTTGCTCCTCCTTTGTACACCGATAAGTGTCAATCTCCACTGGTGCGAGCCTGGCTAGGCATAGATCCCACGCAGGTGTGCGGAGGCATGTCGGTTGTTGTTGCCGGGCCGGGCGCCGTGCCGTCACCTACCTTCATAACTCCTCCACGTCCGGCGTCACTGTGCCGCCAGTGCCGCCCAGCGCCCTTTAAAAACCCTCCAGCACCGTTGCCCAACGCTGACACCGCCGGGCCATTTTGCCGCCAAAATTGCCGCAACGTGCCGCCCGGCTGCGCGCTCGCTCGCCGCATCCGTTCGTCACCTCTGGTGACCGCGGTCGGGCGCTGCCCGCCGTGACCCCAACACAGGCCGTTCTGGGGTTCACAGCCGGCCGCATGCCGTCAGATCTTGGGCGCTGAAACGTACGGCGTGGCGCGCCGCGAGGGGCTACACTTGCAGCTGACCACAGCGCTCGTCAGCAGTGAAGATTTACACTGCAGCTGATCCTCGTATTCGTCAACCTCGAGGGGCCCCAATGCAGTTGACCCCAGCGCTCGTAAGCCGCGAGGGGCTTCACTGCAGCTGACCCCCGTATTCTTCAGCCGTGAGGGACTGCTAACCCCCGTATTCGTCAGCCGCAGGGGGCTATACTGCAGCTGACCCCCGTATTCTTCAGCCGTGAGGGGCTGCTGACCTCGTATTCGTCAGCCGCAGGGGGCTATACTGCAGCTGACCCCCGTATTCGTCAGCCGCGAAGGGCTACACTTGAGCTGATCCCCGTATTCGTCAGCCGCGAAGGGCTACACTTGAGCTGATCCCCGTATTCGTCAGCAGCGAAGGGCTACATTTGAGGTGATCCCCGTATTCGTCAGCCGCGAAGGGCTACACTTGACCTGATCCCCGTGTTCGTCAGCCGTAAGGGGTTTTACTGCAGCTGACTCGTCCCCCGAACCCTGTACTTATTGTTACTGCCACGTCTCATCCCTACACCACCCACGTTTCAACTGTCCTCGACAGAGGATCGACAAACTCCCGATCTGGTCACGGCTACTACGGCAAGCGTTCCGTGTCCATGACGACGGTGGTTTGGCGATGTTTACCGCCGAGCCTATCACGCCGAGACCGAGCTGAACCAGAGCGGAAACTCACCGCGTAAAATTTTACAGCCGCCGCGTTCGTATCGTAATTATGCCGCTTTCAGCTGCGGTTTTACGCCAGCTGACATGCCATTACGTCTGCAGCGTTGGGAAACATTGATTGCACAGCTTTTAACAAAGCAGGGTCAGCACCAGTCATACCAGCTCTTGGAGGTTGTGGTGCTGGTGATCGACTCCGTCGCCGCGGGTTAATGTTAAACATTTATCTATATGATTGGACATACCAATGACCATTGAAGTTACGCTCTTTGTTCCAGTTGCAGGCTTCTTTTTACTCCTGAGTGGCATGATTCTTAGGTTTCTTTGTTGGAGGACGATAATGCTAGTGCGAAGTTATAGTTAATTGACCTCGAAAGTCCAGTTGCGTTCCATCAATAATATTCAGACATTTCTACCACGCGAATGACCTCAAGCGTCCCAAAGAGACCATGTTAATCAACAAAAGAATCTATTCAGACGATTGTCCCGGGACAAGGCTAGAGTGTAAATCTAAAGCGATGTATTTTTGTTTGTCCCGGCCAGATGCAGAACAGCGGAAATGCTGCACCCCTTGTGGTGTTTGACCTGGCTGATTTTGTAACAAGACTGTGGGTTGAGCACTGCGCTACCTCAGGGAACACATTTACAAGCTGCAAAAGCGTTATCCTACCAGACCGCTAATGCTAATATCAAGTTATTGCGGAGCTACCGCAGCCTAATGAGCGAGCTCCCTCCGAAACAAAAGTTTCGAAGTAAGTTGGAATATAGCACATACTTTTACGCACCCAAGCCAAAACCTTTCCTGCATGCTCATATCTTTCAAACGTACCTAAAGCGCTTGCAGTCACCAAACCGAGGGACGAAGCCCGACACAACGGCGGACCGATTATACTCTGAATGACGTGCTTAAACTTGAATTCAGTAGCCATCACATGTGGAGGAAAATATTAAGGGTTCTTTTCAAAGTAAAGTGAGCTGTTTGTTATTGAGAACTGGATGTTATTATTGAACAGTTGACAACAGCAAGCTGGTCATTGCAAACGTTCCTATTTTTACAGCTTATGTAAGATGTCAAATGTCCAAGCTGCAAATTCAAATTGAGTAAATCAGCAAGGATGTTCTTCTCTGAGCGGAAGCAGTTTCGTTGCCTTGGATTTCAGAGTCAGGCAAAATGATCTTGAGTCAGAAACCGAGTCGTTTCCAAGGAGCACAGGGTTCTCCTTAAGCCCTCAATTTCGGTAGCGTTGAAACGTTATACTTGGGATCGGAAATCGGAGTTGGAAGAATCGGAAAGCGCTTTTTTGTCTTAGCATCTTATCGTCTTATATGATGTTGCACTAGCAAGATAGACGTAAAGTGTTCCTTCCATTTTCCCATCATAGGATCATGAGTTTACTTCATATGTCATGATTTTAAAAAAGCAGACAAAAATGTAATGTGCAACACCTAAATTATACAGTTGGTTGTCCAAGCATGCCCTCCATGTTACGCTAGACAAATTGCCAAAGCAAAACCGTTTGTGCCAAATACAGTGTTTATCAAGTTGTAGGGAAATATATATACATATGCATGTCTATATAGCTCAACGGGCCAACATTTACATCTAAACTAACTCATAAAGTTTCTGCGCCTCTTTAAAACGCCGTTTTCCGGGAGTATGACATCCACTGAGCGAGAGACTGCGTAATGTCCACCGTCCAGTTTGGTCCAGAAGATGAGAGGTGTTTGAATATGGTATCAATAAATGTGAACAGATATAACCAGAAACTATCTAGAATAAATCCCCTGTAACGACACCTCGCAAACAGTGTTTGACATTACATTTAGACGTGTTGCTAGGCATGGAACGCGCGATGTAATAATTTACCAGAGCTATCAGTCACCTTCACTAGCCAATGCCAAATCAACTAATGGAGCCGGACCCGTTGGTAGTGCATGCCACGGGGCGATGCATTGGGCCGCTCATATATTATGAGAGCTTGGTAGGCCGAGGTGCTCCCAAGTCATGAGAGCTTGGTAGGCCGAAGTGCACCCAAGTCTTGGTTGGCCGAGGTGCACAAAAGTCATGGGAGCTTGGTAGGCTGAGGTGCATCCAAGTCACGAGAGCTTGGTAGGCCGAGGTGCACCCAATCCATGATCCGTGGTAGGGCGAGGTGCACCCAAGTCATGAGAGCTTGGCTGGCCGAGGTGCACACAAGTCATGAGAGCTTGGTAGGTCGTGGTGCACCCAAGTTACGAGAGCTTGGTAGGCCGAGGTGCACCCAAGTCATGAGAGATTGGTAGGCCGAGGTTGCACCCAAGTCACGAGAGCTTGGTAGGCTGAGGTGCACCCAAGTCACGGGAGCTTGGTAGGCCGAGGTGCACCCAATCCATGATCCGTGGTAGGGCGAGGTGCACCCAAGTCATGAGAGCTTGGCTGGCCGAGGTGCACACAAGTCATGAGAGCTTGGTAGGTCGAGGTGCACCCAAGTCACGAGAGCTTGGTAGGCCGAGGTGCACCCAAGTCATGAGAGATTGGTAGACCGAGGTGCACCCAAGTCACGAGAGCTTGGTAGGCTGAGGTGCACCCAAGTCACGAGAGCTTGGTAGGCCGAGGTGCACCCCATCCATGATCCGTGGTAGGGCGAGGTGCACCCAAGTCATGAGAGCTTGGCTGGCCGAGGTGCACACAAGTCATGAGAGCTTGGTAGGTCGAGGTGCACCCAAGTCACGAGAGCTTGGTAGGCCGAGGTGCACCCAAGTCATGAGAGATTGGTAGGCCGAAGTGCATCAGAGTCATGAGAGCTTGGTAGGCCGTGGTGCACCGAAGTTATGAGAGCTTGGTTGGCCGAGGTGCACACAAGTCATGAGAGCTTGGTCGGCCGGGGTACACCCAAGTCATGAGCCATGGTAGGGCGAGGTGCACCCAAGTCATGAGCCCTGGTAGGCCGAGGTGCACTGCGGTCGCGCACCGGCGCTAACACACGCATCGTTTTCCTTGCAAATTGTAAGGCTATGAGTCCGGACGGGCGTAGCAAGCTCAGTTGATGAAACGGATGACGTAGTGATTTGCTTTTTGGAAACTGCAAACCAAGTTTGGAAAAAGGACACCAATTGTTGGATGCGTATTGCTCGTGCTGAACTGAAGTGAACGTCTGCGTAGTTTGCATGGCTCACACTCGCTCAGTTTGGGCCGCAGTACGCAGTATTCAACACCGGCTTATGGAAAAGGTTACGTGGCCGTAGCTTGGTCATTTACTAGCGCACCTATGGGCTGGGCAGAACTCAGCTTGGTTAGCGTTTTTCAGCCGGTACATTCGCATACAACATGCACTTCATTTTACATGCTTGTATGCTCAGTTTGCCGAGACGTGAGTTAAACCCTAAAAAAGTAGGTGGTTGAGTAGTTTTCTTTCAAAAGGTCTGCATGCATCAGTCAACGCCATTACTAAAACAGCCATAGTTCTCTTCTCTTTTAAACAGTATTGATTGTCTGCCATCAGGACGACGGGCCGTTGATGTCTACGTCAGGTTGCGATCGGGTGGGTGCGGCTTGCTTCCAGGCTGCAGCTCTTGCATTTCCAAACGTCGATTGGGAAGGTCTCAATTTGTCCGCGTTGGAATACTGAGTGAAACTTAGACCACATCGAGCATTGCATGCAAATGCCTTGCAATTCGTACAGATAAATTTCTTAATAGCGGGATCTTGCTCGCCGGAAACTACATAAAGCAACGTTCAGCGCTTCAAAGATGTTTTGTAAAGAAAGACGTATCATATTTTTGATAGATCAAAGATACGGATGTCCATTGTAATGGGGTGACGGCTGGGCCAGGCCACACCGGCCGCATGACAGTTTTCTCACCGTTGAGCGTTGACTCAAACCGCTTGCAGCTTGTGTTCATATTCAGTAAGCATCAGTGCACCAAGCGCATTCTATTGTGTGGCTTATATACGAATGAGGCTTACTCCAAACAGAAATTCTTGCACAAAATGAACTATCGAGCTTGTCTGGTTGACGACAAACATGAAAACGTGCACCTTCCTGTTAAACCATTCTGATAAAGGTGCACGGGTTGACACGTACAAATGCGACCCATCAATGCAACAAAAGAAAAGTGATGCAGCCTCAAATTAGGAGCGTTTAACATTAGCGATTGCAGCATAACGCCCCACGCCGCGTCTACTGCCCTAATGAACTGTCATGTCATTCGTACCGACACTGCCTCCATTGCCAGCCTGTTATGCAATGAATAGCTGCATTTGCATGGCACAGTGCACACACGGCATGGGTATCGTGATTCATATTTCGCGCCGGTTTGCCGCCCGCAGCCTTACGCTCGGGTGCACACGTTGCCCCCCCCCCCCCTCATGACCGCCAAGGTCGGCGTGCATCAGTCGCCCCCCCCCCCCCCTATGACCACCAAGGTCGGCTTGCATCAGGCCCCCCCCCCCCCACCCCCACACACACTGCCGATCGTGGTCACGGTTTTTTAGTGTTCGCCCCTTGCTGTTGGACTTGCAATGAATAATGGCCCTGATATTGTTGTTGAAGACGTTTTCTGCTCAAAGGCGAAGGATGAAATGCAGCAAGCCGTTTATGGCCCTCATATTTCAAATGGTATGAGACCACCTACTATCACCCCTGAGCATATCTCTGCGCAAAAATGCTTTCTTTCCTTCCTCGAGTCGCGCTCATGTGTATGTTTTCGTACACTATATATTCGTAGCACCGTAGTACTGGCGTAGGTTTAAGACATTGTTCTTTGTCATCTGGTTTTACAAAACTGTGCATGCCTTGGCCATGTTATGAATTAATCGCTTGTGTGAGTATTGGCTTAGGTTTTTCATCTAGAGAGAATCGATAAGTATTCTCTACCTGCACTCTTCTCTACCTGCACTGGCGGCCCGTAATGCGCTTCACATCGTTTGGCAACTCCTGCCTCCGCCACGCTGCTTCTGCTAAATTGTGATAGCAACACACGTGTCGCAACTGTTTAATCCGCCGGGAGCATTACTCTTGTCAACATCATGCAGTGCGTATGAGCCTGGAGAGCCATCAACTTGGCGTGACCACCAAATTTCACTGAAGGTCCCGGTGTTTCAATGAATCAGACCCCAGTGTTTCATTGAAACACTGGGGCCTGAAACCGCCCTTGCACATGTTATATGTCCGAAAGTTGGACAAAAAGCGTAAAAGGTCTTTTAGAAATAAGAAAACTTTCAACGACGCGTCCGATGAAGTTACAAGAAAGCAGCGAAAGACTCATGGGTGGGATTTGGCGTGGTTTGGTGTGGTTTATCCGAAGCCCTGCTAGGCAAATGAAGTTAAACCGTATATCGAGGGCACATTTTGTCACCCATGACCACCTAGTTGATCCAAAGTATCTCCCCTGCCCTTGTTATGCTTGAATCAATTGGTAAACTAGTAGAACTTCAAAAGGTAGTAAAAAGTACTGGTCAGTGTCACTGTTCATATAGCTTCGCATATCCTTGCAACTTGACTGATAACGTCACGAGTCATGCAAAATTTCCATCCCCTACCCCCACCCCTACACACAGCACCTAGCCTCTGGGTGGGTCCTGTGTTTTTCAGCAACGATGATAAACGTTTACGCAACGAGCGACGAAGCGTGGCGTTCATGCGGCCGTCTGAACTACGCCATGATGCCGACAGAGGTCAAGGATTACGCTGAGTTCGTGTGTGGGTCATATGAGGTCGTAGTGAGGTCAGCTCATCTTAGGTCATCTTAGGTCATCATCAAAGTTAGGCCAACTCATCGCGTATCTATTTTCTGTTCTTTTGGATCACATGGCTTGTCGGCATCTTTCGTTTCGAATGTGGTCTCCGAAGAGCGTAAGAAATAGTTGTTGCTCGACGCTTAGATGTTGACGACAGGCAGCTTCTGATAGGGTCTGGTGCGAAATCGTTCAGCCCTGATGACTGATTGGTGGACGTTTACAGCAGTCATTGAACGAACTGCAGTGGATCAGACTAAAGCAGCACAAAAACTGTGAATCACTGCGTATGAAGTAAAAAAGTATCTACATCAAGCAAAGCATGCTTGGATCCACTAACATTATCGCTGATAAGCCGACTTAAGATCAGCTTTCCCTCCAAAATGTGCTAAATTGATAATCTGTCAGACGCAGGAAACTTGGTGAGCCCGCCGGAACGGGAACGGAAGTCAAATCCAAAATAACGAGTTCAACCACCACGGTCAGTATCTGGTTAAACCTCCGTAAACACTCTTTGGGCACCGGTTGTGTCGCATGAAATCAGTTGCAGAAGGCGGCAATGGCAGCACATACCTGACAATTGCGCAAACAAATATAAGATCTGTAAGCCCGTTTTTCTGGTTGCTGGACTGGCGGTGACCGGTGGCCTGCGGCCTGTACACGCCGGCAAATCGAAACAAAAACACTCTCCGTTTTCCAAATATAGGCGTGTGACGCAGTGTGGCGTAATATTTTCACTGCTCAGCCCCCCCCCCCCCCTGCCGAATTATTTTGCGAAACTACACCCATAGACCAAGATAATGATATGATGCTCGCAAGAAAATGAGGCGCGGAGACTCAAGGGAAGCTTAGACGACAGTTGAAAGCGCGAAAATTGCTATCAAGAAACTCAATTTTGCACCATACACGGAAGTTTGTTTAAAAAAACCTTGAAAACCGGGCTGGCAAAGTCAGACAAGAAAACGAGCCAAAAAAAACCCGGCTGCAATCACAAAGGCAAAAGGGGTTTTCGCGGAGCCTCTCCCTAAAAAATATCTCCTGGCTCGGGCAGAACACAGACTGTAGCAAGACAGCTGCGTTCATGGTGGCGAGACGAGAGCTCAAGCTGCGCCCACACAAGGTGAGTTTACGGCAGAAGCCCTCACCAACCGATGATAGCGCGAGCGTGCTCTACATTGTTTGCCTCCAATGTTAAAGTTAATCTAATTTATCCCTCACCGATCATATTTGTTCTAGCGACGAGGCGCTCTTTAATTTATATGGATATGCCAACAGCCCAAACAATCACTTTTGGTCTCGCAATGCTCCTGATGAAGTTTGGGAAACAGCTCTGCATGGTGCGAAGTACAGCGTCTGGTACGTCATCAACAGCCGAGGTGTCATTTGTCCCTTTAGGGATCAGGGTAGCCGAGAGTTTGCAGTAATCCTAACTCAACCAGACGGCATGAGGTGGTCGTTGACGAAGCTTCGACGCCTTTGAAGACAGTTTGCGATGAAGGCGTGCCGCGCCAGTGACTATAGCAAGATGATGGGACATCACATACGGTGAAGGAGACGAGACAGTGGGTCAGGGAGTGAACTTGGCCAAGGTTTATTTCCATGCAGAATCCAAACGGATGGCTATCACATTCTGCCGATTTTATTCCCCACATGTCTTTATTCGGAGGTATTTAAAGTTGCAGGGGAACCAAGACCACGAAAACCATCCCGAACCTAACCAAAGTTATACAAATGACCCTGAAACTGATAACGCAGAGGCGTGCCATGCCTTCCTCTTAACAGCGAAGGATCGGCGATGTAGTGTCTGTGGCGAGAAAGGGGCCACATGGAGTACACGCTGCACGGTTCAAGCTGAAGATGTCGTAGCGAGCTCAGTGGTCAGATACAAATTAACACGAAGAAGTACCTGCGGGCTTGCTTCACTGAGAGTCGGAGCTGGCTGTTTGAAAACCGATGCGAAAACCTGTCGCGCTCTATAGGCGGTGTTTGTCTGCATTGTGTACTCGCGATCTCTGTGATCTGGGGGAAAGATTCTGGACTGATAACCCGACGCTTCCAGGTACGAATCCCAGAACTGATAAATTGTTTGAACCGACTGAAATGGGAAGGTCAGCTGATATCTGGCCAACAAGTGTCAACCCGAGCCCCGGAGAGCCCGTCCACGGCATTTCACGGTACGTAAAGTTATCCGCATTCCAGCCGCTGGTGGTCAAGGTTCGGATCCAGAATTGTCCGTTGAACTGCACGGCATGACTAGGGTGGTGAATTCAGGTTGAACTCAGTACGCTATGGTTGGCATGTACTCTGAAACCAAAGTCAACCATGCAAACCACTCGCAACAAAGTCTTATTCTCTAAACGAACAAAGTCGGGGCGCATTGAACGTCTTTCATAGGATTCCCTTGCCGATCCGACCTCGGGCTGTCGAAATGCCGGACGGGAACCGGGTGTGATGTGTTGACTACGATGGACGTATGTGGATCACGGAAAACAAAATTGATATGTAAGCCAGCTTCCCTTGCAGCAGCATGGTGTGACTCGCTTGTAGCCTTGACAGAAAGCTATCCCCGACCGGCTCGCCCCATCCCCTGCCCCTGTTATACGCTTGCGCGTGCTGTGAGGTGGCTGTTGCAAGTGTATAGAGACCTCCAATCGCAAATCCATGCGGATGACCTTAGTTCGCACCTGATGCAAACGCCGCCATTCCGCTTACCGATTTTGCGTTATATATTACAGCATCAAGCGTGATAAAGCCCACCAAAATAATAAAAGAAGGAATTCGGAAGCAGCCTCCGATGCGTTATGATGTAAATGATGTATGATCTGCTTGTTATGACCACATCAGCAATTTTCCAGCATTCAAAGCCCGCTCTTAATATTTCCACTGTGGCTGTGTCGTTAGACATTCCAAAAACTTCAAGGCAACTGTTTCTGCTCTCACTGCAAATGCTTTTCGCCGCCATCACTTGTGGATGTCGCTGCAGTGCTTATGTGCTGTAAGACACTGCAACGACTACAAAACGTAACCCGATATACCATTACGTTCGCTATTTTACCGTGGCCGTAATCTTTGCTTTCAAATAACTGCATTTCTTGAGTCTTCTCATCACGGCCGTTGGAAATTATCCTTTTCTTGACATGCTGAACTTTTCTGATATTTCTCAAAGCAAGGCGTTCGAATAAGGCGTTGAATTGCTACCATGGCTCACAACTTTCGCCGCTGTGAGGAGATGAGCTAAAACCGAATGACCATTACCGACCGTCAGCAACATACGGCACTTGCTCGTTTGTTTCTACTTTAACTTCTCCCGTCGGTGATTGGAAGATCAACCTGCGGCATAGTGGCGGCCAGAAAATGTGTGATTGCAACCGTTAAGGTAAACTTGAGGCTTATACGGGATCGTGCACGTAATGGCAAATGCATGGATGATAGATGCAGGCAGTGAATCGGTGCGAGACCCTGGCTACAGTTTCGTAGCGTGTTGTAATCGACGCCGTTTTCCAAATGTCGACCTTCTCATATTGCCCGACGGTTACTAGAGCAACCGTGGATCGCACAAACTCGTATTACCGGACAGGAATTGCAGACAGCGTGTTGGTCGACGTCTTGACACCGAATTCTTCCGACACGTGCCATGTTCGAATCAGTGATCGCAACGGCTCGCGAGTTAGCTGGAAAAAACTGCTTCGTGCCCTTGCGCCTCCAGATTTTACCATTCAGCGGCTGGCGGTTGTTGCGGTCACGACGCAACACAAATGAGGACAGACAGACAGACAGGCAGACAGACAGACATGATGATTGATGAAAATGGACAGGCCGACCGACAGAACGACAGACAGACCGACAGACAGACGGGCAAGCACGACAGACCGATAGAACGACAGACAGACCGACGGACAGGCAGGCAGGCAGACAGGCAGGCAGGCAGGCAAGCAGGCAAGCAGGCAGACTGACAGACAAACATACGCGCCCTTAGCAAACATGCTCTTTCCAGTGATGAATCATTCGTGTTACAAACGAAACAAGTCTCAAATATGAACGATTTAAGTCCGCTACCATGCCCTGAAACGTTCTGTCTTTGCGCACTCAGGATGTGAATTAACGAAAGATTTTCTTACTGACTTGCTGACCGTAAGAAATCTGTCAACGTGCTCTTGTGGAAAACAGAGCACCACTGAGCATGGAAGTTCTGCACATGGATCCGTCTGTGTGAAAGCGTGCCGCTTTTCGTGCAGCATATCGTTCGATAGTTGATTTAATTTGATTTCAAAAGGCTCTGATAGGGCTCATCCATCCCTGCCCCAGGAAACATATGGTTGATAACTCTTGCCTATCAAGCGGCGAGGTTCACTGCCTCAAGTTCAACACCAAATATGAGCTACTGAAATACAATGCTAGTAGTCGAACCGTTCAGCGCTCTGCCCTGCGACGCGAACAACCATATTTTAAATATTGATTATTTTAGGAAAGCTTTATCGTTCTTCCACCGCCTGCAACAACACGCTGGTGTCGTATCAAACGACCATCAATTGCCGTCATTGTGCATACGTTGGTTTTAATGCACCAATTACTAGCCATTACTAGCAATCACCAGTAATGGCTGGTAATAGCCGGCTTTCCACTAGTATTGAATTAACCCATCACCCAAATTAGTTCTGTGATTTCTTGTGATAAGAACTATTAGCTTAAGTGTTGCCGGGAAAAAGGAAATGAAAAGAGGTGAAAGGCTCATAGGCTTCTCGAAGCTATCCAGGGGTGTCTGGAAGAATTTGTCAATGGCGTCAGAAGCTGCATTTGAATCGTTTTCCTCTCCGACCTATTCTCAAACATATTTTACCCTTATACAGTGCTTGTACCCTTTTACAGTGTTTTTGAATGCATGAATTGGAAGTGATAATAGCTATGCACTTTTCAGATTGGAACTTGACAATGTAAAAACTGATGACGATTTTGTCAGAATGGCAAATCCTCCATTAAAAAACACTGAGAAGAATGCTTAAACATATACGTGCCAGGTCACACAACGTCAAAATTAACACGCACACGGGTGGCAGGTTGAATGCGAGGTGTTCGGGTGGGGGGCTGTTTGACCAGCTGAGATTTAAAAAGTGAAGAGTTAAGACGGTTAGAAACACCAAGTTGAAAGGGTAGGTAGGCCTGTATGTTAAGTCACTTATGTTCATTTTTGAGATTCCCAGGTTGTGACCTTTGGATCAGATTAAGTCAGACAGGACTTAGCCCCAGATCGTTGTGGGAAGTGCCTGCGCACCTGCTCATGCGAGTGTCTACGCCCTGGATACCTGTTTCAATGAAAAGGTCACTGGTAATCATTTTAGGCCTGTAACGTTATTTGCCCTTATAAAGGCCACGGTGTCTAAGAATCTAGGAGAATGTTCTGATTTTTGAATCAGGATAAGTATGAAAGGTTACGTCTGGTGGTATGTTCATAAAAATAAAGGTATTGTAAAAGGCCAGGGTATTTTAAGACGTATTTTAGGTCAGCAGCCTTCTCTGACCTTTGAAAAGTTCAAATTTGATGTCTGCTTATGTCCCGTGATCAAGAAAATCGAAATGAGATACAAAACCACCCAGATATGGGATGTTCCCCAGCGAAAAAGCAGATTAGTTTTGACCTCAGTCTGGCCTTTATTTGTGATACCACAGATGTATGACTCCATCCAACACGCCGTTGTCACGTCTGACCAAAAAAATCTTCCCTGGGGTTGATTTTGCTGGCGGCCATGGCCTGAGTTTGACCTAACTTAGGGCAGGATGTAGTAACATAGTAAAAGATGCAGGAACATAGTAAAAGATGCAGCCAATTATTTTGTACGAAAAGATCCACTGTTTCACTGCCCACAATTATGCAAAGTTTTGGCGTAGCTACGCCGCGCAGATCAGACATTACTCTGCAAAAAACATTCGGAGCTGGACAACTGGATCATTTACCTGAGCCCGTGATAATGATGTAATAATGCAAATCAGTACCGCCCTAAATAGACCATTAGTCCGAGTGTTACTAGTCTTTTTCACATAACTTCAATATAAGGCACCTTAGATGAAACAATATTTTTATTACCTACAAATTTCTAGTCAGTCCGGGACCAATGCATTGTTGTTTATGCCGGCATTCAATTTTTGCACTTGAATTCCTACACTCTGTTTCACTTCCGGTGAAAGCAAGTAAGTGCTCGATGTCGGTTAAAACTGTGGCACACTGCGAACTACATCCAACGTAACGGTGAAAACCGAGTGGTGGCAATCGTTTTTCTGAAACCTGTTTAATGTAATGACTATAAAGTATCAAAGCTGTAGTTACGGTAACCAAGTACGGTATGCTTCCGTTTGTTCCGCATTTCACTTCTTGTATAACTCCGTTTGCATCAGCTGGTCAGTTTCTTCATTATTTTGTTTGAGCATAGTAAAACATCTTGCCCATTTAAAGCGCTGATAAAAGCTTTGGGTAACACTGCTGACGAAATGTTTACGTGCATCCAGAATTTCTGAAAATCGACAACATTTTTGTGCTGACATTCTTTACCGATTTGATTGAAAAACCCACTGCGCAGAGGTTCCTAAATGGTTACAGATGACGCAATGGACAAGTCATGCGGTCCTTTCCACGTGAAATAGCCACCAATCGTGTCAGAGCAATACCCTAGAGCTTTGTACGTCACGTCGTTCCCTTTTGCATCGCTCCCGAGTGTGGGGCCACGTTTTTCAGCAGGCGTGCAACATGGGTTTCAGGACAAATACGTCGTTATCGGACTCATCTGGGAAGAATATCCTGCGCAAATGATGTTGTGCTTCGAACAACGCTAAAAGGGATCATATGGATTTGTTTGAATTTCAGTTGATGGATGTATTTAATATTGCCTCACACGCTGAGCATGTTAATTCAACCTTATTCGGCATACTCACTAATTGTGTCACTGTTCCCCAATGTTAGCCTCTCATGCCTCGAAAGAACATATAGACTTTGTGTTATAAGGCGTAAGCTTCGGCCTATTTATAACGGCAGCATTCCAAAAGAAGTTTTCTGTTGTTATATCCCCTTGAAACTAAATTGCGATATTGTTTTCATTCCTACGATCTTCTGACTCATACTTCCACTCTTCATGCAGGGCAGTAATGAGAAACGATTACACCCAAGTCCGCGATTTGCCTTCAACAATACTTCGGATTGATCAACTGCATTACCACTGACGAACAGGGTTGACATGGGCAGAATGGCTATCGATTCGTCGTTTGCTCGGAAGCAAACAGCGCCAATGAGGCGGAAGATTGATGCCATGACCTAGCAGGCCTGGGGGATGGTAGCTGGTGTAGAAATAGCAGATCAATACCGCACGGCCCAGAGGCGGCTCCAGACTGTCCACGTCTGAACACCGTCGAACTAATCAGGGCACGCAGTCAACCTACACATTATGATGCAATCGCAGCTAGCATGCTAGTTCAATGCTAACCGAGATTTTTTCCATAATTATGTGGACCGAGGAGCTGTATGATGCGTGTCCTCCCCTAACCAAATCCTGAATCCGCCACTGGATGCCTCGTGGAGGGACATTGACCAATCAGAGCGCGCGAAGCGTTTTCAAGCCAAGTTGCTCTGCCAGGCTTTGACCAGAAGGCTCTGATGGTCAACGGTGAGAGGCAGGGCCAGCTGGAGCTGCCCGGGTGTAGAGAGCTGCGCCTGGCTGGGCCTCACTGTAAGTTGGATTTCAGCAAACATCATTTGCCTTGGAGAAAACACCGAATTTTGTCTTAACGAAGGAGATCATTGCCTCGTGGAAGGCCGCCTGGAAACGTGTAGCTCTAGGGTTGCAAGTCACAAGTCAACAAAAATTGACAGGTAAGGGAGGCAGCATTGAATGAGAAGAATATTTCGAAAATCGCTTCGGCAAGTGACGGAGCTGTACTTGCCTGAATTTTCGTTGCCTCCGCTGGCCTAGAATGGTCGTGCTATCCATACTGCTGCTGCCTGTGCTGGCGCTGGCGCCTGTGTGGACTTTGCTGCCGCAATGTACCATGACCGCAGTGACATCAGGAATACTCTCCGACAAGTACCTGCTGCGTCAAACTTCGAGTTCCTCGAACTGCTGCTGCTGCGTGCTCTGTGCCGTCCTGCCCGCCTGCAATAGCTTCAGTATCGACGCCAGCGGCGACTGCAGACTCTACCGCAGACGCGGCTCCTACGGCACCCTGCTGCCGTCGGACGCCAGCTTCTTTCTCGTCCAGCGTCTGTCTCCGGCAAACGTCGGGCGCACCTCCCGTCACCTCGAGTTCTGCAGCAGCCACGTGGACTGTCTTCAGCCGGAGGACGGCTGTTACGGCCTCGTCTGCAGTGCCCGACCTACCATGTCCTGCCTTGACCTCCTGAGAGATCACAGAATCGATCCCGTCGGTGACTTCTTCGGCGCCGCCAACGGCACCACTATCCCACTGAGGTGCCTGAGTGTCATGGGAGAGACGGGCTACACGCTCGTGGTCAACAACCATGGCGACGGTTGGGGCACCGATAATATTCTGGAACGGAACCCACTGGCGCCGTCGGGGTGGCAACCCTACTCGATCCTGTCCATGGCTGAGCAGATGCGTCTCGCCAGCAGCCTTTCCCGCTTCGACTTCTGCCTGCTATGTGGCTGCACCGAAAATAGCGACCAATATACATTGGGAGGCTGCTGGTCGGCACCGATCACGCACAGCCTCACCTCGATCAAACCCATGACGGCAGACGTGGCTCTGATTCAGTCGTTCCCTTCAGATGGCCTTGTCGATACCGTTGTCGGACTTGTCGACCTCAGGCGGAAGACCCACTGGCGGGACGCCCCGTACACGGTGCCCTGGGTGGGCCTGGACCCGCAGGCGAAGTCACTGCTGACGCTCTCGTCGTCCGAGACAGGTCAAGAGAACGCAGATGACGTCGTGGTGCAGCGCGACAGCAGCGGCTTGGCGCTCGGCTGTTCCGGGGTCGCCACACCCGTCAGATACGTCGTGCGGGTTTGAGACTACCTGGACGCTGGTCAAACTCCACGACCTCCGCCCGCAGCTACAGACAGCATCGAGCATGAAGCTTGTGGAGGCCGAGTCAAGTTCGAGGACTCTCCGACAAGTGTTCCGACAGGATCTGAAGACTCATGGACAAGATGCCTGCCAGTTCCAGGACTTATTGGCATAAGACGCATATTGGCATTGGCAATGGCATACTGGCAAGTACATAACATTTTGGCATAATTTCCAGGACATTTTGGCACAAGTCCGTCCCAATGGCTCCGTTGGTAAAAACGCCTGAATCCGCCCGCCTTAAAGCGGGGCGGGTTTGAGTCGCTTTGGTCGCTCGCTATTTGCCTTTGGCAGGTACAGCGCGCGGCTGGTTGCAACAGCCACGCTAAGGATCAGTTGACGTCAGAGGGCAGGACTGATGGTGCCGAGCATTGCGGCACATTACGACTTCGCCACCAGATTCTGCCGTTGACTTGGAATTGCGCAATCGGATGGCCGAGGTCAGGGTTCATATAACAAGCACTCCTTAACGTAAGGTCTGATCCCAGGAATCAATCCACTCGGAAGTTTCAGACAAAATAATTAAAACGGAGGAAAAAAGTGTATTCCCTGCCGGTCTTGGGCTCCCTCTGTCCGTATGCGGCCCAGATAGCGTCCTTCACTAGATATGTCGTCCCGTCTTGTCTCGTGCCGTTCTGGGGCTCCTTCAGTCCGTGTCCAGCCCCGCTAACGTCGAGATCCGTCGTCCCGTCCTGTCCTGTCCCGTCCTGCCTTGTCCCGTCCCGCCCTGCCTTGTCCCGTCCCGCCCTGTCCCGTCCTGACCTGACTTGGGGCTCCCGCAGCCAGCCTGTGAGCGCAGGGCTCTCCGATAACAGACACATTGTCCTAGACTGAGGCTCTAGTCGCCCGGACCCAACTCCGGGAATCTCCCATCAGACGGATCGTCCTGGTCCGAAGTCCTTGGAGCTCGGGTCCAGTTCCAGAGCTCCCCGCTTTCGAACACGCCAGTAAAAATTCATGTCGGTTTGAGACTGACTGAATACATACCCAGCTCTCGGAGTTTCCCCAATCAGATACATTGGACGGGTCAGAAGCCTAATGACGCCCATGTTGAACACTACACTGCACACACACCGCAACGCAATCACAGCCAGAATACAATCGAGCTCAAGGTGTGTGCGTTCCAAGCTGCTGCATTGGTCCAAATAGCTGCATGACATTCGCCCTCCCCTCTCCACACCCTGAAGCCGCCGTTGCCCGTGCCATGTACGGGCATCGACCAATCAGGACATGTCAAGGGCTTTCCAGCCGAGGAGTCCAGACTGCATCGAAGCAGTAGCATCTACCCGAAGCAGTAGCATCTACTCGGAGCAGTAGCATCTACTCGGAGCAGTAGCCTCTACTCGGAGCAGTAGCCTCTACGGATCGTTCGCAAGAGGCAGTGAGAGCTTGAACTATTCAGCACATCAGCCTGCTTCACGATTGCAATTGTCCTACGACGAAGATGCCGTGAGGGAGAATTCAAACGAGCGTGCGCCCTTTCCAAGTAGTCTCCGCCAGGGGTGGAGTGCTGTGTGCTGGAGGGAAGGGCTGATCTTCTGAGCAGCGTCTGTTCGGATCTAGGGCGATGTTCAAGTTAAAAGAGTTGGTATCTTAGTGTGGGAATCCTCGCGCTAGGTTTCAAGCGTCTGCCCTGACCTTGAACGTTATTGTTCTCAGCTTAAGACTTGCTCTCTTTTTCCGTGAATTTTACGGCTCAGCCCTGCTAAAGATCGGTTAGCGGTATCATAGAACCGAGTAGAAGACCTGGCTCAAGAAACTAATGTCCCCGTTTGAAACAAATTAGGTATGAAGTCTGTGTCCCAATCCAAGTATCTACTCACCAAGTCTGAGCACTCTCAAATCTGGAGTAAAGGCCTGTGGTTGTTTGAGAGCGCTGCGTTCCTAGAGAGCGCAAAGTTCCCTAGTTCCGATGGAGCAAGGAAAATGAACGCTTGGTGTGTGCTGGATAAGTATATATTGCAGTGGTTCAACAAACCGCGCATCCAAGCTTCTGCAAAATGATGCAATGTTTTATCAGAGATGCCTCGCCCATGATGTTTTTGTTTTTGTTTTTGTTTTTACCTTTAGAGGTTTTTGAGTTTCGTCTCAGTCTGAGCACGTCACCCGTCTCAGTTTGAGCACGGGTGAAAGCTGGCCAACTTGCTCCACGTAAACGAACTGTTTTAACCAAGGTGTTCCGGATAAGTCTCATTTTCTATAGGTCTGTGTCTTAGTTTTCTATAATTTGGCTCCAGATCTTGTGTCATAAGTACATGTGTCTAGGCAGGCTGATTGTTGTTTCCTGCATCGGAACCCTCGGGACGCCAGCCACTTCTGTGTCAGCCGCGCTGAAACGGAGGTTGTTGCTTTTGTCTTTTGCATTCTGCTGCGCTGAGCGAGTTCCATGTCCGTGTATGCTTTGCACGCTCCATGCCCTTTAAATGAGACGGATGGACACTCGCCGTGTGTTTTTACGGCCGAGCAACACAAATTAAGTGATCCCTATAATGCAAGATCGAGTTTTACGCTCACCTGGCCACATTCGATCACCAGGTATTGTTTAGTTTTCTCTCACAAACATTGATCCTATGCTTTATTGAATAAATACACTTGAAAACAAGGCGTTTGCCACATGCCATCGGGTGTTCAGAAATGTCGTAATTCGGCATCATCCCTGAATGACAACAGCCAGGATGCAAGTTTGAGATACGCAGTGCAAATTGCCTATTTCCCCTTCCCTGTAATCAGTGTGACTTGTAGAGACGCTCAAGACTTGTAGCTTGTCGTCTCTGTTAGATAACCCACACGTCTGCGTAACATGCATCGCTATTTTCTGTCAAAATATTCAAATATATCCCTGAATATATCGATGTTTTCCTCAATATTTGCTTGGGTCGTCGCTACCCATGGTCAGCACAATATTCGGCATTGCTACGCAAGTCTCCCATACTTCCAGCGGTAGCAAGGCAGGTGCCCTCCCCCCCCCCTCCCTCCCCCCGCGACAGCAGCCCCTAGATCTCCCAGTCCGGTAACGTGTGGGTAACAGAGCGGCCGCATGAGGGTGCATGACGAGACGCTGACTGACACGGCTCTGGCTGACGCAGCGCTGGTTGACTTCTACCTGACGCGGCTCTACCTGACGCGGCGTTGGCTGACGCGGCACTGGCTGACGCAGTGCTGGCTGACGCGGTGCTGGCTGGAGCGGTTCTGGCTGACGCAGCGCTGGCTGGCGAGGCGCTGGCTGACCTCTAGCTGGCGCAGCGCTGGTTGACGCGGCGCTGGTTGACCTCTGGCTGAAGCGGCGCTGGCTGACGCGGTGCTCTGGCTAACGCGGCGCCACTCCCATGGCGGCTGGGCTTATCGATAAGTCGTCTCCTGGCCCTCAGAAGTCATTTGTAAACACGCACACGTTGCGTCAGGCCACAAATCATTCAAGCGAGATGAGGAGCGGCTTGGGAGGTTGTTGCGAACCGTATCTCAGCCACTTGTGTGGATAAGTGAACCGGTAAAATGCATCCGGCCAGTTAAAGTGCTTATGACAGGGTCATATCAATGTGTCATCAATTTAGTTGTAAAAGCAAGCATTTTCACCACTCGACAGAAATTTCGTTAAGGAAGTGTTTCTTCTCTTAAGACGCACAGTGCATCGTTTGTGTTGTTCCATTTGAAATTCGTCTTGCCTACAGACATTTTCTTTGCAAAATTATAGGGTACACGTGGTCCAATCATGAACTCGTCAAAACCAGCTATTCTTACCAGTCAAGATCAGTGTGAAACACCATGGCTATAAGTTTATTGACACATTTATGTTTGGAAAAGTAGTCGGTGTAAAACGTTCGAAAATTGTTATTTCAAACGTTAAGTTCCGGCATTTTAGACAGCCTTTCTCAACCGCGCTTTTATGCTCCTAATACCGATGCACATCTGCGAATTATTGCTGTGGTTGAAGTATAAGGTGCGCATTGGAAAGCCAAGTCAACAAGTTATGAACTTTGGTGTTAGCCGTATCCCTCGGAGAAAACCCAGGGAAATGGAGATTTAGTTGCGTTGATATGTTGGCAACATGCCTTTATCGAAACAAGAGCAGGAGTTTCGGCAAGTAGCAGACTTCTGATATTGTTTTGATAGAGGCGTGTTGCCAAAATATTGACCCAACTACATCCCCATTCTCCCGGTTTCTTTCCGAAGAAGAAGACTAATACTACTGTGTTATCTATTTGAATAATGTTCCTCGCTAGTACACTGAAGAACTTAAGTTATGAACGTTCCCACGATCATATGCTTTGTGGCGCGATCAGACATTGTTTCGTATGAAACCAGCTTGTGAACGGATTTCGCCATACGGAGGCACAGACGCCTTGGAGCCACTCTGAGACTCGTCACATATGACATAAAGAGTACAGTGGGCCGCCGCCAGGGACATCTATACAAATAAAGCATCTACGTTGTGGTTATATTAGTGATCAAAAGGTGGCGCTGTAATACAACCGTAGAATGGGCAATGTAGAACATATATGGTGAAAACCATGCGTGCTGTCAACTTTTTTCAAATACCGCTTAGAATTTCAGGAGGTGTGAAGCTTGTTTTTTCTGAGGAAAACTTTTCTGCACATTTTGCAGATAGCATTGCCTGGCAAAAACAGTTCGATGGAAAAATGAGCAGCACTGGTTAAAGAGGGATGGCTCGGCGATTACGATTTCAACGTTTGAACGGCCTTAAGAAATCATCTCTGCTTCTCGTGTTCTGACAACGCCTGAGTTAGAGCTGAAGTGTAAGGTACACTGCCTTTGTCGTCGTAATGTTCAACAATGAGTTCAATGACGACGATGCACATTTCCAGGTTGATGTTCAATTTCACAAAGTGCTGCCCCTCCCCTCCCCAAATCGGGTTAGCGTCCCCTCGTCCCGCATCCCACACGATGCGGGACGCGGGGCGTGGGCTTGGAGGCCGGTCGTTACACTGAAGGCCGGTGTGTCACTCCGGGAATGCTGCCCTGTTTGGAGCTCGGTACAACACGACAGCTGCCACGAGCTGCACAATGTGGCCAGTGATGTATTGTTTTAATTTCAAGCGCCACGAAGTGCGGTGTGCGGTTCGCTTGCTGTTCGTCGGGAGACAAGCAGCCCGACACATTCAGCTGCAAAACAGATTTCGTGCGCTATTACGACTTGTATATGGTGTCGTAATTTCTCGACAAAGTACTCGCTGCAATTGTAACGACGATGCATTGCTGACATCATAAATAACACGAGACAGCTGAAGGATTAAGACAAACAAGAATGACATCCTACCTGACCGTATGAAAACACCGGAACTGTCAATGAATAATTAACAATGCATCGCCTTTATCTCTTAAAGCTACAAACCCTTCACACGCTTCAATGACCTGCGGCAGAACGAAGTGTCCCTACGTACTTCCCCTGGCTCCTCTTCCCACACTAAAGCTAAAAGGACTTCCTTGACTTTCGAGAGAGCCCGCTCCAGACTAATGTTTTACTGAGGCAGCACAATTCGAACAACGTTTGTTTTGCATAATGATTGCTTATATAAACATACTGAGGATAAACCTGGAAGCAGATTGACGTAGGCATGTCATTGCAAAGCATATTTGTAAAAGTAGCATGCATGGAGACATCTTGCACATTGATAAACGCACAAACGTGAGAAACTACGCATGAAGTCGATGAAAATAGCCGCTGTTGACAGGAGATGCTGACTCGCCTATAGACCAGCACTGCACTGTTTGTCATGCGCCTGGCTACAGTTTCGTAGCGTGCTGTACTTGCCGCCGCTTTCGAAATGTCGACCTGCTCATATTGCTCGACGGTTACTGGCGCAACCGTGGATCGCACAAACTCGTATTACCAGACAGGAATTGCAGACAGTATGCCGGTCGACGCCTTGACACCGAATTCTTCCGACACGTGCCATGTCCGAATCATTGACCGCAGGGGCTCGCAAGTTAGCTGGAAAAACTGTCTCGTGCTCCCGCGCCTCCAGATTTTGCCATTCAGCGGCTCGCCGGTCATTTCGGTCACGACGCAGCACGAGTGGGGACAGACAGACAGACAGACAGACAGACAGACAAACTGACAAACAGACAGGCAGGCAGGCAGATAGACATACAGAAGGACAGACAGACAGGCAGAAAGGCAGACAGGCAGGCAGGCAGGCAGGCAGGCAGGCAGGCAGGCAGGCAGGCAGGCAGGCAGGTAGGCAGGCAGGCAGGCGGACAGGCAGGCAGACAGGCAGGCAGGCAGGCAGGCAGGCGGGCAGGCGGGCAGGCAGACAGGCAGGCAGGCAGGCAGGCAGGCAGGCAGGCAGGCAGGCAGGCAGGCAGGCAGGCAGGCAGGCAGGCAGACTGACAGACACACAGACGAGCTCTTAGCAAACATGCTCTTTCCAATGATGAATCATTCGTGTTACAAGGAAACAAATCACGAATATGAACGATTTAAGTCCGATACCATGTCCTGAAACGTCCTGTCTTTGGGTACTCAGGATGTGAATTAGTGAAAGATTTTCTTACTGACTTGCTGACCGCAAGAAATCTATCAACGTACTCTTGCGGAAAACAGAACCCCACTGAGCATGGAAGTTCTGCATATGGATCCGTCTGTGTGAAAACGTGCCGCTTTTCGTGCAGCATATGGTTCGATAGTCTAGCTAACTTGATTTCAAAAGGTTTTGTTAGGGCTCATCCATCCCTGCCTCAGGAAACAGATGGTTGAAAACTCTTGCCAATCAAGCGGCGAGGTTCACTGCCTCAAGTCCAACACCAACTATGAACTACTGAATTAACTGCTAGTAGTCGAAACGTTCAGCGCTCTACCCCGCGATGCGAGCAACCATATTTCAAATATTAAATATTTTAGGAAAGCTTTATCGTTCTTCCACCGCCTGCAGCGACACGCTGGTGCCGTACCAAGCGACCATCGATTGCCGTCATTGTGCACAAGTTGGTTTTAATGCACCAACTGCTAGCCATTGTTAGCAATCATCAGTAACGGCTCGTAGTAGCCGGCTTCCCACTAATATTGAATGAGCCCATTGCCCAAATTAGTTTTGTGATTTCTTGTGATAAAAACTATTAGCTTAAGTGTTGCCCGAAAAAAGAAAATGAAAAGAGGTGAAGGCTCATACGCTTCTCGAAACTGTCCAGGGGTGTCTGGTAAAATTTATCAATGGCGTCAAAAGCTGCATTTTAATCGTTTTCCTTTCCGACTTATTCTCAAACCTATACCCATTTATTGTGTTTTTGAAGATATGAATTGGAAATGATAATAGCTATGCGCTTATCCAATTGAAACTTGACAAAGTGAGAACTGATGATGACTTTGTGAGAATAGAAAATCATCTATACAAACACAGCAGAATGCTTAAACATATACGTGCCAGGTCACACAGCGTCAAAATTAACACGCACAAGGGTGGCAGGTTGAATGCGAGGCAATCGGGTGGGGGGGGGGGGGCTGTTTGACCAGCTGAGATTTAAAAAGTGAAGAGTTAAGACGGTTAGAAACACCAAGATGAAAGGGTAGGTATATTATGTATGATAAGTCACTTGTGTTCAATTTTGAGATCCCCAGGCTTTGACCTTTGGATCAGATTAAGTAAGACAGGACTTAGCTCCAGATCGGTTTGCGAAGTGCCTGCGGACCTGCTCATGCGAGTGTCTACGCCCTGGATACCTGTTTCAAGGAAAAGGTCACTGGTAATTATTTTAGGCCTGTAACCTTATTTGACCTTATAAAAGCCACGGTACGAAAGAATCTAGGAGAATGTTCTTTTTTTAATCAGGATAAGTATGAAAGATTATGTTTGGTGGTATGTTCTTAAAAATAAAAGGTATTTAAAAATGTCAGGGTATTTTAAAAGGTATTTCAGTCAGCGGCCATCTCTGACCTTTAAAAAGTTCAAATACGATGTCTGCTGATGTCCCTGTGATCAAGAAAATCGAAATGAGATACAAAACCACCCAGATATGGGAAGTTCCCCAGTGAAAAAGCAGATTGGTTTTGACCTCAGTCTGACCTTTATTTGTGATACCACAGATGCATGACCCCATCTAACACGCCGTTGTCACGTCTGAACAAAAAATGCTCCCCGGGGTTGATTTTGCTGGCGGCTATGGCCTGGGTTAGACCTAACATAGGTCAGGAATGGTGAAAGATGCAGTCAATTATTTTGTACGAATAGATCCACAATTTAACTGCCCACAGCTATGCAAAGTTTGGCGTAGCTTCGCCGCGCAAGTCAGAAATTACCTGAGAGCTACCTGAGCCGTGATAACGATGTAATAATGCAAATCAGTACCGCTCTAAATAGACCCTTAATCCGAGTGCTACTAGTCTTTTTCACATAAATTCAACATAAGGCACCTTAGATGACACAATATTTCTATTACCTACAAATTTCTAGTCAGTCCGGGACCAATGCATTGTTGTTTATGCCGGCATTCAAATTTTGCACTTGAATTCCTACACTCTTTTTCACTTTCGGTGAAAGCAAGTGCTCGATGTTGATGACAACTGTGGCACACCGTAAACCACATCCAACGTATCGGTGAAAACTGAGTGTTAGCAATCGTTTGTCTGAAAACTGTTTGATATAATGACAATAAAGTATCAAAGCTGTATGTACGGTAACCAAGCACGGCAGGCTTCCGTTTGTTTCGCATTTCACTTCTGGTATAACTCCGTTTGCATCAGCTGGGTAGTTTCTTCATCATTTTGTCTGAGCGCAGTAAAACTTCTTGCTCATTTAAAGCCGTAATAAAAGCTTTGGGTAGCACTGCTGACGAAATGTTTACGGGTATCCAGAATTTCTGAAAATCGACAACATTTTTGTGCTGACATTCTTTACCGATTTGATTGAAAAACCCACTGCGCAGAGGTTCCTAAATGGCTACAGATTGCGCAATGGACAAGTCATGCGGTCCTTTCCACGTCAAATTACAACCAATCGTGTTAGAGCATTACCCTAGAGCTTTGCACGTCACGTCCTTCCATACTGCATCGCTCCCGAGTGTGGGGCCACGTTTTTCAGCAGGCGTGTAACATGGGTCTCAGGACAAATACGTTCTTATCTGACTCATCTGGGGAAGAATATCCTACGCAACTGATGTTGTGCTTTGAACAACGCCAAAAGTGATCAAATCGTTTTGTTTGAATTTCAGTTGCTGGATGTATATGATATTGCCTTGTACGCAGAGCATCTTAATTTAACCTTGTTCGGCATACTCACTAATTGTGTCACTGTTAGCCAATGTTAGCCTCTCATGATTCGAAAAAAACATATATACTTTGTGTTACAAGGCGTAAGCTTTGACCTATATATAGCGATGGCATTCCAAAGAAGTTTTCTGTTGTTATATCCCCTTGAAGCTAAATAGCGATATTGTTTTCATTGTTACGATCTTCTGACTCATACTTCCACTCTTCATGCTGTGCAATAATGAGAAGTGATTACACCCAACCGCGCTTTCCGTTCAACAATGTTACTTCGGATTGATCAGCTACATTACCACTGACGAACAGGCTTGACATGGGCAGAACGGCTATCGCTTCGTCGTTTGCTCGGAAGCAAACAGCGCCAGTGAGGCGGAAGATTGATGCCATGACCTAGCAGGCCTGGGGAATTGTTGCTGGTGTAGAAATAGCAGATCAATGCCGCACGGCGCAAAGGTGGCTCCAGACTGTCCACGTCTGAACACCGTCAAACTAATCAGGGCACGCAGTCACCCTACACACTATGATGCAATCGCAGCTAGTATGCTAGTTTAATGTTCACCGAGATTTTTTCCATAATTATGTGGACCGAGGAGCTGTATGATACGTGTCCTCCCCTAACCAAATCCTGAATCCGCCACTGGATGCCTCGTGGAGGGACATTGACCAATCAGAGCGCGCGAAGCGTTTTCAAGCCAAGTTGCTCTGCCAGGCTTTGACCAGAAGGCTCTGATGGTCAACGGTGAGAAGCAGGGCCAGCTGGAGCTGCCCGGGTGTAGAGAGCTGCGCCTGGCTGGGCCTCACTGTAAGTTGGATTTCAGCAAACATCATTTGCATTGGAGAAAACACCGAATTTTGTCTTAACGAAGGAGATCATTGCCTCGTGAAAGACTGCCTGGAAACGTGTAGCTCTAGGGTTGCAAGTCACAAGTCAACAAAAATTGACAGGTAAGGGAGGCAGCATTGAATGAGAAGAATATTTCGAAAATCACTTCGGCAAGTGACGGAGCTGTACTTGCCTGAATTTTCGTTGCCTCCGCTGGCCTAGAATGGTCGTGCTATCCATACTCCTGCTGCCTGTGCTGGCGCTGGCGCCTGTGTGGACATTGCTGCCGCAATGTACCACGACCGCAGTGACATCAGGAATACTCTCCGACAAGTACCTGCTGCGTCAAACTTCGAGTTCCTCGAACTGCTGCTGCTGCGTGCTCTGTGCCGTCCTGCCCGCCTGCAATAGCTTCAGTATCGACGCCAGCTGCGACTGCAGACTCTACCGCAGACGCGGCTCCTACGGCACCCTGCTGCCGTCGGACGCCAGCTTCTTTCTCGTCCAGCGTCTGTCTCCGGCAAACGTCGGGCGCACCTCCCGTCACCTCGAGTTCTGCAGCAGCCACGTGGACTGTCTTCAGCCGGAGGACGGCTGTTACGGCCTCGTCTGCAGTGCCCGACCTACCATGTCCTGCCTTGACCTCCTGAGAGATCACAGAATCGATCCCGTCGGTGACTTCTTCGGCGCCGCCAACGGCACCACTATCCCACTGAGGTGCCTGAGTGTCATGGGAGAGACGGGCTACACGCTCGTGGTCAACAACCATGGCGACGGTTGGGGCACCGATAATATTCTGGAGCGGAACCCACTAGCGCCGTCGGGGTGGCAACCCTACTCGATCCTGTCAATGGCTGAGCAGATGCGTCTCGCCAGCAGCCTTTCCCGCTTCGACTTCTGCCTGCTATGTGGCTGCACCGAAAATAACGACCAATATACATTGGGAGGCTGCTGGTCGGCACCGATCGCGCACAGCCTCACCTCGATCAAACCCATGACGGCAGACGTGGCTCTGATTCAGTCGTTCCCTTCAGATGGCCTTGTCGATACCGTTGTCGGACTTGTCGACCTCAGGCGGAAGACCCACTGGCGGGACGCCCCGTACACGGTGCCCTGGGTGGGCCTGGACCCGCAGGCGAAGTCACTGCTGACGCTCTCGTCGTCCGAGGCAGGTCAAGAGAACGCAGACGACGTCGTGGTGCAGCGCGACAGCAGCGGCTTGGCGCTCGGCTGTTCCGGGGTCGCCACACCCGTCAGATACGTCGTCCGGGTTTGAGACTACCTGGACGTGGGTCAAACTCCACGACCTCCGCCCGCAGCTACAGACAGCATCGAGCCTGAGGTCTGTGGAGTCTGAGTCAAGTTTGAGGACTCTGCGACAAGTGTTCCGACAGGATCTGAAGACTCATGGACAAGATGCCTGCCATGTCCAAGACTTATTGGCATAAGATGCATATTAGCATTGGCATTGGCATACTGGCAAGTGCACAACATTTTGGCATAATTTCCAGGACATTTTGGCACAAGTCCGTCCTAATGGCTCCCTTGGTAAAAACGCCTGAATCCGCCCACCTTATAGCGGCGTGTGTTCGAGTCGCTTTGGTCGCTCGCTATTTGCCTTTGGCAGATGCAGCGTGCGGCTGGTTGCAACAGCCACGCTAAGCATCAGTTGTCGTCAGAGATTAGTACGGATCGTGCCGAGCATTGCGGCACGTTACGACTTCGTCACCAGATTCTGCCGTTGTCTTGAAATTGCGCGATCGGATGGCACGAGGTCAGGCCTCATATAACAAGCACTCCTTAAAGTAAAGTCTGTTCCCAGGAATCAATCCACTCGGAAGTTTCAGACAAAATAATTAAAACGAAGGAAAAAGTGTATTCCCTGCCTGTCTTGGGCTCCCTCTGTCCGTATGAAGCCCAGGCAGCGTGTCTCATTAGATATGTCGTCCTGTCTTGTCTTGTGCCGTTCTGGGGCTCCTTCAATCCGTGTCCAGCCCCGCTAACGTCTAGATCCGTCGTCCCGTCTCGTCCTGTCCCGTCCTGTCTTGTCCCGTCCTGCCCTGTCCCGTCCTGATATGACCTGGGCCTTACTCAGCCAGCCTGTGAACGCAGGGCTCTCCGATAAAAGACAAATTATCCCAGACTGAGGCTCTTGTCGCCCGTACCCAGCTCCGGGAATCTCCCATCAGATGGGTCGTCCTGGTCCGAAGTCCCTGGAGCTCGTGTCCAGCTCCAGAGCTCCCCGCTTTCGAACACGCCAGTAAAAATACATGTCGGTCTGAGACTGACTGAATCCATACCCAGCTCTCGGAGTTTCCCCAATCAGATACATGGAACGGGTCAGAAGCCTAATGACGCTCATGTCAAGGGCTTTCCAACCAAGGAGCCCAGACCGCATCGAAGCAGTAGCCTCTACTCGGAGCAGTAGCATCTACTCGGAGCAGTAGCCTCTATGGATCGTTCGCAAGAGGCAGTGAGAGCTTGAACTATTCAGCACATCAGCCTCGTTCACGATTGCAATTGTCCCACGACGGAGATGGCGTGAGGCAGAATTCAAACGAGTCTGCGACTTTTCCGAGTAGTCTTCGCCAGGGGTGGAGCGCTGTGTGCTGGGCGGTAGGGCTGATTTTCTGGGCAGCGTCTGTTCGGATCTGGGGCGATGTTGGAGTTAAAAGAGTTGGTATCTTAGTGTGGGAATCCTCGGTCTAGGTTTCAAGCGTCTGCCTTGTCCTTAAACGTTATTGTTCTAAGCTTAAACCTTTCTCTCTTTTTCCGTGAATTTTACGGCTCAGCGCTGCTAAAGATCAGTTAGCGGTATTATAGAACCGAGTAAAAGACCCGGCTCAAGGAATTACTGTCTCTTTTTGATAAAAAATTAGGTATGAAATCTATGTCCCAATCCGAGTATCTACTCTCCAAGCCTGAGCACTCCCGAATCTGGAGTAAGGGCCTGTGGTTCTTTTAGAGCGCAACGTTCCTAGAGAGCGCAACCTTCCCTAGTTCCGATGGAGCAAGGAAAATGAACGCTTGGCGTGTAATGGATAAATGTATATTGCATTGGTTCAGCACACCGCGCATCCAAGCTTCTGCAAAATGGTGCAATGTTTTATCAGAGATGCCTCGCCCATCACATTTTTGTTTTTGTCTTTGTTTTTACTTTTGGAGGTTTTTGAGTTTTGTCTCAGTTTGAGCACGGGTGAAAGCTGCCCAACTTGCTCCACATAAACTAATTGTTTTAACCAAGGTGTTCCGGATTATGCTCATTTTCTATAGTTATGTGTCTTAGTTTTCTATAATTTGGCTCCAGATCTTGGTTCATAAGTACATGTGTCGAAGCAGGCTGCTTGTTGTTTCCTGCATCGGAACCCTCGGGACGCCAGCCACTTCTGTGTCAGCCGCACTGAAACGGAGGTCGCTGCTTTTGTCTTTTGCATTCTGCTGTGCTGGGCGAGTTCCATGTCCGTGGATGCTTTGCACGATCCATACCCTTTAAATGAGACGGATGGACACTCGCCGTGTGTTTTCACGGCCGAGCGACACGAATTAAGTGATCCCTATAATGCAAGATCGAGTTTTACGCTCACCTGGCCACATCCGATCACCAGGTATTGTTTAGTTTTCTCTCACGAACATTGATTCTATGCTTTATTGAATAAATACACTTGAAAACAAGGCGTTTGCCACATGCCATCGGGTGTACAGAAATGTCGTAATTCGGCATCATCCCTGAATGACAACAGCGAGGATGCAAGTTTGAGATTCGCAGTGCAAATTGCCTATTTCCCCTTCCCTGTAATCAGTGTGACTTGTAGAGACGCTCAAGACTCGTAGCTTGTCGTCTCTGTTAGATAACCCACACGTCTGCGTAACATTCATCGCTATTTTCTGTCACAATATTCAAATATATCCCTGAATATCTCGATGTTTTCCTCAATATTTGCTTGAGTCGTCGCCACCCATGGTCAGCACAATATTCGGCATTGGTACGCAAGTATCCCATACTTCCAGCGGCAGCAAGGCAGGTGCCCTCCCCCCCCCCCCCCCTCCCTCCCCCTGCGACAGCAGCCCCTAGATCTCCCAGTCCGGTAACGTGTGGGGAACAGAGCGGCCGCATGAGGGTGGCATGACGAGACGCTGACTGACACGGCTCTGGCTGACGCAGCGCTGGTTGACTTCTACCTGACGCGGCTCTAGCTGACGTGGCGTTGGCTGACGCGGCACTGGCTGACGCGGCGCTGGCTGACGCGGTACTGGCTGGCGCGGCGCTGGCTGACGCGGCGCTGGCTGACGCGGCGCTGGCTGACCTCTAGCTGGCGCAGCGCTGGTTGACGCGGCGCTGGCTGACCTCTGGCTGAAGCGGCGCTGGCTGACGCGGTGCTCTGGCTAACGCGGCGCCACTCCCATGGCGGCTGGGCTTATCGATAAGTCGCTTCCTGGCCCTGAGAAGTCATTTGTAAACACGCACACGTTGCGTCAGGCCACAAATCATTCAAGCGAGATGAGGAGCGGCTTGGGAGGTTGTTGTGAACCGTATCTCAGCCACTTGTGTGGATAAGTGAACCGGTAAAATGCATCCGGTCAGTTAAAGTGCTTATGACAGGGTCATGTCAATGTGTCATCAATTTAGTTGTAAAAGCAAGCATTTTCACCACTCGACAGAAATTTCGTTAAGGAAGTGTTTCTCCTCTTAAGACGCACAATGCATCGTTTGTGTTGTTCCATTTGAAATTCGTCTTGCCTACAGACATTTTCTTTGCAAAATTACAGGGTACACGTGGTCCAATGATGAACTCGTCAAAACCAGCTATTCTTACCAGTCAAGATCAGTGTGAAACACCATGAATATAAGGTATTGACACATTTATGTTTGGAAAAGTAGTGGGTGTAAAACGTTCGAAAATTGTTATTTCAAACGTTCAGTTCTGGCATTTTTGACGGCCTTTCTCAACCGCGCTTTCATGCTTCCAATACCGATGCACATCTGCGAATTATTGCTGTGGTTGAAGTATAAGGTGCGCATTGGAAAGCCAAGTCAACAAGTTATGAACTTTTGGTGTTAGCCGTATCCCTCGGAGAAAACCCAGGGAAATGGAGATATAGTTGCGTTGATATGTTGGCAACATGACTTTATCGAAACAAGAGCAAGAGTTTAGGCAAGTAGCAGACTTCTGATATTGTTTTGATAGAGGCGTGTTGCCAAAATATCGACCCAACTACATCCCCATTCTCCCGGTTTCTTTCCGAAGAAGAAGACTAATACTACTGTGTTATCTATTTGAATAATGTTTCTCGCTAGTACACTGAAGAACTTAAGTTATGAACGTTCCCACGATCATATGCTTTGTGGCGCGATCAGACATTGTTTCGTATGAAACCAGCTTGTGAACTGATTTCGCCATACGGAGGCACAGACGCCTTGTAGCCACTCTGAGACTCGTCACATATTACATACAGAGTACAGTGGGCCGCCGCCAGGGACATCTATACAAATAAAGCATCTACACTGTGGTTATATTAGTGATCAAAAGGTGGCGCTGTAATACAACCGTAGAATGGGCAATGTAGAACATATATGGTGAAAACCATGCGTGCTGGCAACTTTTTTCAATACCGCTTAGAATTTCAGGAGGTGTGAAGCTTGTTTTTTCTGAGGAAAACTTTTCTGCACATTTTGCAGATAGCATTGCCTGGCAAAAACAGTTCGATGGAAAAATGAGCAGCACTGGTTAAAGAGGGATGGCTCGGCGATTACGATTTCAACGTTTGAACGGCCTTAAGAAATCATCTCTGCTTCTCGTGTTCTGACAACGCCTGAGTTAGAGCTGAAGTGTAAGGTACACTGCCTTTGTCGTCGTAATGTTCAACAATGAGTTCAATGACGACGATGCACATTTCCAGGTTGATGTTCAATTTCACAAAGTGCTGCCCCTCCCCTCCCCAAATCGGGTTAGCGTCCCCTCGTCCCGCATCCCACACGATGCGGGACGCGGGGCGTGGGCTTGGAGGCCGGTCGTTACACTGAAGGCCGGTGTGTCACTCCGGGAATGCTGCCCTGTTTGGAGCTCGGTACAACAAGACAGCTGCCACGAGCTGCACAATGTGGCCAGTGATGTATTGTTTTAATTTCAAGCGCCACGAAGTGCGGTGTGCGGTTCGCTTGCTGTTCGTCGGGAGACAAGCAGCCCGGCACATTCAGCTGTAAAACAGATTTCGTGCGCTATTGCGACTTGTATATGGTGTCGTAATTTCTCGAGAAAGTACTCGCTGCAATTGTAACGACGATGCATGCTGACATCATAAATAACACGAGACAGCTGAAGTATTAAGACAAACAAGAATGACATCCTACCTGACCGTATGAAAACACCGGAACTGTCAATGAATAATTAACAATGCATCGCCTTTTTCTCTTAAAGCTACAAACTCTTCACACGCTTCAATGACCTGCGGCAGAACGAAGTGTCCCTACGTACTTCCCCTGGCTCCTCTTCCCACACAAAAGCTGAAAGGACTTCCTTGACTTTCGAGAGAGCCCGCTCCAGACAAATGTTTTACTGAGGCAGCACAATTCGAACAACGTTTGTTTTGCATAATGATTGCTTATATAAACATACTGAGGATAAATCTGGAAGCAGATTGACGTAGGTATGTCATTGCAAAGCATATTTGTAAAAGTAGCATGCCATGGAGACATCTTGCACATTGATTAACGCACAAACGTGATAAACTACGCATGAAGTCGGTGAAAATAGCCGCTGTTGACAGGAGATGCTGACTCACCTATAGACCAGCACTGCACTGTTTGTCATGCGCCTGGCTACAGTTTCGTAGCGTTTGCCGCCGCTTTCGAAATGTCGACCTGCTCATATTGCTCGACGGTTACTGGTGCAACCGTGGATCGCACAAACTCGTATTACCAGACAGGAATTGCAGACAGTATGCCGGTCGACGCCTTGACACCGAATTCCTGCGACACGTGCCATGTCCGAATCATTGACCGCAGGGGCTCGCAAGTTAGCGGGAAAAACTGTCTCGTGCTCCCGCGCCTCCAGATTTTGCCATTCAGCGGCTCGCCGGTCATTTCGGTCACGACGCAGCACGAGTGGGGACAGACAGACAGACAGACAGACAGACAGACAAACTGACAAACAGACAGGCAGGCAGGCAGATAAACATACAGAAGGACAGACAGACAGGCAGACAGGCAGACAGGCAGGCAGGCAGGCAGGCAGGCAGGCAGGCAGGCAGGCAGGCAGGCAGGCAGGCAGGCAGGCAGGCAGGCAGGCAGGCAGGCAGGCAGGCAGGCAGGCAGGCAGGCAGGCAGGCGGACAGGCAGGCAGACAGGCAGGCAGGCAGGCAGGCAGGCAGGCAGGCAGGCAGGCAGGCAGGCGGACAGGCAGGCAGACAGGCAGGCAGGCAGGCAGGCAGGCAGGCAGGCAGGCAGGCAGGCAGGCAGGCAGGCGGACAGGCAGGCAGACAGGCAGGCAGGCAGGCAGGCAGGCGGGCAGGCGGGCAGGCAGGCAGGCAGGCAGGCAGGCAGGCAGGCAGGCAGGCAGGCAGGCAGGCAGGCAGGCAGGCAGACTGACAGACACACAGACGAGCCCTTAGCAAACATGCTCTTTCCAATGATGAATCATTCGTGTTACAAGGAAACAAATCTCGAATATGAACGATTTAAGTCCGCTACCATGTCCTGAAACGTCCTGTCTTTGGGTACTCAGGATGTGAATTAGTGAAAGATTTTCTTACTGACTTGCTGACCGCAAGAAATCTGTCAACGTACTCTTGCGGAAAACAGAACGCCACTGAGCATGGAAGTTCTGCATATGGATCCGTCTGTGTGAAAACGTGCCGCTTTTCGTGCAGCATATGGTTCGATAGTCGAGCTAATTTGATTTCAAAAGGTTTTGTTAGGGCTCATCCATCCCTGCCTCAGGAAACATATGGTTGAAAACTCTTGCCAATCAAGCGGCGAGGTTCACTGCCTCAAGTCCAACACCAACTATGAACTACTGAATTAACTGCTAGTAGTCGAACCGTTCAGCGCTCTACCCCGCGATGCGAGCAACCATATTTCAAATATGAAATATTTTAGGAAAGCTTTATCGTTCTTCCACCGCCTGCAGCGACACGCTGGTGCCGTACCAAGCGACCATCGATTGCCGTCATTGTGCACAAATTGGTTTTAATGCACCAACTGCTAGCCATTGCTAGCAATCATCAGTAACGGCTCGTAGTAGCCGGCTACCCACTAATATTGAATGAGCCCATTGCCCAAATTAGGGTTGTGATTTCTTGTGATAAAAACTATTAGCTTAAGTGTTGCCCGAAAAAAGAAAATGAAAAGAGGTGAAGGCTCATACGCTTCTCGAAACTGTCCAGGGGTGTCTGGTAAAATTTATCAATGGCGTCAAAAGCTGCATTTTAATCGTTTTCCTTTCCGACTTATTCTCAAACCTATACCCATTTATTGTGTTTTTGAATATATGAATTGGAAATGATTATAGCTATGCACTTTTCCAATTGGAACTTGACAAAATGAGAACTGATGATGACTTTGTGAGAATAGAAAATCATCTATACAAACACAGCAGAATGCTTAAACATATACGTGCCAGGTCACACAGCGTCAAAATGAACACGCACAAGGGTGGCAGGTTGAATGCGAGGCAATCGGGTGGGGGGGGGGCTGTTTGACCAGCTGAGATTTAAAAAGTGAAGAGTTAAGACGGTTAGAAACACCAAGATGAAAGGGTAGGTATATTATGTATGATAAGTCACTTGTGTTCAATTTTGAGATCCCCAGGCTTTGACCTTTGGATCAGATTAAGTAAGACAGGACTTAGCTCCAGATCGGTTTGCGAAGTGCCTGCGGACCTGCTCATGCGAGTGTCTGCGCCCTGGATACCTGTTTCAAAGAAAAGGCCACTGGTAATCATTTTTGGCCTGTAACCTTATTTGACCTTATAAAAGCCACGGTACGTAAGAATCTAGGAGAATGTTCTTTTTTAATCAGGGTAAGTATGAAAGATTATGTTTGGTGGTATGTTCTTAAAAATAAAAGGTATTTAAAAATGTTAGGGTATTTTAAAAGGCATTTCAGTCAGCGGCCTTCTCTGACCTTTAAAAAGTTCAAATACGATGTCTGCTGATGTCCCTGTGATCAAGAAAATCGAAATGAGATACAAAACCACCCAGATATGGGAAGTTCCCCAGTGAAAAAGCAGATTGGTTTTGACCTCAGTCTGACCTTTATTTGTGATACCACAGATGCATGACTCCATCTAACACGCCGTTGTCACGTCTGAACAAAAAATGCTCCCTGGGGTTGATTTTGCTGGCGGCCATGGCCTGGGTTAGACCTAACATAGGTCAGGAATAGTAAAAGATGCAGTTAATTTTTTTGTACGAATAGATCCACAATTTAACTGCCCACAGCTATGCAAAGTTTGGCGTAGCTTCGCCGCGCAAGTCAGAAATTACCTGAGACCTACCTGAGCCGTGATAATGATGTAATAATGCAAATCAGTACCGCTCTAAATAGACCCTTAATCCGAGTGCTACTAGTTTTTTTCACATAAATTCAACATAAGGCACCTTAGGTGACACAATATTTCTACTACCTACAAATTTCTAGTCAGCCCGGGACCAATGCATTGTTGTGTATGCCGGCATTCAAATTTTGCACTTGAATTCCTACACTCTTCTTCACTTTCGGTGAAAGCAAGTGCTCGATGTTGATGACAACTGTGGCACACTGTAAACCACATCCAACGTATCGGTGAAAACTGAGTGTTAGCAATCGTTTGTCTGAAAACTGTTTGATATAATGACAATAAAGTATCAAAGCTGTAGGTACGGTAACCAAGCACGGCAGGCTTCCGTTTGTTCCGCATTTCACTTCTTGTATAACTCCGTTTGCATCAGCTGGGTAGTTTCTTCAACATTTTGTCTGAGCGCAGTAAAACTTCTTGCCCATTTAAAGCCGTAATAAAAGCTTTGGGTAGCACTGCTGACGAAATGTTTACGGGTATCCAGAATTTCTGAAAATCGACAACATTTTTGTGCTGACATTCTTTAACAATTTGATTGAAAAACCCACTGAGCAGAGGTTCCTAAATGGCTACAGATTGCGCAATGGACAAGTCATGCGGTCCTTTCCATGTCAAATTACAACCAATCGTGTCAGAGCATTACCCTAGAGCTTTGCACGTCATGTCCTTCTATACTGCATCGCTCCCGAGTGTGGGGCCACGTTTTTCAGCAGGCGTGCAACATGGGTCTCAGGACAAATACGTTGTTATCTGGCTCATCTGGGGAAGAATATCCTACGCAAATGATGTTGTGCTTTGAACAACGCCAAAAGTGATCAAATCGTTTTGTTTGAATTTCAGTTGCTGTATGTATATGATATTGCCTTGTACGCTGAGCATCTTAATTTAACCTTGTTCGGCATACTCACTAATTGTGTCACTGTTAGCCAATGTTAGCCTCTCATGATTCGAAAAAAAACATATATACTTTGTGTTACAAGGCGTAAGCTTTGGCCTATATATAGCGATGGCATTCCAAAGAAGTTTTCTGTTGTTATATCCCCTTGAAACTAAAGAGCGATATTGTTTTCATTGCTACGCACTTCTGACTCATATTTGCACTCTTCATGCTGTGCAATAATGAGAAATGATTACACCCAACCGCGCATTCCGTTCAACAATATTACTTCGGACTGATCAGCTACATTACAATTGACCAACAGGTTTGACATGGGCAGAATGGCTATCGCTTCGTCGTTTGCTCGGAAGCAAACAGCGCCAGTGAGGCGGAAGATTGATGCCATGACCTAGCAGGTCTGGAGAATGGTAGCTGGTGTAGAAATAGCAGATCAATACCGCACGGCGCAAAGGCGGCTCCAGACTGTCCACGTCTGAACACCGTCAAACTAATCAGGGCACGCAGTCACCCTACACACTATGGTGCAATGGCAGCTAGTATGCTAGTTTAATGTTCACCGAGATTTTTTCCATAATTATGTGGACCGAGGAGCTGTATGATGCGTGTCCTCCCCTAACCAAATCCTGAATCCGCCACTGGATGTCTCGTGGAGGGACATTGACCAATCAGAGCGCGCGAAGCGATTTCAAGACAAGTTGCTCTGCCAGGCGCAGACCAGGAGGCTCTGATGGTCAACGGTGAGAAGCAGGGCCAGCTGGAGCTGCCCGGGTGTAGAGAGCTGCGCCCGGCTGGGGCCTCATTGTAAGTTGGATTTCAGCAAACAACATTTGCCTTGGAGAAAACACCGAATTTTGTCTTAACGAAGGAGATCATTGCCTCGTGAAAGACTGCCTGGAAACGTGTAGCTCTAGGGTTGCAAGTCACAAGTCAACAAAAATTGGCAGGTAAGGGAGGCATCACTGAATGAGAAGAATATTTCGAAAATCACTTCGGCAAGTGACGGAGCTGTACTTGCCTGAATTTTCGTTGCCTCCGCTGGCCTAGAATGGTCGTGCTATCCATACTCCTGCTGCCTGTGCTGGCGCTGGCGCCTGTGTGGACTTTGCTGCCGCAATGTACCATGACCGCAGTGACATCAGGAATACTCTCCGACAAGTACCTGCTGCGTCACACTTGGGGTTCCTCCAACTGCAGCTGCTGCCTGCTCTGTGCCGTCCTGCCCGCCTGCAATAGCTTCAGTATCGACGCCAGCGGCGACTGCAGGCTCTACCGCAGACGCGGCTCCTACAGCACCCTGCTGCCGTCGGACGCCAGCTTCTTTCTCGTCCAGCGTCTGTCTCCGGCAAACGTCGGGCGCACCTCCCGTCACCTCGACTTCTGCAGCAGCCACGTGGACTGTCTTCAGCCCGAGGACGGCTGTTACGGCTTCGTCTGCAGTGCCCGACCTACCATGTCCTGCCTTGACCTCCTGAGAGATCACAGAATCGATCCCGTCGGTGACTTCTTCGGCGCCGCCAACGGCACCACTATCCCACTGAGGTGCCTGAGTGTCATGGGAGAGACGGGCTACACGCTCGTGGTCAACAACCATGGCGACGGTTCGGGCACCAATAATATTCTGGAGCGGAACCCACTGGCGCCGTCGGGGTGGCAGCCCTACTCGATCCTGTCAATGGCTGAGCAGATGCGTCTCGCCAGCAGCCTTTCCCGCTTTGACTTCTGCCTGCTATGTGGCTGCACCGAAAATAGCGACCAATATACATTGGGAGGCTGCTGGTCGGCACCGATCACGCACAGCCTCACCTCGATCAAACCCATGACGGCAGACGTGGCTCTGATTCAGTTGTTCCCTTCAGATGGCCTTGTCGATACCGTTGTCGGACTTGTCGACCTCAGGCGGAAGACCCACTGGCGGGACGCCCCGTACACGGTGCCCTGGGTGGGCCTGGACCCGCAGGCGAAGTCACTGCTGACGCTCTCGTCGTCCGAGACAGGTCAAGAGAACGCAGACGACGTCGTGGTGCAGCGCGACAGCAGCGGCTTGGCGCTCGGCTGTTCCGGGACCGCCACACCCGTCAGATACGTCGTCCGGGTTTGAGACTACCTGGATGCGGGTCAAACTCCACGACCTCCGCCCGCAGCTACAGACAGCATCGAGCATGAAGCCTGTGGAGGCCGAGTCAAGTTCGAGGACTCTCCGACAAGTGTTCCGACAGGATCTGAAGACTCATGGACAAGATGCCTGCCAGTTCCAGGACTTATTGGCATAAGACGCATATTGGCATTGGCAATGGCATACTGGCAAGTACATAACATTTTGGCATAATTTCCAGGACATTTTGGCACAAGTCCGTCCCAATGGCTCCGTTGGTAAAAACGCCTGAATCCGCTCACCTCATAGTGGGGTGTATTCGAGTCGCTTTGGTCGCTCGCTAATTGCCTTTGGCAGATACAGCGTGCGGCTGGTTGCAACAGCCACGCTACTTGAACAACCGCTACCGTTGACTTGAAGACCGAAGGTCTGGTCCCAGGAATCAATCCACGTGAAAGTTTCAGACAAAATAATAAAAAAGATGGAAAAAGTGTTTTCCCTCCCGGTGTTGGGCTCCCTCTGTCCGTATGAAGCCTGGATAGTGTCTTTCACTAGATATGTCGTCCCGTCTTGTCTTGTGCCGTTCTGGGGCTCCTTCAGTCCGTGTCCAGCCCCGCTAACGCCTATATCCGTCGTCCCGTCCTGCCCTGGCCCGTCCTGCCTTGTCCCGTCCCGCCCTGTTCCGTCCTGATCTAACCTGGGGCTCCCGTAGCCAGCCTGTGTGCGCAGGGCCCTTCGATAACAGACACATTGTCCTAGACTGAGGCTCTAGTCGCCCGTACCCAGCTCCGGGAATCTCCCATCAGATGGGTCGTCCTGGTCCGAAGTCCCTGGAGCTCGTGTCAAGCTCCAGAGCTCCCCGCTTTCCAACACGCCAGTAAAAATACATGTCAGTCTGAGACTGACTGAATACATACCCAGCTCTCGAAGTTTCCCCAATCAGATACATTGAATGGGTCAGAAGCCGAATGACGCTCATGTTGAACACTAAACTGCATACTGTAGTGTTTAGTCAAACACTACACACCGTAACGCAATATCAGCTAGAATGTAATAGAGCTCAAGGTGTGTGCGTTCCAAGGATTTTGGTCCAAAGAGCTGCATGACATCCACCCTGCCTTCTCCACACCCTGAAGCCGCCGTAGCCCGTTCGATGTACGGGCATCAACCAATCAGGGCATGTCAAGGGCTTTCTAACCAAGGAGCCCAGACCGCATCGAAGCAGTAGCCTCTACTCGGAGCAGTAGCCTGTACGGTTCGTTCGCAAGAGGCAGTGAGAGTTTGAACTATTCAGCACATCAGCCTGCTTCACGAGTGCAATTGTCCCACTACGGAGATGGCGTGAGGCAGAATTCAAACGACTCTACGCCCTTTCCCAGTAGTCTTCGCCAGGGGTGGAGCGCTGTGTGCTGGGCGGAAGGATCTTCTGAGCAGCGTCTGTTCGGATCTAGGGCGATGTTCAAGTTAAAAGAGTTAGTATCTTAGTGTGGGAATCCTCGGTGTAAGTGTCAGGCGTCTGCCCTGACCTTGAACGCTATTGTTCTGAGCTGAAACGTTTCTGTCTTTTTCCGTAAATCTTACGGGTCAGCCCTGCAAAAGGTCGGTAAGCGGTATTATAGAACCGAGTAGAAGATCTGGTCCAAGGAACTGCTGTCCCTGTTTGAAAAAATAGGTATGAGGTCTCTGTCCTAATCCAAGTATCTACTCTCCAAGCCTCAGCACTCCCAAATTTGGTGTCAAGACCTGTGGTTGTTTGAGAGCGCAGCGTTCCTAGAGAGCGCAAAGTTCCCTAGTTCCGATGGAGCAAGGAAAATGAACGCTTGGCGTGTGCTGGATAAATGTAGAGTGCAGTGGATCAACAAAGCGCGCATCCAGGTTTTTGCAAAGTGATGCAATGTTTTATCAGAGATGCCTCGCCCATGACATTTGGTTTTTTGTTTTTACTTTTGGAGTGTTTTGAGTTTCGTCTCAGTTTGAGCACGGGTGAAAGCTGCCCAACTTGCTCCACATAAACTAATTGTTTTAACCAAGGTGTTCCGGATTATGCTCATTTTCTATAGTTATGTGTCTTAGTTTTCTATAATTTGGCTGCAGATTTTGTGTCATAAGTACATGTGTATAAGCAGGCTGCTTGTTGTTTAGTGCATCGGAACCCTCGGGACGCCAGCCACTTCTGTGTCAGCCGCACTGAAACAGAGGTCGCTGCTTTTGTCTCCTGCATTCTGCTATGCTGAGCGAGTTCCATCTCCGTGTATGCTTTGCACGCTCCATGCCCTTTAAATGAGACGGATGGACACTCGCCGTGTGTTTTTATGGCCGAGCAACACAAATTAAGTGATCCCTATAATGCAAGATCGAGTTTTACGCTCACCTGGCCACATTCGATCACCAGGTATTGTTTAGTTTTCTCTCACGAACATTGATCCTATGCTTTATTGAATAAATACACTTGAAAACAAGGCGTTTGCCACATACCATCGGGTGTACAGAAATGTCGTAATTCGGCATCATCCCTGAATGACAACAGCCAGGATGCAAGTTTGAGATGCGCAGTGCAAATTGCCTATTTCCCCTTCCCTGTAATCAGTGTGACTTGTAGAGACGCTCAAGACTCGTAGCTTGTCGTCTCTGTTAGATAACCCACACGTCTGCGTAACATACATCGCTATTTTCTGTCACAATATTCAAATATATCCCTGAATATCTCACTGTTTTCCTCAATATTTGCTTGAGTCGTCGCTACCCATGGTCAGCACAATATTCGGCATTGCTACGCAAGTCTCCCATACTTCCAGCGGCAGCAAGGCACGTGCCCCCCCCCCCCCCCCCCGCTCTCCCCCCCCCCTGCGACAGCAGCCCTTAGATCTCCAAGTCCAGTAGCGTGTGGGGAACAGAGCGGCCGCATGAAGGAGACATGACGAGACGCCGACTGACACGGCTCTGGCTGACGCGGCTCTAGCTGACGTGGCGTTGGCTGACGCAGCACTGGCTGACGCAGCGCTGGCTGACACGGCTCTGGCTGACGCGGCGCTGGCTGACTTCTTCCTGACGAAGCTCTAGCTGACGTGGCGTTGGTTGACGCGGCACTGGCTGACACAGCGCCGGCTGACGCAGTGATGGCTGGGGCGGCGCTGGCTGACGCGGCGCTGGCTGGCGCGGCGCTGGCTGACCTCTGGCTGGCGCGGCGCTGGCTGACCTCTGGCTGGCGCGGCGCTGGCTGACCTCTGGCTGGCGCAGTGCTGGCCGAAGCGGCGCTGGCTGACGCGACGCTGGCTGACGCGGCGCTGGCTGACGCGGTGCTGGCTGGCGAGGCGCTGGCTGACCTCTAGCTGGCGCAGCGCTGGCTGACGTGGCACTGACTGACCTCTGGCTGGCGCGGTGCTGACTAACGCGGCGCCAGCCCCATGGCGGCTGGGCTTATCGATAAGTCGCTTCCTGGCCTTCAGAAGTCATTTGTAAACACGCACACTTTCCGTCAGGCCACACATCATTCAAGCGAGTTGAGGAGCGGCTTGGGAGGTTGTTGCGAACCGTATCTGAGCCACGTGTGTGGATAAGTGAACCGGTAAAGTGGACCCGGTCAGTTAAAGTGCTTATGACAGGGTCATATCAATGTGTCATCAATTTAGTTGTAAAAGCAAGCATTTTCACCACTCGACAGAAATTTCGTTAAGGAAGGGTTTCTCCTCTTAAGACGCACAATGCATCGTTTGTGTTGTTCTATTTGAAATTCGTCTTGCCTACAGACATATTCTTTGCAAAATTATAGGGTACGCGTGGTCCAATGATGAACTCGTCAAAACCAGCCATTCTCCCCAGTCAAGATCAGTGTGAAGCACCATGACTATAAGTTATTGATACATTTATGTTCGGAAAAATAGTCTGCGTAAAACGCTCGAAAATTGTTATTTCAAACGTTCAGTTCTGGTATTTTAGACAGCCTTTCTCAACCGCGCTTTTATGCTTCCAATACCGATGCACATCTGCGAATTATTGCTGTGGTTGAAGTATAAGGTGCGCATTGGAAAGCCAAGTCAACAAGTTATGAACTTTGGTGTTAGCCGTATCCCTCGGAGAAAACCCAGGGAAATGGAGATATAGCTGCGTTGATATGTTGGCAACATGCCTTTATCGAAACAAGAGCAAGAGTTTAGGCAAGTAGCAGACTTCTGCTATTGTTTTGATGGAGGCGTGTTGCCAAAATATTGACCCAACTACATCCCCATTCTCCCGGTTTCTTTCCGAAGAAGAAGACTAATACTACTGTGTTATCTATTTGAATAATGTTTCTCGCTAGTACACTGAAGAACTTAGATTATGAACGTTCCCACGATAATATGCTTTGTGGCGCGATCAGACATTGTTTCGTATGAAACCAGCTTGTGAACTGATTTCGCCATACGGAGGCACAGACGCCTTGTAGCCACTCGGAGACTCGTCACATATGACATAAAGAGTACAGTGGACCGCCGCCAGGGACATCTATACAAATAAAGCATCTACATTGTGGTTATATTAGTGATCAAAAGGTGGCGCTGTAATACAACCGTAGAATGGGCAATGTAGAACATATATGGTGAAAACCATGCGTGCTGTCAACTTTTTTCAAATACCGCTTAGAATTTCAGGAGGTATGAAGCTTGTTTTTTCTGAGGAAAACTTTTCTGCACATTTTGCAGATAGCATTGCCTGGCAAAAACGGTTCGATGGAAAAATGAGCAGCACTGGTTTAAGATGGATGGCTCGGCGATTACGATTTCAACGTTTGAACGGCCTTAAGAAATCATCTCTGCTTCTCGTGTTCTGACAACGCCTGAGTTAGAGCTGAAGTGTAAGGTACACTGCCTTTGTCGTCGTAATGTTCAACAATGAGTTCAATGACGACGATGCACATTTCCAGGTTGATGTTCAATTTCACAAAGTGCTGCCCCTCCCCTCCCCAAATCGGGTTAGCGTCCCCTCGTCCCGCATCCCACACGATGCGGGACGCGGGGCGTGGGCTTGGAGGCCGGTCGTTACACTGAAGGCCGGTGTGTCACTCCGGGAATGCTGCCCTGTTTGGAGCTCGGTACAACAAGACAGCTGCCACGAGCTGCACAATGTGGCCAGTGATGTATTGTTTTAATTTAAAGCGCCACGAGGTGCGGTGTGCGGTTCGCTTGCTGTTCGTCGGGAGACAAGCAGCCCGACACATTCAGCTGCAAAACAGATTTCGTGCGCTATTACGACTTGTATATGGTGTCGTAATTTCTCGAGAAAGTACTCGCTGCAATTGTAACGACGATGCATGCTGACATCATAAATAACACGAGACAGCTGAAGTATTAAGACAAACAAGAATGACATCCTACCTGACCGTATGAAAACACCGGAACTGTCAATGAATAAATAACAATGCATCGCCTTTATCTCTTAAAGCTACAAACTCTTCTCACGCTTCAATGACCTGCGGCAGAACGAAGTGTCCCTACGTACTTCCCCTGGCTCCTCTTCCCACACTAAAGCTAAAAGGACTTCCTTGACTTTCGAGAGAGCCCGCTCCAGACAAATGTTTTACTGAGGCAGCACAATTCGAACAACGTTTGTTTTGCATAATGATTGCTTATATAAACATACTGAGGATAAATCTGGAAGCAGATTGACGTAGGTATGTCATTGCAAAGCATATTTGTAAAAGTAGCATGCCATGGAGACATCTTGCACATTGATTAACGCACAAACGTGATAAACTACGCATGAAGTCGGTGAAAATAGCCGCTGTTGACAGGAGATGCTGACTCGCCTATAGACCAGCACTGCACTGTTTGTCATGCGCCTGGCTACAGTTTCGTAGCGTGCTGTACTTGCCGCCGCTTTCGAAATGTCGACCTGCTCATATTGCTCGACGGTTACTGGTGCAACCGTGGATCGCACAGACTCGTATTACCGGACCGGAATTGCAGACAGTATGCCGGTCGACGCCTTGACACCGAATTCCTGCGACACGTGCCATGTCCGAATCATTGACCGCAGGGGCTCGCGAGTTAGCGGGAAAAACTGTCTCGTGCTCCCGCGCCTCCAGATTTTGCCATTCAGCGGCTCGCCGGTCATTTCGGTCACGACGCAGCACGAGTGGGGACAGACAGACAGACAGACAGACAGACAGACAGACAGACAGACAGACAGACAAACTGACAAACAGACAGGCAGGCAGGCAGATAGACATACAGAAGGACAGACAGACAGGCAGACAGGCAGACAGACAGGCAGGCAGGCAGGCAGGCAAGCAGGCAGGCAGGCAGGCAGGCAGGCAGGCAGGCAGGCAGACTGACAGACACACAGACGAGCCCTTAGCAAACATGCTCTATCCAATGATGAATCATTCGTGTCACAAGGAAACAAATCTCGAATATGACCGATTTAAGTCCGCTACCATGTCGTGAAACGTCCTGTCTTTGGGTACTCAGGATGTGAATTAGTGAAAGATTTTCTTACTGACTTGCTGACCGCAAGAAATCTGTCAACGTACTCTTGCAGAAAACAGAACGCCACTGAGCATGAAAGTTCTGCATATGGATCCGTCTGTGTGAAAACGTGCCGCTTTTCGTGCAGCATATGGTTCGATAGTCGAGCTAATTTGATTTCAAAAGGTTTTGTTATCCATTGCTCATCCATCCCTGCCTCAGGAAGCATATGGTTGAAAACTCTTGCCAATCAAGCGGCGAGGTTCACTGCCTCAAGTCCAACACCAATTATGAACTACTGAATTAACTGCTAGTAGTCGAACCGTTCAGCGCTCTACCCCGCGACGCGAGCAACCATATTTCAAATATTAAATATTTTAGGAAAGCTTTATCGTTCTTCCACCGCCTGCAGCGACACGCTGGTGCCGTACCAAGCGACCATCGATTGCCGTCATTGTGCACAAGTTGGTTTTTATGCGCCAACTGCCAGCCATTGCTAGCAATCATCAGTAGCGGCTCGTAATAGCCGGCTACCCACTAATATTGAATGAGCCCATTGCCCAAATTAGTTTTGTGATTTCTTGTGATACAAACTATTAGCTTAAGTGTTGCCCGAAAAAAGAAAATGAAAAGAGGTGAAGGCTCATACGCCTCTCGAAACTGTCCAGGGGTGTCTGGTAAAATTTATCAATGGCGTCAAAAGCTGCATTTTAATCGTTTCCTTTCCGACTTATTCTCAAACCTATACCCATTTATTGTGTTTTTGAATATATGAATTGGAAATGATTATAGCTATGCACTTTTCCAATTGGAACTTGACAAAGTGAAAACTGATGATGACTTTGTGAGAATAGAAAATTCTCCATAAAACATAGCAGAATGCTTAAACATGTACGTGCCAGGTCACACAACGTCAACATTAACACGTACAAGGGTGGAAGGTTGAATGCCTGGCGTTCGGGTGGGGGCTGTTTGACGAGCTGAGAATTAAAAAGTGAAGAGTTAAGACTGTTAGAAACACCAAATTGAAAGGGTAGGTAGGCCTGTATGTGAAGTTACTTGTGTTCAATTTTGAGATCCCCAGGCTTTGACCTTTGGATCAGATTAAGTAAGACAGGACTTAGCTCCAGATCGGTGTGGGAAGTGCCTGCGCACCTGCTCCTGCGAGTGCCTACGCCCTTGATACCTTTTTCAAGGAAAAGGTCACTGGTAATCATTTTAGGCCTGTAAACTTTTTTGACCTTATAAAAGCCACGGTACTGAAGAATCTAGGAGAATGTTCTTTTTTTAATCAGGATAAGTATGAAAGATTATGTTTGGTGGTAAGTTCCTAAAAATAAAAGGTATTTAAAAATGTCAGGGTATTTTGAAAGGTATTTCAGTCAGCGGCCTTCTCTGACCTTGGAAAAGTTCAAATACGATGTCTGCTGATGTCCCTGTGATCAAGAAATTCGAAATGAGATACAAAACCACCCAGATTTGGGAAGTTCCCCAGTGAAAAGGCAGATTGGGTTTGACCACAGTCTGACCTTTGTTTGTGATACCACAGATGCATGACTCCATCTAACACGCCGTTGTCACCTCAGACCAAATAATGCTCCCTGGGGTTGATTCTGCTGGCGGCCATGGTCTGGGTTATACCTAGCATTGGTCAGGAATAGTAAAATATGCGGTTAATTATTTTGTACGAAAAGATCCACTATTTAACTGCCCACAGCTATACAAAGTTTGGCGGTATGGTAGGACGGAGCATTTACCATACCGCCAAAGTTTGGCGGTATGGTGCCGAGCATTGGGTCACGTCACAACTTTGCCACCAGATTCTGCCGTTGACTTGAAGACCGTAGGTCTGATCCCAGGAATCAATCCACTCGAAAGTTTCAGACAAAATAATTAAAACCAAGGAAAAAAGTGTACTCCCTGCCGGTCTTGGGCTCCCTCTGTCCGTATGAAGCCCAGGCAGCGTCTCTCACTAGATATGTCGTCCCGTCCTGTCTTGTACTGTTCTGGGGCTCCTTCAGTCCGTGTCCAGCCCCGCTAACGTCTAGATCCGTCGTCCCGTCCTGTCCTGGCCCGTCCTGCCTTGTCCCGTCCCGCCATGTCCCGTCCTGATCTGACCTGGGGCTCTAGCAGCCAGCCTGTGAGCGCAGGGCTCTCCGATAACAGACACATTGTCCTAGACTCAGGCTCTTGTCGCCCGTACCCAGCTCCGGGAATCTCCCATCAGACGGGTCGTCCTGGTCCGAAGTCCCTGGAGCTCAGGTCCAGTTCCAGAGCTCCCCGTTTTCGAACACGCCAGTAAAAATTCATGTCGGTTTGAGACTGACTGAATACATACCCAACTCTCGGAGTTTCCCCAATCAGATACATTGGACGGGTCAGAAGCCTAATGACGCCCATGTTGAACACTACACTGGACAGTGTAGTGTTTAGTCAAACACTACACACCGTAACGCAATCACAGCCAGCACATAATCGAGCTTAAGGTGTGTGCGTTCCAAGTGTTTTGGTCCAAAGAGCTGCATGACATTCGCCCTCCCTTCTCCACACCCTGAAGCCGCCGTTGCCCGTGCGATGTTGATTGAGTTGATTTTGCTGGCGGCCATGGCCTGGGTTAGACCTAACATAGGTCAGGAATAGTAAAAGATGCAGTGTCCAAAGGCAGGCGGGCAGGCAGGCAGGCAGGCAGGCAGGCAGGCAGACTGACAGACACACAGACGAGCCCTTAGCAAACATGCTCTTTCCAATGATGAATCATTCGTATTACAAGGGAACAAATCTCGAATATGAACGATTTAAGTCCGCTACCATGTCCTGAAACGTCCTGTCTTTGGGTACACAGGATGTGAATTAGTGAAAGATTTTCTTACTGACTTGCTGACCGCAAGAAATCTGTCAACGTACTCTTGCGGAAAACAGAACGCCACTGAGCATGGAAGTTCTGCATATGGATCCGTCTGTGTGAAAACGTGCCGCTTTTCGTGCAGCATATGGTTCGATAGTCGAGCTAATTTGATTTCAAAAGGTTTTGTTAGGGCTCATCCATCCCTGCCTCAGGAAACATATGGTTGAAAACTCTTGCCAATCAAGCGGCGAGGTTCACTGCCTCAAGTCCAACACCAATTATGAACTACTGAATTAACTGCTAGTAGTCGAACTGTTCAGCGCTCTACCCCGCGGCGCGAGCAACTATATTTCAAATATTAAATATTTTAGGAAAGCTTTATCATTCTTCCACCGCCTGCAGCGACACGCTGGTCCCGTACCAAGCGACCATCGATTGCCGTCATTGTGCACAAGTTGGTTTTAATGCACCAACTGCCAGCCATTGCTAGCAGTCATCAGTAACGGCTCGTAGTAGCCGGCTGCCCACTAATACTGAATGAGCCCATTGCCCAAATTAGTTTTGTGATTTCTTGTGATACAAACTATTAGCTTAAGTGTTGCCCGAAAAAAGAAAATGAAAAGAGGTGAAGGCTCATACGCTTCTCGAAACTGTCCAGGGGTGTCTGGTAAAATTTGTCAATGGCGTCAAAAGCTGCATTTTAATCGTTTTCCTTTCCGACTTATTCTCAAACCTATACCCATTTATTGTGTTTTTGAATATATGAATTGGAAATGATTATAGCTATGCACTTTTCCAATTGGAACTTGACAAAATGAAAACTGATGATGACTTTGTGAGAATAGAAAATCCTCTACAAAAACACAGCAGAATGCTTAAACATGTACGTGCCAGGTCACACAACGTCAACATTAACACGTGCAAGGGTGGAAGGTTGAATGCGGGTCGTTCGGGTGGGGGCTGTTTGACAAGCTGAGAATTAAAAAGTGAAGAGTTAAGACGGTTAGAAACACGAAATTGAAGGGGTAGGTAGGCCTGTATGTTAAGTCACTTGTGTTCAATTTTGAGATCCCCAGGCTTTGACCTTTGGATCAGATTAAGTAAGCTCTTAGCTTGCTTAGCTCTTAGATCGGTGTGGGAAGTGCCTGCGCACCTGCTCCTGCGAGTGCCTACGCCCTTGATACCTGTTTCAAGGAGAAGGTCACTGGTAATCATTTTAGGCCTGTAAACTTATTTGACCTTATAAAACCCACAGTACTGAAGAATCCAGGAGAATGTTCTTTTTTAATCAGGATAAGTATGAAAGATTATGTTTGGTGGTATGTTCCTAAAAATTAAAGGTATTTAAAAATGTCAGGGTATTTTAAAAGGTATTTCAGTCAGCGGCCTTCTTTGACCTTGGAAAAGTTCAAATACGATGTCTGCTGATGTCCCTGTGATCAAGAAAATCGAAATGAGATACAAAACCACCCAGATTTGGGAAGTTCCCCAGTGAAAAGGCAGATTGGGTTTGACCTCAGTCTGACCTTTATTTGTGATACCACAGATGCATGACTCCATCTAACACGCCGTTGTCACGTCAGACCAAATAATGCTCCCTGGGGTTGATTTTGCTGGCGGCCATGGCCTGGGTTATGCCCAGCATTGGTCAGGAATAGTAAAATATGTAGTTAATTTTTTTGTACGAAAAGATCCACTATTCCAGTGCCCACAGCTATGCAAAGTTTGGCGTAGCTTCGCCGCGCAAGTCAGAAATTACCTGAGACCTACCTGAGCCCGTGATAATGATGTAATAATGCAAATCAGTACCGCTTTAAATAGACCCTTAATCCGAGTGCCAATAGTCTTTTTCACATAAATTCAACATAAGGCACCTTAGAAAACACAATATTTCTATTACCTACATATTTCTAGTCAGTCCGGGACCAATGCATTGTTGTGTATGCCGGCATTCAAATTTTGCACTTGAATTCCTACACTCTTTTTCACCTTCGGTGAAAGCAAGTGCCCGATGTTGATGACAACTGTGGCACACTGTGAACTACATCCAACGTAGCGGTGAAAACTGAGTGGTAGCAATCGTTTGTCTGAAAACTGTTTGATGTAATGACAATAAAGTGTCAAAGCTGTAGTTACGGTAGCCAAGTACGGCAGGCTTCCGTTTGTTCCGCATTTCACTTCTGGTACAACTCCGTTTGCATCAGCTGGTTAGTTTCTTCATCATTTTGTCTGAGCGTAGTAAAACTTTTTGCTCATTTAAAGCCGCAATAAAAGCTTTGGGTAGCACTGCTGCCGAAATGTTTACGTGCATACAGAATTTCCGAAAATCGACAACATTATTGTGCTGACATTCTTTAACGACTTGATTGAAAATCCACTGCGCAGAGGTTCCTAAATGGCTACAGATTGCACAATGGACAAGTCATGCTGTCCTTCCCACGTTAAATAACAACCAATCGTGTCAGAGCATTACCCTAGAGCTTTGCACATCACGTCCTTCCATACTGCATCGCTCCCGAGTGTGGGGCCACGTTTTCAGCAGGCGTGCATCATGGGTCTCAGGACAAATACGTTGTTATCTGACTCATCTGGGAAAGAATATCCTACGCAAATGATGTGCTTTGAACAACGCCAAAAGCGATCAAATCGTATTTTTTGATTTCATTTGCTGGATGCATATAATTTTGCCTTGTACGCTGAGCATCTTAATTTAACCTTGTTCGGCATACTCACTAATTGTGTCACTGTTAGCCAATGTTAGCCTCTCATGATTCGAAAAAAACCATATATACTTTGTGTTACAAGGCGCTAGCTTTGGCCTACTTATAGCGGGGACATTCCAAAGAAGTTTTCTGTTGTTATATCTCCTTGAAGCTAAATAGCGATATTGTTTTCATTGCTACGCTCTTCTGACTCATACTTCCACTCTTCTTGCTGTGCAATAATGAGAAGTGATTACACCCATCCGCGCTTTCCGTTCAACAATATTACTCCGGATTGATCATCTACATTACCATTGACGAACAGTCTTGACATGGGCAGAATGGCTATCGCTTCGTCGTTTGCTCGGAAGCAAACAGCGCCAGTGAGGCGGAAGATTGATGCCATGACCTAGCAGGCCTGGGGAATGGTAGCTGGTGTAGAAAAAGCAGATCAATACCGCACGGCGCAAAGGCGGCTCCAGACTGTCCACGTCTAAGCACCGTCTAATCAGGGCACGCAGTCACCCTACACATTATGATGTAATCGCAGCTAGTATGCTAGTTTAATGTTCACCGAGATTTTTTCCAAAACTATGTGGACCGAGGAGCTGTATGATACGTGTCCTCCCCTAACCAAATCCTGAATCCGCCACTGGATGCCTCGTGGAGGGACATTGACCAATCAGAGCGCGCGAAGCGTTTTCAAGCCAAGTTGCTCTGCCAGGCTTTGACCAGAAGGCTCTGATGGTCAACGGTAAGAAGCAGGGCCAGCTGGAGCTGCCCGGGTGTAGAGAGCTGCGCCTGGCTGGGCCTCACTGTAAGTTGGATTTCAGCAAACATCATTTGCCTTGGAGAAAACACCGAATTTTGTCTTAACGAAGAAGGTCATTGCCTCATGAAAGACTGCCTGGAAACGTGTAGCTCTAGGGTTGCAAGTCACAAGTCAACAAAAATTGACAGGTAAGGGAGGCAGCATTGAATGAGAAGAATATTTCGAAAATCACTTCGGCAAGTGACGGAGCTGTACTTGCCTGAATTTTCGTTGCCTCCGCTGGCCTAGAATGGTCGTGCTATCCATACTGCTGCTGCCTGTGCTGGCGCTGGCGCCTGTGTGGACATTGCTGCCGCAATGTACCACGACCGCAGTGACATCAGGAATACTCTCCGACAAGTACCTGCTGCGTCACACTTCGAGTTCCTCCAACTGCAGCTGCTGCGTGCTCTGTGCCGTCCTGCCCGCCTGCAATAGCTTCAGTATCGACGCCAGCGGCGACTGCAGACTCTACCGCAGACGCGGCTCCTACGGCACCCTGCTGCCGTCGGACGCCAGCTTCTTTCTCGTCCAGCGTCTGTCTCCGGCAAACGTCGGGCGCACCTCCCGTCACCTCGAGTTCTGCAGCAGCCACGTGGACTGTCTTCAGCCCGAGGACGGCTGTTACGGCTTCGTCTGCAGTGCCCGACCTACCATGTCCTGCCTTGACCTCCTGAGAGATCACAGAATCGATCCCGTCGGTGACTTCTTCGGCGCCGCCAACGGCACCACTATCCCACTGAAGTGCTTGAGTGTCATGGGAGAGACGGGCTACACGCTCGTGGTCAACAACCATGGCGACGGTTGGGGCACCGATAATATTCTGGAGCGGAACCCACTGGCGCCGTCGGGGTGGCAACCCTACTCGATCCTGTCCATGGCTGAGCAGATGCGTCTCGCCAGCAGCCTTTCCCGCTTCGACTTCTGCCTGCTATGTGGCTGCACCGAAAATAGCGACCAATATACATTGGGAGGCTGCTGGTCGGCACCGATCACGCGCAGCCTCACCTCGATCAAACCCATGACGGCAGACGTGGCTCTGATTCAGTCGTTCCCTTCAGACGGCCTTGTCGATACCGTTGTCGGACTTGTCGACCTCAGGCGGAAGACCCACTGGCGGGACGCCCCGTACACGGTGCCCTGGGTGGGCCTGGACCCGCAGGCGAAGTCACTGCTGACGCTCTCGTCGTCCGAGACAGGTCAAGAGAACGCAGACGACGTCGTGGTGCAGCGCGACAGCAGCGGCTTGGCGCTCGGCTGTTCCGGGGTCGCCACACCCGTCAGATACGTCGTCCGGGTTTGAGACTACCTGGACGTGGGTCAAACTCCACGACCTCCGCCCGCAGCTACAGACAGCATCGAGCCTGAGGTCTGTGGGGTCTGAGTCAAGTTTGAGGACTCTCCGACAAGTGTTCCGACAGGGTCTGAAGACTCATGGACAAGATGCCTGCCATGTCCAAGACTTATTGGCATAAGATGCATATTGGCATTGACATTGGCATACTGGCAAGTGCACAACATTTTGGCATAATTTCCAGGACATTTTGGCACAAGTCCGTCCTAATGGCTCCCTTGGTAAAAACGCCTGAATCCGCCCACCTTATAGCGGCGTGTGTTCGAGTCGCTTTGGTCGCTCGCTATTTGCCTTTGGCAGATACAGCGTGCGGCTGGTTGCAACAGGCACGCTAAGGATCAGTTGTCGTCAGAGATTAGTACGGATCGTGCCGAGCATTGCGGCACGTTACGACTTCGTCACCAGATTCTGCCGTTGTCTTGGAATTGCGCGATCGGATGGCACGAGGTCAGGCCTCACATAACAAGCACTCCTTAAAGTAAGGTCTGTTCCCAGGACTCAATCCACTCGGAAGTTTCAGACAAAATAATTAAAACGAAGGAAAAAGTGTATTCCCTGCCTGTCTTGGGCTCCCTCTGTCCGTATGAAGCCCAGGCGGCGTGTCTCATTAGATATGTCGTCCTGTCTTGTCTTGTGCCGTTCTGGGGCTCCTTCAATCCGTGTCCAGCCCCGCTAACGTCTAGATCCGTCGTCCCGTCCCGTCCTGTCCCGTCCTGTCTTGTCCCGTCCTGCCCTGTCCCGTCCTGATATGACCTGGGCCTTGCTCAGCCAGCCTGTGAACGCAGGGCTCTCCGATAAAAGACAAATTATCCTAGACTGAGGCTCTTGTCGCCCGTACCCAGCTCCGGGAATCTCCCATCAGATGGGTCGTCCTGGTCCGAAGTCCCTGGAGCTCGTGTCCAGCTCCAGAGCTCCCCGCTTTCGAACACGCCAGTAAAAATACATGTCAGTCTGAGACTGACTGAATCCATACCCAGCTCTCGGAGTTTCCCCAATCAGATACATGGAACGGGTCAGAAGCCTAATGACGCTCATGTCAAGGGCTTTCCAGCCAAGGAGCCCAGACCGCATCGAAGCAGTAGCCTCTACTCGGAGCAGTAGCATCTACTCGGAGCAGTAGCCTCTATGGATCGTTCGCAAGAGGCAGTGAGAGCTTGAACTATTCAGCACATCAGCCTCGTTCACGATTGCAATTGTCCCACGACGGAGATGGCGTGAGGCAGAATTCAAACGAGTCTGCGACTTTTCCGAGTAGTCTTCGCCAGGGGTGGAGTGCTGTGTGCTGGGCGGAAGGGCTGATCTTCTGAGCAGCGTCTGTTCGGATCTAGGGCGATGTTGGAGTTAAAAGAGTTGGTATCTTAGTGTGGGAATCCTCGGTCTAGGTTTTAAGCGTCTGCCCTGACCTTAAACGTTATTGTTCTGAGCGTAAACCTTTCTCTCTTTTTTCCGTGAATTTTACGGTTCAGCCCTGCTAAAGATCGGTTAGCGGTATCATAGAACCGAGTAAAAGACCCGGCTCAAGGAATTACTGTTTCTGTTTGATAAAAAATTAGGTATGAAATCTATGTCCCAATCCGAGTATCTACTCTCCAAGCCTGAGCACTCCCGAATCTGGAGTAAGGGGCCTGTGGTTCTTTTAGAGCGCAACGTTCCTAGAGAGCGCAACCTTCCCTAGTTCCGATGGAGCAAGGAAAATGAACGCTTGGCGTGTACTGGATAAATGTATCTTGCAGTGGTTCAGCACACCGCGCATCCAAGCTTCTGCAAAATGGTGCAATGTTTTATCAGAGATGCCTCGCCCATCACATTTTTGTTTTTGTTTTTGTTTTTACTTTTGGAGGTTTTTGAGTTTTGTCTCAGTTTGAGCACGGATGAAAGCTGCCCAACTTGCTCCACATAAACTAATTGTTTTAACTAAGGTGTTCCGGATTATGCTCATTTTCTATAGTTATTTGTCTTAGTTTTCTATAATTTGGCTCCAGATCTTGGTTCATAAGTACATGTGTCGAAGCAGGCTGCTTGTTGTTTAGTGCATCGGAACCCTCGGGACGCCAGCCACTTCTGTGTCAGCCGCACTGAAACGGAGGTTGCTGCTTTGGTCTTTTGCGTTCTGCTGTGCTGGGCGAGTTCCATGTCCGTGGATGCTTTGCACGCTCCATACCCTTTAAATGAGACGGATGGACACTCGCCGTGTGTTTTTACGGCCGAGCGACACAAATTAAGTAATCCTTATAATGCAAGATCGGGTTTTACGCTCAGCCGGCTACATTCGGTCACCATGTATTGCTTAGTTTTCGCTCACGAATATTGATCCTATGCTATATTGAATAAATACTCTTGAAAACAAGGCGTTTGCCACATGCCGTCGGGTGTACAGAAATGCCGTAATTCGGCATCATTCCTGAATGACAACAGCCAGGATGCAAGTGTGAGATACGCTGTGTAAATTGCCTATTTCCCCTCCCCTGTAATCAGTGTGAGGTGCAGAGACGCTCAAGACTCGTAACGTGTCGTCTCTGTTAGATAACCCACACGTCTGCGTAACATGCATCGCTATTTCCTGCCACAATATTCAAATATATCCCTGAATATCTCACTGTTTTCCTCAATATTTACTTGAGTCGTCGCTACCCATGGTCAGCACAATATTCGGCATTGCTACGCAAGACTCCCATACTTCCAGCGGCAGCAAGGCACGTGCCCCCCCCCCCCCCCCCCCCCCCGCCCTCCCCCCCTGCGACAGCACCCTTAGATCTCCCAGTCCAGTAGCGTGTGGGAACAGAGCGGCCGCATGAAGGAGACATGACGAGACGCCGACTGACACGGCTCTGGCTGACGCGGCTCTAGCTGACGTGGCGTTGGCTGACGCAGCACTGGCTGACGCAGCGCTGGCTGACACGCTCTGGCTGACGCGGCGCTGGCTGACTTCTTCCTGACGAAGCTCTAGCTGACGTGGCGTTGGTTGACGCGGCACTGGCTGACACAGCGCTGGCTGACGCAGTGATGGCTGGGGCGGCGCTGGCTGACGCGGCGCTGGCTGACCTCTGGCTGGCGCAGTGCTGGCTGAAGCGACGCTGGCTGATCTCTGGCCGAAGCGGCGCTGGCTGACGCGGCGCTGGCTGACGCGGCGCTGGCTGACGCGGTGCTGGCTGACGCGGCTCTGGCTGACGCGGCGCTGGCTGACGCGGTGCTGGCTGGCGAGGCGCTGGCTGACCTCTAGCTGGCGCAGCGCTGGCTGACGTGGCACTGACTGACCTCTGGCTGGCGCGGTGCTGACTAACGCGGCGCCAGCCCCATGGCGGCTGGGCTTATCGATAAGTCGCTTCCTGGCCCTGAGAAGTCATTTGTAAACACGCACACTTTCCGTCAGGCCACACATCATTCAAGCGAGTTGAGGAGCGGCTTGGGAGGTTGTTGCGAACCGTATCTGAGCCACGTGTGTGGATAAGTGAACCGGTAAAGTGCACCCGGTCAGTTAAAGTGCTTATGACAGGGTCATATCAATGTGTCATCAATTTAGTTGTAAAAGCAAGCATTTTCACCACTCGACAGAAATTCCGTTAAGGAAGTGTTTCTCCTCTTAAGACGCACAATGCATCGTTGTGTTGTTCCATTTGAAATTCGTCTTGCCTACAGACATATTCTTTGCAAAATTATAGGGTACACGTGGTCCAATCATGAACTCGTCAAAACCAGCCATTCTCACCAGTCAAGATCAGTGTGAAGCACCATGACTATAAGTTATTGACACATTTATGTTCGGAAAAATAGTCTGCGTAAAACGTTCGAAAATTGTTATTTCAAACGTTCAGTTCTGGTATTTTAGACAGCCTTCTCAACCGCGCTTTTATGCTCCCAATACCTATGCACATCTGCGAATTATTGCTGTGGCTGAAGTATAAGGTGCGCATTGGAAAGCCAAGTCAACAAGCTATGAACTTTGGTGTTAGCCGTATCCCTCGGAGAAAACCCAGGGAAATGGAGATTTAGTTGCGTTGATATGTTGGCAACATGCCTTTATCGAAACAAGAGCAAGAGTTTAGGCAAGTAGCAGACTTCTGATATTGTTTTGATGGAGGCGTGTTGCCAAAATATCGACCCAACTACATCCCCATTCTCCCGGTTTCTTTCCGAAGAAGAAGACTAATACTACTGCGTAATCTATTTGAATAATGTTCCTCGCTAGTACACTGAAGAACTTAAGTTATGAACGTTCCCACGATCATATGCTTTGTGGCGCGATCAGACATTGTTTCGTATGAAACCAGCTTGTGAACTGATTTCGCCATACGGAGGCACAGACGCCTTGTAGCCACTCTGAGACTCGTCACATATGACATAAAGAGTACAGTGGGCCGCCGCCAGGGACATCTATACAAATAAAGCAATCTACATTGTGGTTATATTAGTGATCAAAAGGTGGCGCTGTAATACAACCGTAGAATGGGCAATGTAGAACATATATGGTGAAAACCATGCGTGCTGTCAACTTTTTTCAAATACCGCTTAGAATTTCAGGAGGTGTGAAACTTGTTTTTTCTGAGGAAAGCTTTTCTGCACATTTTGCAGATAGCATTGCCTGGCAAAAACAGTTCGATGGAAAAATGAGCAGCATTGGTTAAAGAGGGATGGCTCGGCGATTACGATTTCAACGTTTGAACGGCCTTAAGAAATCATCATCTCTGCTTCTCGTGTTCTGACAACCCCTGAGTTAGAGCTGAAGTGTAAGGTACACTGCCTTTGTCGTCGTAATGTTCAACAATGAGTTCAATGACGACGATGCATATTTCCAGGTTGATGTTCAATTTCACAAAGTGCCGCCCCCCCCCCCCCCCCCCCCAAATCGGGTTAGCGTCCCCTCGTCCCGCATCCCACACGATGCGGGACGCGGGGCGTGGGCATGGAGGCCGGTCGTTACACTGAAGGCCGGTGTGTCACTCCGGGAATGCTGCCCTGTTTGGAACTCGGTACAACACGACAGCTGCCACGAGCTGCACAATGTGGCCAGTGATGTATTGTTTTTAATTTAAAGCGCCACGAAGTGCGGTGTGCGGTTCGCTTGCTGTTCGTCGGCAGACATGCAGCCCGACACATTCAGCTGCAAAACAGATTTCGTGCGCTATTACGACTTGTATGTGGTGTCGTAATTTCTCGAGAAAGTACTCGCTGCAATTGTAACGACGAAGCATGCTGACATCATAAATAACACGAGACAGCTGAAGTATTAAGACAAACAAGAATGACATCCTACCTGACCGTATGAAAACACCGGAACTGTCAATGAATAATTAACAATGCATCGCCTTAATCTCTTAAAGCTACAAACTCTTCCCACGCTTTAATGACCTGCGGCAGAACGAAGTGTCCCTACGTACTTCCCCTGGCTCCTCTTCCCACACAAAAGCTAAAAGGACTTCCTTGACTTTCGAGAGAGCCCGCTCCAGACTAATGTTTTACTGAGGCAGCACAATTCGAACAACGTTTGTTTGCATAATGATTGCTTATATAAACATACTGAGGATAAATCTGGAAGCAGATTGACGTAGGTATGTCATTGCAAAGCATATTTGTAAAAGTAGCATGCCATGGAGACATCTTGCACATTGATAAACGCACAAACGTGATAACTACGCATGAAGTCGGTGAAAATAGCCGAGGTTGACAGGAGATGCTGACTCACCTATAGACCAGCACTGCACTGTTTGTCATGCGCCTGGCTACAGTTTCGTAGCGTGCTGTACTTGCCGCCGCTTTCGAAATGTCGACCTGCTCATATTGCTCGACGGTTACTGGCGCAACCGTGGATCGCACAAACTCGTATTACCAGACAGGAATTGCAGACAGTATGCCGGTCGACGCCTTGACACCGAATTCCTGCGACACGTGCCATGTCCGAATCATTGACCGCAGGGGCTCGCGAGTTAGCGGGAAAAACTGTCTCGTGCTCCCGCGCCTCCAGATTTTGCCATTGAGCGGCTCGCCGGTCATTTCGGTCACGACGCAGCACGAGTGGGGACAGACAGACAGACAGACAGACAGACAGACAGACAAGCTGACAAACAGACAGGCAGGCAGGCAGATAGACATACAGAAGGACAGACAGACAGGCAGAAAGGCAGACAGGCAGGCAGGCAGGCAGGCAGGCAGGCAGGCAGGCAAGCAGGCAGGCAGGCAGGCAGGCAGGCAGAAAGGCAGGCAGGCAGGCAGGCAGGCGGACAGGCAGGCAGACAGGCAGGCAGGCAGGCAGGCAGGCAGGCAGGCAGGCAGGCAGGCAGGCAGGCAGGCAGGCAGGCAGGCAGGCGGACAGGCAGGCAGACAGGCAGTCAGGCAGGCAGGCAGGCAGGCGGGCAGGCGGGCAGGCAGGCAGGCAGGCAGGTAGGCAGGCAGGCAGGCAGGCAGGCAGGCAGGCAGGCAGGCAGACTGACAGACACACAGACGAGCCCTTAGCAAACATGCTCTTTCCAATGATTAAGCATTCGTGTTACAAGGAAACAAATCTCGAATATGAACGATTTAAGTCCGCTACCATGTCCTGAAACATCCTGTCTTTGGGCACTCAGGATGTGAATTAGTGAAAGATTTTCTTACTGACTTGCTGACCGCAAGAAATCTGTCAACGTACTCTTGCGGAAAACAGAACGCCACTGAGCATGGAAGTTCTGCATTTGGATCCGTCTGTGTTAAAACGTGCCGCTTTTCGTGCAGCATATGGTTCGATAGTCGAGCTAATTTGATTTCAAAAGGTTTTGTTAGGGCTCATCCATCCCTGCCTCAGGAAACATATGGTTGAAAACTCTTGCCAACCAAGCGGCGAGGTTCACTGCCTCAAGTCCAACACCAACTATGAACTACTGAATTAACTGCTAGTAGTCGAACCGTTCAGCGCTCTACCCCACGATGTGAGCAACCATATTTCAAATATAAAATCTTTTAGGAAAGCTTTATCGTTCTTCCACCTCCTGCAGCGACACGCTGGTGCCGTACCAAGCGACCATCGATTGCCGTCATTGTGCACAAGTTGGTTTTAATGCACCAACTGCTAGCCATTGCTAGCAATCATCAGTAACGGCTCGTAGTAGCCGGCTACCCACTAATATTGAATGAGCCCATTGCCCAAATTAGTTTTGTGATTTCTTGTGATAAAAACTATTAGCTTAAGTGTTGCCCGAGAAAAGAAAATGAAAAGAGGTGAAGGCTCATACGCTTCTCGAAACTGTCCAGGGGTGTCTGGTAAAATTCTTCAATGGCGTCAAAAGCTGCATTTTAATCGTTTTCCTTTCCGACTTATTCTCAAACCTATACTCATTTATTGTGTGTTTGAATATATGAATTGGAAATGATAATAGCTATGCACTTTTCCAATTGGAACTTGACAAAGTGAGAACTGATGATGACTTTGTGAGAATAGAAAATCATCTATACAAACACAGCAGAATGCTTAAACATATACGTGCCAGGTCACACAGCGTCAACATTAACACGCACAAGGGTGGCAGGTTGAATGCGAGGCAATCGGGTGGGGGGGGGGGCGCTGTTTGACCAGCTGAGATTTAAAAAGTGAAGAGTTAAGACGGTTAGAAACACCAAGATGAAAGGGTAGGTATATTATGCATGATAAGTCACTTGTGTTCAATTTTGAGATCCCCAGGCTTTGACCTTTGGATCAGATAAGTAAGACAGGACTTAGCTCCAGATCGGTTTGCGAAGTGCCTGCGGACCTGCTCATGCGAGTGTCTACGCCCTAGATGCCTGTTTCAAGGAAAAGGTCACTGGTAATCATTTTAGGCCTGTAACCTTATTTGACCTTTTAAAAGCCACGGTACGTAAGAATCTAGGAGAATGTTCTTTTTTCAATCAGGATAAGTATGAACGGTTATGTTTGGTAGTATGTTCCTAAAAATAAAAGGTATTTAAAAATGTCAGGGTATTTTAAAAGGTATTTCAGTCAGCAGCCTTCTCTGACCTTTGAAAAGTTCAAATACGATGTCTGCTGATGTCCCTGTGATCAAGAAAATCGAAATGAGATCCAAAACCACCCAGATATGGGAAGTTCCCCAGTGAAAAAGCAGATTGGCTTTGACCTCAGTTTGACCTTTATTTGTGATACCACAGATGCATGACCCCATCTAACACGCCGTTGTCACGTCTGAACAAAAAATGCTCCCTGGGGTTGATTTTGCTGGCGGCCATGGCCTGGGTTAGACCTAACATAGGTCAGGAATAGTAAAAGATGCAGTTAATTATTTTGTACGAATAGATCCACAATTTAACTGCCCACAGCTTTGCAAAGTTCGGCGTAGCTTCGCCGCGCAAGTCAGAAATTACCTGAGGGCTACCTGAGCCGTGATTATGATGTAATAATGCAAATTGGTACCGCTCTAAATAGACCCTTAATCCGAGTGTTTCTAGTCTTTTTCACATAACTTCAATATAAGGCACCTTAGATGACACAACATTTCTATTACCTACAAAGTTCTAGTCAGTCCGGGACCTATGCATTGTTGTGTATGCCGGCATTCAAATTTTGCACTTGAATTCCTACACTCTTTTTCACTTTCGGTGAAAGCAAGTGCTCGATGTTGATGACAACTGTGGCACACTGTAAACCACACCCAACGTATCGGTGAAAACTGAGTGTTAGCAATCGTTTGTCTGAAAACTGTTTGATATAATGACAATAAAGTATCAAAGCTGTAGGTACGGTAACCAAGCACGGCAGGCTTCCGTTTGTTCCGCATTTCACTTCTGGTATAGCTCCGTTTGCATCAGCTGGGTAGTTTCTTCATCATTTTGTCTGAGCGCAGTAAAACTTCTTGCTCATTTAAGGCCGTAATGAAAGCTTTGGGTAGCACTTCTGACGAAATGTTTACGGGTATCCAGAATTTCTGGAAATCGACAACATTTTTGTGCTGACATTCCTTAACGATTTGATTGAAAAATCCACTGCGCAGAGGTTCCTAAATGGCTACAGATCGGGCAATGTTCAAGTCATGCGGTCCTTTCCACGTCAATGTACAACCAATCGTGTCAGAGCATTACCCTAGAGCTTTGCACGTCACGTCCTTCCATACTGCATCGCTCCCGAGTGTGGGGCCACGTTATTCAGCAGGCGTGCAACATGGGTCTCAGGACAAATACGTTGTTATCTGACTCATCTGGGGAAGAATATCCTACGCAAATGACGTTGTGCTTTGAACAACGCCAAAAGTGATCAAATCGTTTTGTTTGAATTTCAGTTGCTGGATGTATATGATATTGCCTTGTACGCTGAGCATCTTAATTTAACCTTGTTCGGCATACTCACTAATTGTGTCACTGTTAGCCAATGTTAGCCTCTCATGATTCGAAAAAACATATATACTTTGTGTTACAAGGCGTAAGCTTTGGCCTATATATAGCGATGGCATTCCAAAGAAGTTTTCTGTTGTTTTATCCCCTTGAAGCTAAACAGCGATATTGTTTTCATTGCTACGCTCTTCTGACTCATATTTCCACTCTTCATGCTGTGCAATAATGAGAAGTGATTACACCCAACCGCGCTTTCCGTTCAACAATGTTACTTCGGATTGATCAGCTACATAACCACTGACGAACAGGCTTGACATGGGCAGAACGGCTATCGCTTCGTCGTTTGCTCGGAAGCAAACAGCGCCAGTGAGGCGGAAGATTGATGTCATGACCTAGCAGGCCTGGGGGATGGTAGCTGGTGTAGAAATAGCAGATCAATACCGCACGGCGCAAAGGCGGCTCCAGACTGTCCACGTCTGAACACCGTCAAACTAATCAGGGCACGCAGTCACCCTACACACTATGATGCAATCGCAGCTAGCATGCTAGTTCAATGCTAACCGAGATTTTTTCCATAATTATGTGGACCGAGGAGCTGTATGATGCGTGTCCTCCCCTAACCAAATCCTGAATCCGCCACTGGATGTCTCGTGGAGGGACATTGACCAATCAGAGCGCGCGAAGCGTTTTCAAGCCAAGTTGCTCTGCCAGGCTTTGACCAGAAGGCTCTGATGGTCAACGGTGAGAAGCAGGGCCAGCTGGAGCTGCCCGGGTGTAGAGAGCTGCGCCTGGCTGGGCCTCACTGTAAGTTGGATTTCAGCAAACATCATTTGCCTTGGAGAAAACACCGAATTTTGTCTTAACGAAGGAGATCATTGCCTCGTGGAAGGCCGCCTGGAACGTGTAGCTCTAGGGTTGCAAGTCACAAGTCAACAAAAATTGACAGGTAAGGGAGGCAGCATTGAATGAGAAGAATATTTCGAAAATCACTTCGGCAAGTGACGGAGCTGTACTTGCCTGAATTTTCGTTGCCTCCGCTGGCCTAGAATGGTCGTGCTATCCATACTGCTGCTGCCTGTGCTGGCCCTGGCGCCTGTGTGGACATTGCTGCCGCAATGTACCACGACCGCAGTGACATCAGGAATACTCTCCGACAAGTACCCTGCTGCGTCACACTTCGGGTTCCTCCAACTGCAGCTGCTGCGTGCTCTGTGCCGTCCTGCCCGCCTGCAATAGCTTCAGTATCGACGCCAGCGGCGACTGCAGACTCTACCGCAGACGCGGCTCCTACGGCACCCTGCTGCCGTCGGACGCCAGCTTCTTTCTCGTCCAGCGTCTGTCTCCGGCAAACGTCGGGCGCACCTCCCGTCACCTCGACTTCTGCAGCAGCCACGTGGACTGTCTTCAGCCCGAGGACGGCTGTTACGGCTTCGTCTGCAGTGCCCGACCTACCATGTCCTGCCTTGACCTCCTGAGAGATCACAGAATCGATCCCGTCGGTGACTTCTTCGGCGCCGCCAACGGCACCACTATCCCACTGAGGTGCCTGAGTGTCATGGGAGAGACGGGCTACACGCTCGTGGTCAACAACCATGGCGACGGTTGGGGCACCGATAATATTCTGGAACGGAACCCACTGGCGCCGTCGGGGTGGCAACCCTACTCGATCCTGTCCATGGCTGAGCAGATGCGTCTCGCCAGCAGCCTTTCCCGCTTCGACTTCTGCCTGCTATGTGGCTGCACCGAAAATAGCGACCAATATACATTGGGAGGCTGCTGGTCGGCACCGATCACGCACAGCCTCACCTCGATCAAACCCATGACGGCAGACGTGGCTCTGATTCAGTTGTTCCCTTCAGATGGCCTTGTCGATACCGTTGTCGGACTTGTCGACCTCAGGCGGAAGACCCACTGGCGGGACGCCCCGTACACGGTGCCCTGGGTGGGCCTGGACCCGCAGGCGAAGTCACTGCTGACGCTCTCGTCGTCCGAGACAGGTCAAGAGAACGCAGACGACGTCGTGGTGCAGCGCGACAGCAGCGGCTTGGCGCTCGGCTGTTCCGGGACCGCCACACCCGTCAGATACGTCGTCCGGGTTTGAGACTACCTGGATGCGGGTCAAACTCCACGACCTCCGCCCGCAGCTACAGACAGCATCGAGCATGAAGCCTGTGGAGGCCGAGTCAAGTTCGAGGACTCTCCGACAAGTGTTCCGACAGGATCTGAAGACTCATGGACAAGATGCCTGCCAGTTCCAGGACTTATTGGCATAAGACGCATATTGGCATTGGCAATGGCATACTGGCAAGTACATAACATTTTGGCATAATTTCCAGGACATTTTGGCACAAGTCCGTCCCAATGGCTCCGTTGGTAAAAACGCCTGAATCCGCTCACCTCATAGTGGGGTGTATTCGAGTCGCTTTGGTCGCTCGCTAATTGCCTTTGGCAGATACAGCGTGCGGCTGGTTGCAACAGCCACGCTACTTGAACAACCGCTACCGTTGACTTGAAGACCGAAGGTCTGGTCCCAGGAATCAATCCACGTGAAAGTTTCAGACAAAATAATAAAAAAGATGGAAAAAGTGTTTTCCCTCCCGGTGTTGGGCTCCCTCTGTCCGTATGAAGCCTGGATAGTGTCTTTCACTAGATATGTCGTCCCGTCTTGTCTTGTGCCGTTCTGGGGCTCCTTCAGTCCGTGTCCAGCCCCGCTAACGCCTATATCCGTCGTCCCGTCCTGCCCTGGCCCGTCCTGCCTTGTCCCGTCCCGCCCTGTTCCGTCCTGATCTAACCTGGGGCTCCCGTAGCCAGCCTGTGTGCGCAGGGCCCTTCGATAACAGACACATTGTCCTAGACTGAGGCTCTAGTCGCCCGTACCCAGCTCCGGGAATCTCCCATCAGATGGGTCGTCCTGGTCCGAAGTCCCTGGAGCTCGTGTCAAGCTCCAGAGCTCCCCGCTTTCCAACACGCCAGTAAAAATACATGTCAGTCTGAGACTGACTGAATACATACCCAGCTCTCGAAGTTTCCCCAATCAGATACACTGAATGGGTCAGAAGCCTAATGACGCTCATGTTGAACACTAAACTGCACACTGTAGTGTTTAGTCAAACACTACACACCGTAACGCAATATCAGCTAGAATGTAATAGAGCTCAAGGTGTGTGCGTTCCAAGGATTTTGGTCCAAAGAGCTGCATGACATCCACCCTGCCTTCTCCACACCCTGAAGCCGCCGTAGCCCGTTCGATGTACGGGCATCAACCAATCAGGGCATGTCAAGGGCTTTCTAACCAAGGAGCCCAGACCGCATCGAAGCAGTAGCCTCTACTCGGAGCAGTAGCCTGTACGGTTCGTTCGCAAGAGGCAGTGAGAGCTTGAACTATTCAGCACATCAGCGTGGTTCACGAGTGCAATTGTCCCACTACGGAGATGGCGCGAGGCAGAATTCAAACGACTCTACGCCCTTTCCAAGTAGTCTTCGCCAGGGGTGGAGTGCTGTGTGCTGGGCGGAAGAGCTGATTTTCTGTGCAGCGTCTGTTCGGATCTAGGGCGATGTTCAAGTTAAAAGAGTTGGTATCTTAGTGTGGGAATCCTCGGTGTAAGTGTCAAGGCGTCTGCCCTGACCTTGAACGTTGTTGTTCTGAGCTGAAACGTTTTTGTCTTTTTCCGTAATCTTGCGGGTCAGCCCTGCAAAAGGTCGGTAAGGCGGTATCATAGAACCGAGTAGAAGATCTGGTTCAAGGAACTGCTGTCCCTGTTTGAAAAAATAGATATGAGGTCTCTGTCCTAATCCAAGTATCTACTCTCCAAGCCTCAGCACTCCCAAATCTGGTGTCAAGACCTGTGGTTGTTTGAGAGCGCAGCGTTCCTAGAGAGCGCAAAGTTCCCTAGTTCCGATGGAGCAAGGAAAATGAATGCTTGGCGTGTGCTGGATAAATGTATAGTGCAGTGGTTCAACAAACCGCGCATCCAAGCTTTTGCAAACTGATGCAATGTTTTATCAGAAATGCCTCGCCCATGACATTTTTGTTTTTGTTTTTACTTTGGAGTGTTTTGAGTTTCGTCTCAGTTTGAGCACGAGTGAAAGCTGCCCAACTTGCTCCACATAAACTAATTGTTTTAACCAAGGTGTTCCGGATTATGCTCATTTTCTATAGTTATGTGTCTTAGTTTTCTATAATTTGGCTGCAGATTTTGTGTCATAAGTACATGTGTCTAAGCAGGCTGCTTGTTGTTTAGTGCATCGGAACCCTCGGGACGCCAGCCGCTTCTGTGTCAGCCGCACTGAAACGGAGGTCACTGCTTTTGTCTTTTGCATTCTGCTGTGCTGAGCGTGTTCCATGTCCGTGGATGCTTTGCACGCTCCATACCATTTAAATGAGACGGATGGACACTCGCCGTGTGTTTTTATGGCCGAGCAACACAAATTAAGTGATCCCTATAATGCAAGATCGAGTTTTACGCTCGGCCGGCTACATTCGGTCACCATGTACTGCTTAGTTTTCTCTCACGAATATTGATCCTATGCTACATTGAATAAATACTCTTGAAAACAAGGCGTTTGCCACATGCCGTCGGGTATACAGAAATGCCGTAATTCGGCATCATTCCTGAATGACAACAGCCAGGATGCAAGTGTAAGATACGCTGTGTAAATTGCCTATTTCCCCTCCCCTGTAATCAGTGTGAGGTGTAGAGACGCTAAAGACTCGTAACGTGTCGTCTCTGTTACACAGACGTCCACACGTCTGCGTAACATGCATCGCTATTTTCTGCCACAATATTCAAATATATTTATCTCGCTTCCGTGAGACGTATTTCCCTTGAATATCTCAATGTTTCCCTCAATATTTGCTTGAGTCGTCGCTACCCATGGTCAGCACAACATTCGGCATTGCTACGCAAGTATCCCATACTTCCAGCGGCAGCAAGTCACGTGACCCCCCCCCCCGCGACAGCAGCCCCTAGATCTCCCAGTCCGGTAACGCGTGGGGAACAGAGCGGCCGCATGAGGGAGACATGACGAGACGCCGAATGACACGGCTCTGGCTGACGCAGCGCTTGCTGACTTCTACCTGACGCGGCTCTAGCTGACGTGGCGTTGGCTGACGCGGCACTGGCTGACGCAGCGCTGGCTGACGCGGTACTGGCTGGCACGGTACTGGCTAACGCGGCGCCAGCCCCATGGCGGCTGGGCTCATCGATTAGTCGGTTCCTGGCACTCAGAAGTCATTTGTAAACGCGCACACTTTCCGTCAGGCTACATATCATTCAAGCGAGATGAGGAGCGGCTTGGGAGGTTGTTGCGAACCGTATCTCAGCCACTTGTGTGGATAAGTGAACCGGTAAAATGCACCCGGTCGGTTAAAGTGCTTATGACAGGGTCATATCAATGTGTCATCAATTTAGTAGTAAAAGCAAACATTCTCACCACTCAACGGAAACTTCGTTACGGAAATGTTTCTCCTCTTAAGACCCACAATGCAGCGTTTGTGTTGTTCCATCTAAAATGCGTCTTACCTACAAACATTTTCTTGGCAACATTACATGGTACACATGGCCACATGGTAAGCTGATAAATGCCAACTGTTTTCACCAGGCAGGATCAGCATGAGACACCATAACTATAAGTTATTGACAGATTCTCTTAGGGAAAAATGGTCTGTGTAAAACAGGTGAAAATTGTTATTTCAAGCGTTTAATTCTGGCATTTTAGGCAGCCTTCTCAACCGCGCTTTTAAGCTTCCGATACCGATGCATATTTTCAAATTATTTCTGTGGTTGAAGTACAAAGTGCACATTGGAAAGTCTAGTCAACAAGTTATGAACTTTAGTGTTAGCCTTATTCATCGGAGAAAAGTCAGGAGAATAGAGATATAGTTGCGTTGATTTTTTGGCAACATGCCTTTATCGTAACAACAGCATAAATGTAGACAAGTAGCAGGCTTCTGCTATTCTTTTGATAAAGGTATGTTGCCGAAATATCAACCCATCTGTATCTCTATTCTCCTGGTTTTTCCTTAGGATGAGGCTACTACTGTGCTATCTGTGGGAATAATGTTTTCCTCGCTAGTACACTAACAAGGAAAGTTGTGAACTTCCCCACGATGATAGAAGTTTGTGGCGTGATCAGACATTATTTCGTATGAAACCAGCTTGGTGAGCTGCTTTCGCCATACGGAGCCACAGACACCTTGCAGCCACTCTGAGACTGTTCACATTATGACATCAACTGCCGCCGTCGCCAGTGACATCTATATAAATATAGCATCTACATTATGATTATTTTAGTGACCAAAAGGTGACGCTGTAATTGTGCCATAGATTAGACATTGTAGCACGTATATGGTGAAAACCATGTCTGCTGTTAATTTTTTTCAAAAATACCTCGTGTAATTAGAGGAGGTGTATCGCTTGTTTTTTTTTTTTTTGAGGGAAGCTTTTCTGCAGATTTTACAGATAGTATTGCCTGGCATAAGCAGCTTGATGGAAATATGAACAGTACTAGTAAAAAAGGATGGCTCGACGATTACGATTTCAAACGTCTGAACGGCCTTAAAAATAATCTCCGCTTCTCGTTTTCCTCACAACCCCTGGGTTAGAGCTGAAGTGCCCTTGTATACCGCCCTTGTCATCGTAGTATTAGCTAATGGGTTCAGTTGACGACGATGCATATTTCCTGGTTGATGTGCAATTTCACGAAGTGCTGCCCCCCCCCCCCCCCAAACCGGTCTGCGTCTTTCACGTTGCACGTCCATGTCCGCCATGCCCACGACGATGCGGGGACGCGGGGCGTGGGCTTGGAGGCCGGTCTTACACTGAAGGCCGGTGCGTCTCTCCGGGAATGCTGCCCTGTTTGGAGCTCGGTACAGCACGACAGCTGCACGAGCGCACAAGGTGGGCCAGTGATGTATTTTTTTAATTCAAAGCGCCACTAAGTGTGGTGTGCGGTTCGCTTGCTGTCCGTCGGTAGACAAGTAGCCCCTTTCAGCTGCAAAACAGATTCTCGCTCTATTACGACTTGTATTGGCGTCGCAATTTCCCGACAAGTACTCGCTGCAAATTGTAATGACGATGCATTGCTGACATCATAAATAACACGAGACAGATTGAAGTGTTACGATAAAACAAGAATGATATCCTACATGGCCGTATGAAAACACCCCGAACTTTCAAAAGAATAATTAACAATGCATCGCCTTTATCTCTTAAAGCTACAAACTCTTCTCACGCTGCAATGATCTGCGGCACAACGTAGTGTCCCTGCGTACTTCCTCTGGCTCCTCCTCCCACACAAAAGCTAAAAGCACTTCCTTGACTTTCCAGAGAGCTCGCTCCAGACTAATGTTTACTGAGGCAGCACAATTCGAACAACGTTTGTTCTGCGTAATGATTGCTTATATGACATACTGAGGATAAATATGTAAGTAGATGACATAGGTATGCCATTGCAAAGCATAGTTGTAAAAGTAGTATGCATGGAAGCATCTCGCACATTGGTAAGCGCACAAACGTGATAAACAAGGCATGAAGTCGGTGAAAATACCCGCTGTTGACAGACATGCTGACTCGCCTATAGACCAGCACTGCACTGTTTGTCAAGCACAGAACAGCATGACTCACGAGACTTCCACAACATGACTCCCGCTGCCACTCGCTCTGTGGAGCTCCGGGAGAGCGCTTGCCGCCGCCTCCCGCTCCGACAGCAGCAGCATGTCTTCGCGCGGATGGAGCCTACTCGGAGCCGTGGAAAGCGCCCCCCTGGCCGGACACGCCCCGCGCGTACGTCCGGCGCTGTGGCTGGCTATAGGTCGTAGACCGTGCTGTGCTCAGGCTGTCTGTACTGGCCGGTGGCGATGGTCGGGGTTGATGCCGGTACCCAGCTGCGTAGGTCTTGGTGTAGGTTGGGACAGTGGCGTGGGTCTGAGGGGAGGCCGGGACAGCGGCGTAGGTCTGGGGGTAGGTCGGGACAGTGGCGTGGGTCTGAGGGGGAGGCCGGGACAGGGGCGTAGGTCTGAGTGGAGGCCGGGACAGCAGCGTAGGTCTGAAGGGAGGCCGGTACAAGCGGCGTAGGTCCGGGGTGGAGGCCGGGACAGAGGCGTAGGTCTGGGTGGGGGCCAGGACAGCAGCATAGTTCGGGGTGATGCTGGGACAGCGGCATATTATGGGTTGATGCTGGGACAGCGGCATATGTCTGGGTTGATGCTGGACAGCGGCGTAGGCTTGCTGGTTATTGGACCGCAACAGCAACGGGGCTCAAGTTGACAGAAGGCACAGGCCCGTACCGTATCCATGAGCAGCGGCTATATCCATATCCAGGATCTGCGCTATGGCTGTACCCAGGAACGGCTCTGTGCCCGTCCCCAGGAACGGCGCTGAACCCGTACTCGGCTCCGTACCCGTTCTCAGGAACAGCTCCGTACGCGTGCCCAGGCGCGGCTCTGTACCCGTACCCAGGAACGTCTCTGTACCAGTTACTGAGGCTCGGCTCCGTACCTGTACCTCAGGAACGGCATGGTAGCTGTGCTGAGGAGCGGCTCTAATGCCGTGCCCAGGAGCGTCTCTGTACCCGTATCCAGGGACAGCCCTGTACCTGTACCCGGGAGCGACGCTGTACCCTCTGTACCCCTTCGCCGGCGCGGTTCGCAGCAGGTTCGTATGATGCGTGACCGGGAGGTACCCGTAGCTCTGTCCGTAGGCCGGGGCTGCCCGCGTTCGCTTTTGCCGGTGTGTGACTGTGCGGCTTGGTCTGCACGGTGGCAGGGCGGCGCGCGGTGCTCCTTGGTGAGCACCCTGACGAGCAAGGCGGGTGGTGGGCCGAGGTGGCGCGTTTGGGACGGCAGGGGGCAGGTAGCCGGGTGAGCTGGAGCGTGGACCTTCTCGGCGGGCTGGCGGCGGTAACCCTGCACGCCGCTGGCGCCCGTCTTCAGCTCGGCTCCGGCAGACTCCGCCTCGCTGGCGGCTGCCGTGACGAGCAGAGCCAATAGGAAGGAGGCAGCACATCAGCTGGGGGTGGCGGAGAGCCCAGCTCAGGTGGCAGACGGCATGAGGGCGCAGCTCAAGTGACAGACGGCATGAGGACGGAGCTCAAGTGACAGACGGCATGAGGGTGGAGCTCTCTTGACAGACGGCATGAGGACGGAGCTCAAGTGACGGACGGCATGAGGGAGCGATCCCGCATATTTTGAATGTAACGCGGCTATAGTTTTTCACGGCATGCCATGCCATGTGGATCGGCGCTGACATCACATGTGAATACATTAGAGGTAAAATGCACCGCGCGCGAGCGACTAAAAAAGGAGGTAAGCGAGACAATGCAGGTAATGTCGACTTCATATTCACGAAAACCAATGAAGACGGGGGTTTAAAGAACATGTCTGGCAAAACATTCTAGAAATGCCAAGGAGCGTGATATTAGAGCCAACGAAATTCACGATACGATCTCGCCAAACAATAACTGCAAAAATGAGATACCTTTGATTACTAGATTCACTGGGCGTGAACAGGAGCATGGATGTAACTTATTCGCCGACGAACATAGTCGGTTGTCTCATGACGTCACAATATCTCACCTTCATCTTCGCCTGTGGTGTGCGCAGCACGGATCCCTGCCCACGACAGACTACGGTGGTGGCCGGCCCAGGGTTTATATACGCCGACTTCCTGCCTGATGTGCAATGTCACTCTGCGCTGACCCCCCCTCCCCCCCGTCCCTCCATCCGGAACCCAAGGATCACTGGAGTAAGACCGACTCGGCGTACCTGGCGTCCTGTGCGCCGTATTTCCATGTTACCGCGCCCAGACGGTGCAGGGCACGGGGCGTGGGTTTGAGGGCCGGTCGTTACACTGAAGGCCGGTGCGTCACCCCGGGAATGCTGCACTGTTTGGAGCTCGCTACGAGCATCCGCCGTGACCGGGTCTGCGAGCATTGGTTGGTCAGCCACGCATGTTGGCAATAACCTCGCAATAACGGAGGTCCAGTTTTACTGTCAGTTTACAACCTCACGATAGACGAGGGCCTGCTGGACAGCCAGCTCACAACCTCACGACAGAAGAGGGCCTGCTGGACAGCCAGCTCACAACCTCACGACAGACGAGGGCCTGCTGGACAGCCAACTTACAACTTAACGATAGACGAGGGTCTGTTGGATATCCAGAGTAGGAACCCACGATAAACGGGGGTCTGCTGGACAGCCAGCTTACAACCTCACGATAGCGGAAGGTCTGCAACAGCCAGCTTACAACCCCACGACAGACAAGGGCCCTGGACAGCCAGCTTACAACCTCACGATAGACGAAGGCCTGTTGCACTACCAGTTTGAGAACACAACTGCTGCTTTAATGCAATGCCAACTTGCTGATCTTGTGAAAGACGATTTCTTACGTATAGGTACACAAATTGACTAGCACGCACTGTTTCATAGAAGATATATCCCGCGGCCACTCTGGGTTCTCAAATACCCTTCGTGTAAATTTCGTAGGATGCTCTGGGCCCTTTCTGATGAGGGACCACCCAATTTTTGATGTCATATAATCGATTCGGCATTCTTGTTCACAAATATGTTTCGACGCAAGGTCAGGACGCAAATATATTGCGAATAGCGTTGAAAAAGGGATATTACCTTCTGAAAGATGACAGTCCCCATTCATCACCTAATAGCTGCCAGAGCTGCCAGCGACGCAAACGTTGCTTAAAATGATTGTAAATCGCCTTTTTATCATGGAGATGGGCATAGCTCAGTATGGCAATGCAGTGGCACCTCATCAAACCCTGAGCTCGTTAACAACGTGGAGCTTCCGCTGCTTTGCAGTGTGCATATCGCAAGTCCCTTGATGGCAGTCATACCGTAATTACTCACCAATAATGTCCTGCAGGCACTCATTAACGTTCACTTGTGCGCAGCAACACAATAAAACCGCGACCTAGTAATACAACAAGCAAACTTGCCTTGAACGGAAGTGGTGAGGAAGAACAAAACGCTAAGAGTTACCGTTGCCAAACGCAGGAACATACGCACCGCACAGAAGATCATAAAAAGATGGACGCCAGTGGTGGTAACAGCCGCGGGTTGGACCAAGCGCCCGACCCAATCTTACGGAAAGCAATCGAGACAACTGTGAAGCGTCTCGAGCCATGATCACCAGCTGTGATGCTTGCCTAAACACAGACTGAATTGATCTTCACTAATTGAATGATGGGTATGTCTACACAATTATAAACTAACGTTATGTGTTGGCTGTGTTTTATTTGTTAAGGTGAGGAATCGCGGAGACTTTCCATTATTCTTAAGAAAAAATGCATGAACCGTAAAATTTAACAACTTTTTCACATACTTGTTGCTTTAATAAACCTCCATTTTCTTATACAGCTCCCAGATTAGCTTGATAGCCGCGAGTTGATCTTATGTTTTCTAGTGTTCACGTACGGCTCAGTGCGTCGCTGGAATAGAGGGAGCGGCACTCCTGGTTACCTGTTTTTGCGTAACGGCATTAAAAACGAATGTGCAGCATTCTTGAAATTGCAGTTTCCTATTGCCGGGCTGGAATTTCCCCTTAGAACGCCTCGGGCATTTCTATGAAGTTATTTGCAATTGCTACGTATTTATTTACGAAGTCTCACCACTTCCCTATCTCTCCTTAGTATGCAAGTCTCACTAATGCCTCACCAGGTCGAGCAGAAGACACACAACGTACATTTGTCTGTTAGAACAGACCGTACCGAAGTGACATAATATGATTCCACGCATATGGTTTCTTGGAAGCTCAAACAGCTTATGCGCATATGCTATGTCAGCGTTCTCATTTTATGCTCAATATGGACAGGCTGCGGTTCACCGTCACTGCTCGTAAGTCCCCCCCCCCCCCAAAAAAAACGACATAAGGAGATTGTGGTTGTCATGCCAGCCGTTCATGTGAGCTCATGTAGC
>NW_023596805.1:27995034-28000093 GCF_011947565.3 Pollicipes pollicipes | reverse complement strand
ACTGGGAACAATAGTCAGTAATGCTATAACTAACCGGCAGATTTTGATTGCTGAAATTTTGTTTGCATTCCACCAGCTGAGTAAAGTTAGCTCTAATTTGTGCATTAGAAGGTAAAATGTGACGTGAAAACAAATGAACACATAACTCGTAAATATATTCGACAGCACCGAACGTCTAGAGTTTGCGAACGATTGGGGATGACCGACGCTATGAACTGCTGAACATTGCAGCCAACTAAGTATTCGCTCAAAGTAAGTTTGGTATGCAGACGTTTAAGTTCACTGTGATTGTGGCAAAGTTCAGCTTGGTTTCCGCGGTTATTATCCACGTTTGCAAGTTTTACGTGCTATGTTACGTAGATTTGATGTGCTTTGCAACAGGGATCCAAGCTGTATGGGCCACATGACGCAATTGTTGAAGATTCGAACTGTTAGATTTTGTTAGAATTATTGAACTGTTAGAAGCCCGAAGACCTCCAACGGAGAAACATGGCTGGGATACAGACCCTTCTCGCGCCATAATATACAGTAATTTTCAGCCATGGGATGCACGCGGCCATTAGCGTCATCCTGCGAGCATTTGCTTCGGTCTGCCTCTAGACTAATCCGTCCATTAATGTAGGACGTAATGACTAGTTTGTCGCGGCGTTGGGGGAGGGCCCGGCCGTCTTTTGTGGTCAGGGAAGGGTCGCCACCCGGTCGTCTTCTGTCAAGAGCCGACTCAGTATGAACCTGGCGCGACGGTCGCTGTGTGGCACTTTTCAGATGGCGATGGTCCGTGGAAGTTTGAATATCGAATCATGATCTGTGTTGCATCTTCGTCCGATGATATTTCGATGCCTTTCAACCGATAAGCCAGAATGTGTAAATATGCAGCAGTAAAGTATCACTGGCCACAGAGCGACACCATGCAAATTTACGATAGTACTGGAGTTGTCTTTTCAATAGCTTGAACAACGTCAGTGAAATACGCTTGTTGTATATCGCTGGTATCGTGTCGCAATGGTCCTGAAGAATGTAATACAGGGCAGTCAATTTTTCTGATCAGTTCAATACATTTTTCCAACCCAACAACCGGTGCTGCCCAAGATGCGGCAATCTCCACACCATACCATCTGACAGACCTTGGAACACAGCTGAACAGACCACGCTGCGGCGCGATGCCCTCCAGGACGCTGACTTTAGGTCAACCATATAAATACAGATGCGGTGTAGAGGCGGACAGTGAAGGGCATTACGTGCTGACATGTCGTTTGAGTGCTGGATGACTACCAGACATACAGCACTCAATGTGGTGATAAGCACACATTCCAGGCAAAAAATCGATTTCTCCTGAAACCCACTGGCATCGACCTGGGGAGACGGTAAAAGGCCCGATTGAGTTACGATCTTCCCGTTTGCCTTGGGTAAGAGCCTGGCATGTGATGTCACGTGCACCGATACGCTTGCCTCCAATTGCGATATTTTTATATTTTTATATTTTTACGATACTTTTTGATATTTTTCAACCCTTCCGCGATAGCCGTTGCCGCCGCAGCCAAATAAACCAAATGCAGAAAGAACGAAGAGCACTCGAACCCCACTAATCCGCTTCAGTTCCAGCCAGTCGCCTTTGAGGCCGGTGAAACCTTTGGTCAATCGACGATAATTCTGTTTCTTGACAGCCTCGGGGTTAGGCTGATTTCCTCGTCTGGTGATGGGCGGGAGAGTGCTGGCTCTGATCGCGCCTGGCTTTTGCAATAGTCCGAGGGAACGCAGTCTCAGTGACAATCACTTACACAGCTTTGGAAAGGAAGAACCTGTGCACACCCGTCACAAAGACGGCATGTCGCGACATCCTGCAGCGTCGCCAAAGGAAATGGTCGCAAACGACAAGTCTCTCAAGAATGATGTTGGCGTCAGAGCGAGGGTGCGACACAGCCACCCGGCCATTTTAGCAGCTTAGTCATTTTAGCTTCTGGTGGCGCAGCTGGGAGTGTCGTAACGCATCATACGCTCCTGTCGCTGTGCTGCTTTGCACTCGTGTTCACCTCTGTTTTCCACTACCTTGCCACGGCCAATAGTTGTAGTAACGGGTGTAAATGCACAAAATGACAAAAAACTACAGTCGTTGTAGAGAAAATAAGATAAATGCACACTGACGTGCAACTTTCAGACTCTTACTTGCCTTTCCAAGGGGCTGTGCTGTGTATTGATTACAAATGACCACAGAAGCTTTCCTAACAGGTATATCGGTGGTACGTGAATGACGTGATGAACACGCGAATAAAAACTTACAAAATATGAGGTCACTGAGTTTTGTTTTATCTAGTTCCTTTCGTCACCATGATATTGCGTTCACCCAAAGCCTCAGCTGTAGAATACGTCGTAAATATCTATCATTCAATCGGAAGCAGTAAATAACGATTCGGTTTCTCAGCATCGCCGCCAATGCCATCTTTTGTGTGCTGTGTTTGATGAAGATAACACTGCATGGTCTCAGACTGAGTGTTCGTTTTATGGTTCTAGTACGCCAGCGGCAGACTAAATACAGCAAAAGCAACGTTTGCTAGACATATGCATAAGCTGTTTCAACTCGCGAGTGCGTCTTTTCTGGAATGGATACGTTCGGACAAGACGGAAAACAAACGGACGAGAACGAACGCACCGAAGGCGACGCACGTCGGAAAGACCCTGTCGAGTTTACTGTATTAACCAGAGTTGGAACTTGGCTGTTTAAGAGGGATGCAACTGCATCATGATCATGGAAATAGTAATAAACAGTGTCTGAATTCTGACATTGCACGGACAGACTGACTCTCACATAATCCACCCCATTTCCAATTTCTTGGGGCAAGTTCCGCTCGTGATACATTCGTTCCATAACGCATGACGCAGCAAACAAGAACGTGTTCGGATGAACACCTTAAGCTGTTTGTTTACCAATTGATCATCTATTCATTCCTCATTTCTGTTCACATGGGACGCCGCATGGCAATGCTTGCATTAGGTTTCGAAACTGAAATTCTGTGTACGAATTTGACACTGCCGAGAGCTAATTCGTGACGATGGGGAAGGTTATCAGCTGACGATGCTCCCTGATCAGAAGCGTGCCCGAAGTGATCTGCAGACAACAGTGCTCGCAAAACAAACCAACACAGCGTTAGTAAGCGCCGCTTCACGCGTGTTGCCATGCGGACATAGCAATAATTCAGCCGCCGAGTCCTAGGGTACGTAAAGATGCCCGCCCACTGTCAGATCAGAGAGGTCTGCGTAGTAAGAGCCGGCTCAACCAGTGAGACAGCGCAGCAGAGCACAGTGGCAGCGCTGGTCAGGAACAGCAGGGTACAGTGGGGGCGCTGATCCGGAACAGCAGGGCACAGTGTACGTCGCTGGTCCGGAACAGCAGGGTACAGTGTACGGTGCTGGTCCGGAACAGCAGGGCACAGTGGGCAGCGCTGGTCCGGAACAGCGCACAGTGTGGGGCGCTGATCCGGAACAGCAGGGCACAGCGTGGGGCGCTGATCCGGAACAGTGGAGTCCTGCGTCTGAAGACGTGTGGGAAATCCTCTAAACGATCTATCGTGAATTTTATTTGGCAGCTGAAGTCAAATTCCACACGGTATATTTGACCCGGACGACATCCAAGGCAGACGCAGTAGTAGCACGTGCGACCAATCAGGCCATCTTCGGAGCGGCCACTGACCGGAGACGTTTGGAACATTACCCGACGTTAAAATTATGGCGCTCAACAACAAGTTACATGATGTTGGTATCTTCCAGACTATCCGGCCGGGATATTGTGGCTCTCCGACAATATCGGCATCCAACTGTACAGTGACGTCGACCCACCGAAGTACTCATATGCACCATGAACTGAACGGCACACTTCTCACTGTAGTTGGGAGAATACGATGCTTGTGTTTTCAATAATTGCCAAGTTTTCACAACTATCACAACAGGCAATCTCCTCGTGCGGTCCATCATGCATTGTTTTGACATCAGTGAACCTTAATGCAGTGCTGCGCTTTTTGCCTTGGCCCTTGTGACTCATTTTCTTTCGTGTTTATTTCGTTGCCGGATATATATCTTGTTGGAAGCTGCACAGGCATCCGCGCCAATTTACTCATGTGCCATGCCATGCGTCATGCGCCAGTCCCAAAGCCTGCAAAGATGACCGTGGTCTGGCGATGTGTCCGGCTGGATTGCTGAGCGTGGTAAGTATGAGTTGAGCGTGAGTGTGAGCTGAGAGTGAGTGTGAGCTGGGCATGGGTGCGAGTTGAGCACGTGTGTGAGTTGAGCATGAGTGTGAGTTGAGCATGAGTATGAGTTGAGAGTGAGTGTGAGCTGAGCATGGGTAACTTGAGCATGAAGAAAAGTTCAGGGTGAGTATGAGTTGAGCGTAAGTGTGAATTGAGCATGCTGGGCTGAGCCTAAATTGCCGATGGTCAACGAAGAATGCCTCGGGAAATAAGCTCATAGACACACTAGCCATGCATGAGACCAGAAAATTGAGATCGCTTGCGAGCTTAGCGTTGTTGTGATGTCATTCCTCCTGCAGGTATTGGAGGTATATATTGGAGGTATATATATAAAAGCATCGGAATGTCAAACACCGTATTCACCCCTGTGCCTCGAGCACAGCCATCGCATGTCCATGATTTCGATTGTTGAGAATTTTAAGTACTTAATTGTAAAAACCGTATTTATCCTCACGCCTGGAGCATTTTCGTTATAAGTGTGTGATTTCGTTCCTCTAGAATATTCCTCCAATATACCCTGAATCACAAAGAACAGACAAGCGATCCCTGGCTGCATTCCTCAGCGTCAGGTAGTGCCAGGCGTTGTTTCAGAACTCCTGACCAAAAAGTATGTCACCACCGGTTCGTATGGCACGTGGCGGTCAGGACAGGCCCCCACTTGGCACAGCAGAGATCGGGATGGATTGCCGAAGCTAGGGATTGTGTTCGCTCCATTCGTTTCCGGCGAGGGGAGTTAGACCCTTTCAATACCGCGTCACTGGTTACGACTTGGGCCGGGTCTCAAAACTAGAATTGATTATGCTGGTCCCCTAATGGCT
>NW_023596805.1:27979274-27994034 GCF_011947565.3 Pollicipes pollicipes | reverse complement strand
ATATATTATATATATATATATATATATATATATATGCTATAATGTACATCAAACATCATTATTTGGTACATCCCCATGAGTACTAACATAGAAGCCCTTACACCACTGGTGGGGATAGTGTTGTGTCCATCATCTGATCCCGTAAACGTGATTAGTGAGTGTATTCCTTCCTTTTTTTGTGAGAGCGGGCAACCAGAGCACGGTGTGAGATCTGCTCCTTGTGCAGTATGTACTCCATAAAGAAACGTGGGCTTTCGCGCATACTAGCCACGGGGCACGATTGCATATATTATGTATTATAGCGATACAGTGGTATTCCGGTATGGTGATTTAACGGTACGTCAGGTATAGGTAGTTTTATGGGTCAAAATGGCGTGTTGATATGTGAAGGACTACAAGCTATTAGTTAGGAATTCCAATTGCACGGGTAAATTTGGAAAGAAATAGATAACTTGCAATGCTGTTTTGCCACTCACAAGAAATTGCGTGCACATGCGGCGCACTTAATTTTGTGTTTATTCTTGACCCCCTCGGTATTAAACTTATGCTAACGCTTCTGTGTGACAATGAATAAAAATCGCGCTTACGTCGTAGAAAGGTCAAGCAAACAAGTTGTGTAGAGACGAAATTCCCCATGGTATATGTCAAGCTGTGGAAACGTGTCAATGCTGCCGTACCATCAAGTGATTTGCGCAGCCTTCGGATAGCATCGGCTGATGGTACAAGTCAGAACATTTCAGGACGCAGAGGAAGATCATCATACATATTGTGACTGTCGCACTGTTCTGTTCAACTGACTGCGCCTACACTCATGACCAGGGTAATGCTAACATCATCATGTGATATTCACCTGGCATGAAACGAGCGGAGGGTCATCTTTGTTTTATGCGTGTAAAAAGTTAAAGGTTTACTTCTCTGTCATCCTGCACGGGCCCATACGGGCCAAGTTAAACCGAATGGTGGGCAGGAAGATCGCGGTGTAGGGAGTAGGCTACAACGACTGACAAAAAGAATGGTGCCATGTGAACCAGGACATCAAGGATCCCTCCATGTCTTAACTGACAACTTATTTGGTGGCGGTCTAATCCACACAAATGATGGCTTAATGCCATATACAACGCTCGTTCAACACATGTTTAATGACAATCGATGTGTTGTTTTAAAAAGACGCGTCAGGATGGTTTTCTGTGACGTTACCAGCGGCATTACCATTGTTCCAGCGTGGGCAGTCGCAGTTTTCTAGCCTGGGGCCAGTTTTTCTGATTGCCAGTTCCTGCTTGACCAGCATAGGAGGTGAGCTTTGTCAGACAATCCGCGGTAAGCTCCCAAAGGAGGCGGAAATGACTTCTAATACCGGAGAACGACACGGCGTCCGCTGGACAGGCGCTCTCTGCCAGCCGCTTCAAAAAGGACTCCTCTCAGCGCCAGGGGCGCACCCAGCTCCTCCGGCGGGTCAGTCAGCGGCCAGGAGGAAACAAGAAGAAACTACGGTAAGCCAGGGACCGGAAACAGGAAGGCGTTCACGGCTAGTCGTCACATGCGACACTGACAAGGTTGAGGGTCTTGGAAATAAAATGCTCTTGTTACAGTGATGCGTGGAAAGTTGCGGTATTTCTTCATAGTCCAAATGATGTCTGCTTTTTTACAAATAGCTGTGCTACGCATTTCAGCAGATACGATGCGCAGTGGCTGGGCGGAGGAGGAGGGGGAGGGGGAGGGGGAGGGGGAGCAGGGGCAACCAATCGCTGAAGATCTGCCACTGCACACTGATTTACGATACGATATTTCGTCGAAGTTTTGACCTTAATGTGTGTCCTTGAACTGGCCTGTACGCTATGGTCCTGTCGCGTCACGTCAGTGCTTAATGCCATAGCGTTGCGGCTGTGTAAGATAAAAAAGCAAAAATGGTCTTAGCTGCGTCGTTCTGCGTTTGTTGGGGACGGCAGACTACGTTCAAGAATCACGATTCTCCTCTTAAGGAAACACACAAGATGGAAAGTGTGTTTTGACTGGCTCAGGCACAACGCTACATTGAAGCCGCTATGCAGCGTTTAAGGCTCATCTGCGCCCGTTCAACCGAGCCACCTCTGGCCGTGTCATCGCCACAGTCACGTCGGCTGACTCCGCCTCTGTCGTCCTGCAGCCTCCCCGCTGTTTGTCACTTTGCATTCCGCCTTGGGCGCGCAAAGCGTCGCCGCCGGCAGCCTGCGCCGTAATCGTCGCCCGAACAAACGCCGCAGACGCGCCATATTTGCAGTCAATTTCCGGTAACGGCGCACGTGCCGTTGCTAAACACCGTGCGGCGCGCCACAATCAGTGGCGGGCTGGTGGCCGCGCCCGCCAGCCTCCTATCTGAATACAGAGCGCCGCAGAAACGGCACAGGGTGGCCGCTGCGAGGCCAGCCGCCGGCACAGGGTGGCTGCAGTGTCTGCAGGGCGATAGCGGATCCAGCAGATTTGCAGAGCAGACCACTCATGCTTTTTGATGTCTTCTATTGTCAATAAACAGCAGCGTGCAGGCAGCAGCGCCCGTCCATGGACGTGTGATACGATCGTGTTAGATGGATGTCAGCAATTATCTGCAATAATCGCCACCGATTACTGATGTCAGTCACATTGGGTCACCCAACTCCTTGCAATTTGAGTGTGCTTCTATCCAGTGCCACCATCGCTAAACGCGTCTTGTTTCATCGAAGGTGATAGGCTGCCGGCCAGCACATACAAGAGCTCTCCACGGATTAAATTTCCGGGATCCACTCAGGTTTAATCCATAAAAGTTGAATCCAATCCGCTCGCGTATCCAAATTTGCACAAACCCCAAACTCAGTCGCATCCAATTTCTCAAAGGGCACAAATTTCTAAAAATATAGGCCGAAATCGATTCTAGGCTCATTTAACATGGAATGGTGGCTTGCAATATAAGGCAACACGAAATATTTGGGCACTCATGGGCTAATCACACATGCACTAATTCACATGACATACATTTTTTTAGCCGGTTCCTATATGCTACTCTGGGCATTTGTTAAACCTAAACCGCATGTCGTTCAATGCCGAGCGTGTATTTTACACATTTCTCGATAATATGCAGTTAAATGCATTGATTGCACATTATACGAACCCAAATTCAAGGACTTTCCCGAAACCGTGATTAAAGTAAACATGCGCCAATTTGTTCAAAGCTTTAAACGCATTGGCTCAAGCCCCGCAGTGCCATTACAACCAGCAGTAGCATTTCACCAGAGCATAAAGTTATGTTTTGTAATTGGTAATTTGTCTGGGGGTTGCTCTGGTGACTTGGGCTGCACATTGGAAAGAACCGATCGAAAGGATAGAGGGAAGAAGGGAGGCAAAGGTCAAGATGCCTCTAAGTGAAAGCAAACGCCAGCCATCAGTGCGCGAGTTTACCTGGCGATTTCATCCCCGCCCGACCAGGCAGTAAACTAGCAACGGCACCAAAAGTGTCCAAACCCCCAGTGTTGCTGAGTTTGGGATATTTCTGTGTCTTCTCCTGACTTCAAGGGAGGCGGCCGTCGGCTGTGGGTGCGCGTGTCACGCGGTCGCGACAGACGCGGAGGGATCGGCGTGTCGGAGCGCGTGACAGTCGCCACCTACCGGCCCGTCCCGAGTGACACGGTCGTCGATATATGGCCCGAGCCGGGAAAGCCGTCGGGCGCGGCTGCGGCGGCGGCGACTGTGACACGCCGGTGGCGCCTCTGGCGGCGGCGGTGTCAGCCTGCTGTCAGGCGGGGCGGTCGGACCACCCGCGCGGTCGACAGCTACAATGGGGAGACGACAGCCGCGTGCCGGGACCACCAGCGCGCCGTGGGCACCTCCGGCAGAGCACGGGGGCCGGCAGCCGGGTCGACAGGTACAGCGGTGAGGCGCTGCTGTGACGGCGGACACGGGACGGGTGAGCGGCTGCGCAGGCGCGCCGGACAGCACAGCTTCCGTGTAAGGCGCGAGCCTCGGGTCGTACCTGTCAGGCCTCAGACACGACACACGCGGGACAGCGGACACACACAGCACAGCTCCCGTGTAAGGCGCGAGCCTCGGGTTGTACCTGTCGGCCTCAGACACGACACACACGGGACAGCGGACACATCAGCACAGCTTCCGTGTAAGGCGCGAGCCTCGGGCCGCACTTGTCGGCGCTAGACACAGCACACACGGGACAGCGGACACGCACAGCACAGCTCTCGTGTGAGGTGCGAGCCGCGAGCCGCACCTGTCGGCGCTAGACACAGCACACACGGGACAGCGGACACACACAGCACAGCTTACGTGTAAGGCGCGAGCCTCGGGTTGTACCTGTCGGCCTCAGACACGACACACACGGGACAGCGGGCACACCAGCACAGCTCCCGTGTGAGCCGTGAGCCTCGGGCCGCACTTGTCGGCGCTAGACACAGCACACACGGGCAGCTGGCACAGCAGCACGTGGCGCTGGGTGAAGCCGAGCGACTAGAGGTGGTTTGGCACGGTGGCCAATCTCCTTCCCTTCCAGCGAAAGCAGAAACAATGCGAAGGCCACAATTCGCGTGTGTGTGTTTGTATTTGCGTTCATGTTGGCTCATATTTAATTTCATTGATAAATATTACATCTTCTATCCGAAGAATAGACTAGGCTCAGTGCCGGCTTATGACGGTGCGTTACATAAGCAACAAGGGCTCTGCCCTGATCTCATTTATGCGATCTGTGCAGTCATTAATACATAGTAGTGGAACTGTACACAACCGATAGTGTAGACCGCGATCTTGCGGCTCCCATGGAATTCTGCACGTAGCTCTGTATTCCGTTCGCAAGACCAGGACAAAAGACGAAAGTTCGTCGCTTAAGCCTCCAGAATCTCCGCCCAAGCTGGCTGGCCACGCTCCTGCTCCGGCGTGTGAGTCCGCGCCGAGCGGGCGGGCTGCTGGCGGCCGGCGCGGCCCCGGCGAGGCCCCGGCGCGGCCTCGGCGCAGCCCCCACCATTAGTCCGGCCGGTCATCCGTCAGCGGCAGCGGTGGCCGCCGCCGCCGCTGGTGTCAGCTGATGCCAGGCGACGCCGTCGGCCGCCCGTCACGCGCCCCCCAAATCCTCCACCCCGCCAGCGTCGCGCGCCCTGTAAGCGGTCCACAACATAATGATGCCGTAAATTATCATCAAAGGGTGCCGCCGGTGGCGGTCGGGCCATTTCCACCCCTTCGCGCACGTCATTTCGACCCCTGGCTCGGCGGGCAGGGGCGTCACTGGACTGACTCGCTGAGGGGGCAGCTGTCCGTGAGAAGACGTGGGTGCTTAGGCCGGCTCCGCTGAGCCACGAAAACGACGGGAAATTCTCGCCACAGTACCGCAGACTGACTCCGCGGTTACCATCCCGCGCCCAGCGACCGGCGACCGAGCAAGCGGTTTGCGCGAAGACACCCCGGACTAGCCTCGCTGAGCCCGCCTCTGCTGATGCCTTCCGTCCCGGAGCTGGGGATGCCCAGGGGTAATTTACGGCTCTGGGTGGCGTGTCTCGTTAGCCTAGGGGGCTCGCAGGGTATGCTGTTCGCCGCCGAAGTCCCTGGCAGATGTCTGCCAGCGTGGGCACCTACACGAGGGCACGCTCGCGCTGTGGTAACGCCAACCCCAAGGATTGCTCTGGCGAGAAACTTCTTCGCCTGCGTCACCGTTGAGCCGCACCGTTTAAAACGGCTAACACACGGAATCCAAAATGAACACGATCCAGTCCAGCAACTAAACATTGCGGTGTGCAAAATATTGGTTTAGTGTCAGTGCTCCTCACATGTTTGTAGGCACGTTTCAACTTTGATGTGGTCTTCGGTGTCATGTTTTTTTGAGAGCGGAGGTGAAAAAGCGTGTAAGCGACGGTTGGGTCTGGTGCCTGCTCACACTTTACTCATCACCAATGGAAGCAGAGGGTTTTTGACCAAGCCTCGCCATACGCCTGACCTCTGGACGGCAGCGGTGGTTTGAAGGACACGGCCTGTATGGCATTCAACCTTGGCTTCATGACGTCAATTCATGTGACATGACGGATAGTCGCCAGCTGACCCCGCTTCCCTCTTCATCCGGGTCATTCGCTCCACACGGGTCAGTGAAACTGGATTTTGATTGGCACATTTCGGGCTAATGTGTTCGCCATGATGGACAAATACCAGTTCTTTAGCGCGTACATATGGCTCTTCTGTCAGACTTTTGCTGTCATTGCGAAGCTCAATATCATGACGAGCAGACCTGTGAAATCCATTCGGAGCCTTCTGGCCGTAACGAGCATTTAACGGCGATTGCAAGTCTTGAGACATGTGACGCGGTTTTGCCAATCCTTGTGCCAAAAACTGATACACAGTAAAATTGCCTGTGAGTTCAAGCGTATTTCAGGGACAGGTAGGTCCTTCGCAAACGTGGATTCTACGAGAATACAGCAGAACTTTATCAAAGAATACCTTTGCCATTCTTGGCTTATAGATCATACCATTCCACATGATGTTTAGCGTCCATTCACAATCCATCATAATGCATACAAATTCATAATGAATTCATTCATCCAGAACGCAGAATACATATTGGATCCGACTATATTACCAACCATTGAAAAAGGCTGTTCTCAACTGGCAGTCACATGATGACTGCACGGCGCCTCGACGGTTTTGGACGTCTATCGTCTAGTCCCTAGGTCTTTTCAACGTGGTAGACTTGGTGCGGGATTGGTGCTCTTTACAGCTGGACAAGACCGAGTTGAGCTCTACTGGCTGTTTAGGAAGGCCCCAGAGTCGTCACTAAACAGTATGGTGGGGTCCTCTCGCCCATGATCACGCAGCGCAGGCAGTCCGGTCTCGTCCCACACCGCCTCTTGTCGCCCAATCCTGTCGTTGCCTGCCGCAGTCTGAGAAGACGACGTGAACTGTGCATAGAATAGCCTATATTTGTACGTGGGTCGCACTCGCACTTGCCTGTGCGCCTCGCAGCCGTCACTGTCGCCCGCTTCATCACAGCGTAAGGGTGAGTGGTGGTAGCGGCGTTGGCGTTACACTATTTCCACTCATTCCAGGAAAGTGGCAACAAGTGGGTAAATAGAAAGTGGTCGTACTATGAGAATGTTCATGCGCGTTTAATGCATGTGTGCGACACCGCAACGTGCTGCGTGCTGCCGTCTGTCATATTTTTGGTCACGTACGTTCCAATACACGTGGCCTTAACTTTATGGAATATCGCGTTAATGAATGTTGTTCATGGTGTCCTTAAATTGCAAGTACAGTGCAAAGGTAGCGACAGAAGAATGCGCTTGTTCCATTTTCTCGAAGGTTTCAGCTAATTACACGTGGCCCTCCAATCTCAGGGAGTTCCGAAAGGTCCGATGTACCCCTCCCCCGGTCCCTTCCCGCTTTGGAACCGACTTTGACCAGCTGACGTTATCATAACGCTTGTGAAGCGTCCAGCTTTTCCGACGTTGTTATAAGCTTGATACGAACCGCACACTGGCCCACCGCACTGGGAACAATAGTCAGTAATGCTATAACTAACCGGCAGATTTTGATTGCTGAAATTTTGTTTGCATTCCACCAGCTGAGTAAAGTTAGCTCTAATTTGTGCATTTAGAAGGTAAAATGTGACGTGAAAACAAATGAAACACATAACTCGTAAATATATTCGACAGACACCGAACGTCTAGAGTTTGCGAACGATTGGGGATGACCGACGCTATGAACTGCTGAACATTGCAGCCAACTAAGTATTCGCTCAAAGTAAGTTTGGTATGCAGACGTTTAAGTTCACTGTGATTGTGGCAAAGTTCAGCTTGGTTTCCGCGGTTATTATCCACGTTTGAGCAAGTTTTACGTGCTATGTTACGTAGATTTGATGTGCTTTGCAACAGGGATCCAAGCTGTATGGGCCACATGACGCAATTGTTGAAGATTCGAACTGTTAGATTTTGTTAGAATTATTGAACTGTTAGAAGCCCGAAGACCTCCAACGGAGAAACATGGCTGGGATACAGACCCTTCTCGCGCCATAATATACAGTAATTTTCAGCCATGGGATGCACGCGGCCATTAGCGTCATCCTGCGAGCATTTGCTTCGGTCTGCCTCTAGACTAATCCGTCCATTAATGTAGGACGTAATGACTAGTTTGACCGCGGCGTTGGGGAGGGCCCGGCCGTCTTTTGTGGTCAGGGAAGGGTCGCGGCACCCGGTCGTCTTCTGTCGAGAGCCGACTCAGCAGTGAACCGAGCGACGACGGTCGTTGTGTGACACTTTTCCGATGGCGATGGATCCGTGGAAGCTTGAATATCGAAATCATGATCTGTGTTGCATCTTCGTCCGATGATATTTCGATGCCTTTCAACCGATAAGTCAGAATGTGTAAATATGCAGCAGTAAAGTATCACTGGCCACAGAGCGACACCATGCACAATTTACGATAGTACTGGAGTTGTCTTTTCAATAGCTTGAACAACGTCAGTGAAATACGCTTGCCTTGTATATCGCTGGTATCGTGTCAGCAATGGTCCTGAAGAATGCAAGTCGCAGGGCAGTCAATTTTTCTGATCAGTTCAATACATTTTCCACAACCCAACAAGCGGTGCTGCCCACAAGATGCGGCAATTTCCGCACCATACCATCTGAAGACTTTGGAACACAGATGAAACAGACCACGCTGCGGATCGCGATTGCCCTCCAGATGAACGCTGACTTCTGTCAACCATATAAATACAGATGCGGTATAGAGGCGGACAGTGAAGGGCATTACGTACTGACATGTGGTTTGAGTGCTGGATGACTATCCAGACATTACAGCACTTAATGTGATGATCAAGCACACATTCCAGGCAGCAAAAATCCGATCTCTCCTGAAACCCACTGGCATCGACTGGGGAGACGGTAAAAGGCCCGATGGAGTTACGATCTTCCCGTTTGCCTTGGGTAAGAGCCTGTCACGTGATGTCACGTGCACCGATACGCTTGCCTCTAACCGCGATATTTTTACATATTTTTATATTTGTACGATACTTTTTCGATATTCTTTCAACCCTTCCGCGATAGCTGTTGCCGCTGCAGCCAAATAAACCAAATGCGGAAAGAACGAAGAGCACTCGAACCCCACTAATCCGCTTCAGTTCCAGCCAGTCGCCTTTGAGGCCGGTGAAACCTTTGGTCAATCGACGATAATTCTGTTTCTTGACAGCCTCGGGGTTAGGCTGATTTCCTCGTCTGGTGATGGGCGGGAGAGTGCCTGGCTCTGATCGCGCCTGGCTTTTGCAATAGTCCGAGGGAACGCAGTCTCAGTGACAATCACTTAACACAGCTTTGGAAAGGAAGAACCTGTGCACACCCGTCACAAAGACGGCATGTCGCGACATCCTGCAGCGTCGCCGAAGGAAATGGCCATAACCGACAACTCTCAATAATGAGGTTGATGGCAGAGCGGAGGCAGCGACACAGCCACCCGGCCATTTTAGCAGCTCAGTCATTTTATCTTCTGGTAGCACAGCTGGGAGTACCGTAACGCATCATACGTTCCTGCCACTGTGCTGATTTGCACTCGTGTTCAGCTTTTTTTCCCATTACCTTGCCACGGCCAATAATTGTAGTAACGGACGTGTAAATGCACAAAATGACCAGAAAAGGCTACAGTTGTAGAGAAGATTAGCTAAATGCACAACAAACGTGCAGCTATCAGACCCTTACTTGCTTTTCCACGAGGCTGTGCTGTGTATTGATTACAAATGACCACAGAAGCTCTCCTAACGCAGGTGTATCGGTGGTATGTAAATGACGTCATGAATACGAGAATACAAACTTGCAAAATATGACGTCACTGAAGTTTGTTTTATTTAGCTCCTTTCGTCACCATGTTACTTGCGTTCACTCAAAGCCACGGCTGTTGAATACGTCACAGATACCCATCATTACAATAGGGAGCAGTAAATACGATTGGATTTCTCAGCATTGCCGCCAATGCCATTTCTTCTGTGTGCCGTGTTTGATGAAAATAACACTCCATGGTCTCAAACCGATGCTGTGTTCGCTTTATGGTTCTAATACGCCAGCGGCAGAATAAATATGGCAAAAGCAACGTTTGCTAGACACATGCATAAGCTGTTTCCACTTACGAGTGCGTGTTTTCTGGAATGGATACGTCCGGACAAGACGGGAAAGCAGACGGACGAGAACGAACCCACTGAAGCCGACGCACGTCGGAAAGACCCTGTCGAGTTTACTGTATTAACCAGAGTTGGAACTTGGCTGTTTAAGAGGGATGCAACTGCATCATGATCATGGAAATAGTAATAAACAGCGTCTGAATTCTGACCTTGCATGGACAGACTGACTCACATAATCCACCCCCTTTTCCAATTTCTTGGGGCAAGTTCCGCTCGTGATACATTCGTTCCATAACGCATGACGCAGTAAACAAGAACGTGTTCGGATGAACACATTTAGCTGTTTGTTTATCAATTGATCAATCTATTCATTCCTTCATTTCTGTTCACATGGGATGCCGTATGGCTAAATGCTTGCATTAGGTTTCGAAACTGAAATTCTGTGTACAAGTTTGACACTGCCAATAGCTAAATTCGTGACTGGGGAAGGAAATCAGCTGACGATGCTTCCTGATCAGAGGCATACCCGAAGTGGTCTGCAGACGACCCTGCTTGCAAAACAAACCAACACAGCGTTAGTAAGCGACGCTTCACGCGTGTTGCCATGCGGACATAGCAATAATTCAGCCGCCGAGTCCTAGTGGTACGTAAAGATGCCCGCCCACTGTCAGATCAGAGAGGTCTGCGTAGTAAGAGCCGGCTCAACCGGAGAGTGCAGCGCAGCAGGGCACAGTGGGCAGCGCTGGTCAGGAACAGCAGGGCAAAGTGTGGGGCGCTGATCCGGAACAGCAGGGCACAGTGTACGTCGCTGGTCCGGAACAGCAGGGTACAGTGTACGGTGCTGGTCCGGAACAGCAGGGCACAGTGGGCAGCGCTGGTCCGGAACAGCAGCGCACAGTGTGGGGCGCTGATCCGGAACAGCAGGGCACAGCGTGGGGCGCTGATCCGGAACAGTGGAGTCCTGCGTCTGAAGACGTGTGGGAAATCCTCTAAACGATCTATCGTGAATTTTTATTTGGCAGCTGAAGTCAAATTCCACACGGTATATTTGACCCGGACGACATCCAAGGCAGACGCAGTAGCACGTGCGACCAATCAGGCCATCTTCGGAGCGGCCACTCGACCGGAGACGTTTGGAACATTACCCGACGTTAAAATTATGGCGCTCAACAACAAGTTACATGATGTTGGTATCTTCCAGACTATCCGGCCGGGATATTGTGGCTCTCCGACAATATCGGCATCCAACTGTACAGTGACGTCGACCTACCGAAGTACTCATATGCACCATGAACTGAACGGCACACTTCTCACTGTAGTTGGGAGAATACGATGGCTTGTGTTCTTTCAATAATTGCCAAGTTTTCACAACCATCACAACAGGCAATCTCTCCTCGTGCGGTCCATATGCATTGTTTTGACATCAGTGAACCTTAATGCAGTGCTGCGCTTTTTGCCTTGGCCCTTGTGACTCATTTTCTTTCGTGTTTATTTCGTTGCCGGATATATATCTTGTTGGAAGCTGCACAGGCATCCGCGCCAATGTTTACTCATGTGCCATGCCATGCGTCATGCGCCAGTCCCAAAGCCTGCAAAGATGACCGTGGTCTGGCGATGTGTCCGGCTGGATTGCTGAGCGTGGTAAGTATGAGTTGAGCGTGAGTGTGAGCTGAGAGTGAGTGTGAGCTGGGCATGGGTGCGAGTTGAGCACGTGTGTGAGTTGAGCATGAGTGTGAGTTGAGCATGAGTATGAGTTGAGAGTGAGTGTGAGCTGAGCATGGGTAACTTGAGCATGAAGAAAAGTTCAGGGTGAGTATGAGTTGAGCGTAAGTGTGAATTGAGCATGCTGGGCTGAGCCTAAATTGCCGATGGTCAACGAAGAATGCCTCGGGAAATAAGCTCATAGACACACTAGCCATGCATGAGACCAGAAAATTGAGATCGCTTGCGAGCTTAGCGTTGTTGTGATGTTATTCCTCCTGCAGGTATTGGAGGTATATATTGGAGGTATATATATAAAAGCATCGCAATGTCAAACACCGTATTCATCCCCGTGCCTCGAGCACAGCCATCACATGTCCATGATTTTGATTCTTGAGAATTTTAAGTACTTAATTGCAAAAACCGTATTTATCCTCACGCCTGGAGCATTTTCTTTATAAGTGTGTGATTTCGTTCCTCTAGAATATTCCTCCAATATACCCTGAATCACAAAGAACAGACAAGCGATCCCTGGCTGCATTCCTCAGCGTCAGGTAGTGCCAGGCGTTGTTTCAGAACTCCTGACCAAAAATTATGCCACCACCGGTTCGTATGGCACGTGGCGGTCAGGACAGGCCCCCACTTGGCACAGCAGGAGATCGGGATGGATTGCCGAAGCCGAGGGATTGTGTTCGCTCCATTCGTTCCGGCGAGGGGAGTTAGACCCTTTCAAATACCGCGTCACTGGTTACGACTTGGGCCGGGTCGCAAAACTAGAATTGATTATGCTGGTCCCCTAATGGCTAAACAGAGCTTGGACCCGGGCAAGTTCGTCTATTAGCACTGCTTTACGCGTGCTTAAGATTTTCTCATGCGTCTGGGTGAAGTTTTCTGTAAGTTTTTAACGTATCAATTCATCACCAAACCTGCCAGATGGAATCCTGCGTGATACCAGGCCTGGGCCTCTGTGACGTCATTGCAGACTCAAATGGACTGCAGAATCAGTCAGCGTTTTGGGAGTGAACTGCTCAACGTCATTGATTAACCTTCGTTCAAAAGCTGTATGCAAACCACCCACACGCCACCGCCTCACTCAATGCTTTTTTCATTTTCAATCCCGAAACTAGGCCTGACTAAGCAGGTGACGGGGATGAAATGATTTTCGGAGAAATGAACAGCATTCCCAACGCCATGTCCTGAGTTACGCCATTTTGCTTTTCTACCGAGTGGTAACGAACCCGAACAAGGGTACAAGTGCATCAGTACTCGGTCTGATTGAGCCCCTGATCAGGTCGAGCCGGTGCACCGTACGAATATTCGGAAGGAGCGTCCTGTCAGCCCTGTCCTGTCCTGTCAGCTGGTTGGTGCTGCACATAACAATATCAGGTGGTTGCTTTCTAACGATGTATTTAAAAAAGTTTTCTTTTAGGTGTGCGTTAAGTGAAAACAACCGTTGATACAACATCGGGTTCCCTATTGCTTCATGACGTTTGCCAACAGTTCGTCAAATGTAAGCAAACAGCGTGTGCTCGCGAACTGCTGGCCCGCCGCTGGCAAAGTCCCAGATGAATACAAACGAACAGCGGTTCGTGCGCTGTTCATGAACTGTTGGCAACACCCAGCCTTGTCCCAAGGCATGCCGTCAAGGCTCTGCAGCTGTATGAAATCGCGGCTATTAACGCGGCTGAAGTCTACGACAAAAACAAGATCAGAGAATGATTTATCGTCCTTTTTTACCAACCGAACTTTGATCGACCAAACAGACAAAAGAACATGTGGACACCTGGACGTGGATGCTGCGGGTGTGTTTCGACGTGGGTAGCTCGCTGTGCCAGAGCCGGTGACCTGTCTGCTGTGTCAGTGACCTGTCCGCTGTACCAGAGCCGGTGACCTGCCCGCTGTGCCATAGCCGGTGACCTGTTCGCTGTGTCAGAGCCGGTGACCTGTCCACTGTGTCAGGGCCGGTGACCTGTCCCATGTGCCAGAGCCGGTGACCTGTCCGCTGTGACAGAGCCGGTGACCTGTCCGCTGTGCCATAACCGGTGACCTGTCCGCTGTGCCATAGCCGGTGACCTGTCCGCTGTGCCATAGCCGGTGACCTGTTCGCTGTGTCAGAGCCGATGACCTGTCCGCTGTGACAGAGCCGGTGACCTGTCCGCTGACCCAGAACCAGCGCAAGGTCAGCAGAGGTCAGGTTGGCCCGCGTCGCCGCTGTCGTCAGGTTAGTGCCCGGCCATCTGGACCACGATGACGAAGTAGGTCAGCAACAGTCCCGAGATCTGGAACACGGTTTGAAGCGATGTTGGACGGATCTCCGACTGGGAAACATGAAGTGGAGTGTGAATAAATTAATCAGCTGTTTGCGGATCGCCATTTGGCGCACGGCCGAAAAGTCACTACGTTTTTCTGGTTGAGGATGGCAGACGGGGCAGTGAAGCGATTATTATATCTCCTGCACCTAGGATTCGTGCTTTTTTGATAGCCTGTTGACGAAGTTATAGCAATTCTACGCAAATGCTGAGGGGGTAATGCCCAACGATAGGTGGGGTAATAGCAAGGCCCCCTCACAGAGGCCCTATACATGCAGAGCATCGTTGACTAGGCGTGCGTCTTGCGTGCAGCTGATTGTAAGGAGACTGGCCATCCCATGGCAGGACAGGCCACAGGATCTACTGGTTTGCTGGTCTGGAGGCAAAATGGCTGGGTTCCACTTTACTGCCGAGTGAGGACGCTGTGCAAGATACTGCGGGTGAGCTCTACGTTTTAGCCAAACTGCACGTGCAAACATAATTACACGGGAGGCGGATTCAGGGGGTGAGACGAGAGAGAGAGAGAGAGAGAGAGAGAGAGAGAGAGAGAGAGGAGGAGAGAGGAGAGAGAGAGAGAGAGAAGAGGAGAGAGAGAGAGAGAGAGAGAGAGAGAGAGAGAGAGAGGAGAGAGAGAGAGAGAGAGAGAGAGAGAGAAGA
>NW_023596805.1:27962003-27978274 GCF_011947565.3 Pollicipes pollicipes | reverse complement strand
GGTACCCGGCAGCAGCAGCAGGACAGCTGGCAGCCTCAGACCAGCTGACCTGGTATGCTAGCACGGCCCATGAGCCCGGCAGCGTGCGGAGGACTCGCGGCGTCCACATCTGAATGAGGAGAGGTGTCTCCTCGTCGCTTAAGTTGCTGAAGATCGAGTAGTTGAACCAGGTGGCGCAGAGCAGCACCCCCAGCAGGCTGAACAGCAACAGCTGCAGCAGCTCCAGCAGGGCAGGCCCGGCCGAGCCGGCCGCGCAGCGCTGCTCTAACGCCCGCAGCCGACCGCCCAGCCGCTGCAAGCTGCCGGGACGACCGGGAGACGATTGCTGAGTGTGTTATAAACTGTGCTCGGGCTCGAGAGCAGCGGGTTCAATACCAGTCAGGAGAAGCTTTCTTGACGCTGTTTTTATAAATTTTTGGACACGTTAGTGACATTGGCAGCTACTTGCACCAACAAGAATCACAGCAACTGCAGCTTCATCGTGCGCAGATATCAGTCACACCGACTTCTCTGGACATTGGTGTGAGATGTGACGTGCGTGCATGCCACACGTGATGGTCTTGCCTACCACGCTCAAGGGCGAATCAAGATGCTCGGTTTTTCGGAAGTGAGGGAGGGGAGGCGAAAAAAAGCCGCAAAAGATCGACTTTTCATCGCAGCGATTCATGTTTCCACAGCCTGCATTATTCACTCAGCCTGGCAAGGTAAGCTAACGACTGACAACAATCACCTGTTCTGAACGACTGTCTCCTGTACACGACACACTTATCCTTGGATCGGATCTTTATCGGCGCAATCCACACATGTGCGCCAGGGGATTGAAACGTAGCAGCTGGCAAGGATTCAATTCAGTCATCGCGCGACGCGAAGCCTCACACTGCTTTGCTTCGTCAATCCCAAACGTCACATTGGCTCCAAGAACACCGAGGGTGTTTCTTATACCACGTACCTTGGTTGTCTTCGATGTCGCCAAGTCTACACCGGTGCAGGCGCAGTGAAAGTACTTTGCTTCTAGGGTGGTCTCCGTTATTTCTGACGCGACTCCCATACGCTCACTAGACATGGAGGTCGCTTAATCGTAAGACTGAGCGACATGCAACTCCGAATGCAGGTTTAACCCTGATTAACTTTAACTCTAAGTTACGTCAGAGTTAAGTTGTGCGTAAGAGTTAAACCGGACGCAGGTTTAACTCTTACGCTCGACTTCGCCGATGTCAGCTCCACTCATGCTCTTCCCACCACCGACGTCCATTTCTCCGAGAACGCCCAAGAGTTTGCAGAGTCCTCCCGGAGAACCACGCCATTGGCCATTGTCTCAGCTGCGTAGCGAACACTGATCGTCGTATGCTCAACGCAGGAGCGATCCATGATCTCGCAAGTACTGATGCTTCGAAATCGAGACTTGGGTCAGCGCGGCACGACGAATTCCTTGATGACGTCACTGTACACTCGTAAAATCGAGACTTGTAGCAGCGCGGCACGACGAATTCCTTGATGACGTCGCTGTACACTTGTAAAATCGAGACTTGTAGCAGCGCGGCACGACGAATTCCTTGATGACGTCGCTGTACACTTGTAAAATCGAGACTTGTAGCAGCGCGGCACAACGAATTCCTTGATGACGTCGCTGTACACTTGTAAAATCGAGACTTGTAGCAGCGCGGCACGACGAATTCCTTGATGACGTCGCTGTACACTCGTAAAGTCGAGACTTGTAGCAGCGCGGCACGACGAATTCCTTGATGACGTCGCTGTACACTTGTAAAATCGAGACTTGTAGCAGCGCGGCACGACGAATTCCTTGATGACGTCGCTGTACACTTGTAAAATCGAGACTTGTAGCAGCGCGGCACGACGAATTCCTTGATGACGTCGCTGTACACTTGTAAAATCGAGACTTGTAGCAGCGCGGCACGACGAATTCCTTGATGACGTCGCTGTACACTTGTAAAATCGAGTCTTGGGTCAGTGCGGCACCAATAACTCCTTGATGACTTCGCTGTACGCTTCCAAAACACACCATTGGGCATTTTGATAACAAAACGTTGAAAAGCTAGGGAGAAACTATCTCAAGAGCTCTTAAAAAGCGCGAAAATGCGTCGGCTGGACGGCAGCTAGTAGATCCAAGCTGCTAGTTACAAACTTGCACTTTGTCATTGAGCACGACCCATCGACCAGTGTGCGCCATTGGCCAAGGCTAAGGAAGATGCAGGCCAGCGTGGGTGGTCTGGAAATATGCTGTTGAAAGCGGCAAAATAACTTGGACATTTTCCTTGAAAACGGCAAAAATGTTTTTCCCACACGAACTTGCTTCAGGGAGGGTAGCTATGCATTTTGCCCCCTCCCGCTTGGATCCGTGCCTGGCCACATGCGTGACTCAGCAATCGCTTGTCTCTTCGAGTGGCCTCCCCTGTTACATGTGGCGGCTTCATCTGTCATATCTGGCAGCTGCGGTCGTTCCATGTAGCGACCTGTCTAGCTCATGACAGCCCTCCTGTGCATTGCGACAGTCTTATCTGTCGCATAATATTCCTATCTGTCACATATGAAAGTCCTGTCTGTTTCATATTGTAGTCCCATCAGCTATATCTGACGGCCTCATCCGTCTTGCGCGCCCGCGTAGGATGTGCTGGCTTTGGTAGTCAAATGGCAAATGTTAAGTAAATGTTATGTTAACGTCAGGCCAATGTTAAGTAAATGATACCCGTCAACATGCCGATATCACCTGCCACATGCAGCAGTCTGGCCCGTTTGGCGTGGTCACATTCAACAAAACGTACCTGCGAAATGTGATGATCTGCATCACAAAAGCGACTTCATAGGCATCGTTCGTTGGCCGACCTTTCACGAGTTATGACCTCACCTGTCACGCTGGGTCGCGTGTGTCAGCCTCATCTGTCACGCACGACGGCCTCACCTGTCACGATGGGCCACGAGTGTGAACAGCACCACGGTCACCTGCAGCTGGAAGCTGCAGGTGGAGGTCGACACCATGAGGTCCCAGACGGGCTGCGTCGGTCGCAGCGCCACTGCCAGCAGCAGCGCGGCGAACCCGGCAACTGGTAGTACGCTGAGCCGCCGCCAGGTGACGGCCGGCCCCGTCGCGTGCAGCCCGGTCAGTGTGAGCCAGCCGCAGGCGGTCAGGCAGAGCCGCGCCAGGCGAGAGTGCGGCAGGCGGATCATCACGCCTGCCGACACAGCAGCTCAGCCTTAATGCAGCGGGCGTGATGGCCGCTGCTCATCTTGCGTAACAAGAATTTCAACAGCAGGGTGTCTGGTGTGCGTCACTGATCGCTTTCATTTGGGATCCGCTGGGGAAGCTGCCACTTCCCTTTCGCCGTAAGCGAGAGTGCTCATCTGTCACGTTCACTTAAATGGAAAGGGATGCCACCCAGAGTGTAACAGCTCACATGACACGTTATTGGTTTGTGGGTTATTCGTCACAGCAGAGGCTAGCTGGAAAATCGCAATTTCTCGGAATGCTTCTGGTCTTTCACTGCCCTAATATTGTGATAAACCGTAGGGGAACGGGTGAATGTGCAATGTGCTATACGCTAGATAAACGCATGTTTAGTTACGACCGATCCGTTTCGCAACTTCCATCGAAAAGGTTCGATATCCAATCGGTTTCTGGTGCCATGCCAAACGCTGATATCGACCATCGTCCTGAAAAAAACGCGAAATATGAAAATAAATTGCTTGCACGCCTCGCTTGAGGACTTTTCAATTAAGTGATTTATTTTCGTTTTCCCTTATTCCTCCCATATGATTTTAAAAGAGCTAAGTGTAATTGAGATCGCTAATTAAATATCGTTGCAACCAATGTTACACCAAAAAATGAAGCTCCATCGCCATTTTTCGAATGATAAGATCGCTTTGAATATGAGGTCATGGATTACGTACATCATTATCGGTTATACTATATCATTCTTTTATCCGCGGTGCGGTGGTCAGGTGATGGAAAATTGCAAATCATGCTTTTATGCTTCTGCAGCAAGTGGCAGCACATCTGCAACCGGCCGTCAAATTATGAACCAGAATTCCTTTAACGTTTATGACAGCAGAAGCAAAAGGCGGTATAAGTACATTATAAAAAGCCTGTCGTTCCATGTGGGCCCATTCGTTGTGGTTAATCCACTTTGCATTATAAAATTCAGGCTACAAATGTACTTTGCCACGCCCTAAATATATATGTTGTATTTTCAAGTGTTTAAAAATTTGTACGATTACATATTTTTTCTTCATCTTTATCGAAGCCTGTATAAACAACAATGAGGTGTGAGGATGAAACCTTCACTTGGACCCACTTTTGCCAGCACCTTGATGTACTTTGATGAAAATCACTGGATATCAAACTGTCCCTGACTTTCGGCCAGAATTATATCAGCGATGTGTTGACTTCTTTCTGTTGTTTCGACGCAGGCTGCATATCGATCAATTTCTCACTTATCGTAACGCCCAACATTCTAATATAAAGTTTGCCAAGGATGAGGAGGATGAAAACGTCTCTTTGTCTGTCCTTGATGTGCGAGTTTCAAAGTCACAACACAAATTGGAAACCTGTCATTAAAATACCCACGTTCACTCGTCTTTAACTGAGCTTTTTCTCATTCATTTCCGACGTTTTGAGACTATGCCAGGTGAAAGCAGCGTTTTCCACAGCTTTCCGTTAAAATTGCGACCATAAAATCTTTTGTTCGGAATTTGATAGGGTCAGATCATTCCTTGAGGAAAGCGGATTCCTATTTTCAATCATTAATAGCTTAATAAAGGGCTTCTTTGGATTTGAAGTATATCAAAGCCCCATCGTTCATGAAGCTCCAAGGCTAACTAAGCGTTCGGTGCTGCCCTGCTATCAAAAACAGTCGATACACGTGAAAAATGAGCCTGCAAACTTGTTACAAAATGTTAACTCTTTCCTGTCCCCTAGATTCATGTTAGTAAACCCTTTTACTGTTGGATCTCTCTTTGAGTTAACAGACAAGCTTCCAAAAATGTTCAGCCTGTGCAATCATTTATAAGCATACTTGTGCTTCGTCTGGAGTATGTCACGTGGGTTCAACCCTTCCCAGCTTGCAGTGCAGAGGGCAGCAACATTTGGGAAGGTGTGAACGTATAGGTAGCATTCTGCCCAACCCAGACCCTTCGCCCATCCGAGACCATGCATTTGCGTGTGACACTCACTTTAACACACACACAAACACACACCCACGCACACACACATATATATATATATATATATATATATATATATATATAATGTATGCATAAGTAGCTCAGAATTGAGTGATCTGACGACGACGGTGAGTCATGGGTCAACTAAATGGACGTAGTGAAATAGGTGAAAGTCAGAGACTTGTTACACCCAAAACCACTTCCTCCTCGGATGTGGTCGTAACTGTTAACAAGCATCACACAGGCACATCATAACATATTACCCGAAATAAACTCAGCCCAACATCTATATAGACAGGACGTCACCTAAATGTAGCGATCAAAACAAGCTTTCAAAATATTTTCGCTAAATCTTATGGCATAAACGCAGTTTTCCTATCTGGGGTTGGAGAACCATTGCTAGGCATCACCGAGGCTGGGGTCTGCTGTCTTCGCCTACTGCTTTACGTTTTACTCTCCAAGCTGTAACCAGATCTGCCTGCAGTCATCGAAAGACCAGAGGTCCCTGAAGGTTCCTGGTTCCATCAACTTGTAGCACCGTTAGTGAAGTGTATTTTACAGGATATTTCCGAAATGCTATTTCCGAAATGAAATGAAATGCTAACGCCGAAATGCTATTTGTTTCAATTGAAAGCATTCATGAGCATATGCATGGATCTGTGTATGCATAAAAGCCTGTTTGAAACATTGCTGTTGTCCCGGGAGAAATCCCCCCCTCCCATTTCTCTCCTTTCTTGAAAGATCGCGCTGATTTCCGGTGGGTAGCTGCGTGGCAAGACAAAGAGATAATGTGGGAGGTAGGCGAAAGAGACATGCAGGCTGATGTGGTGTGAGTGAATCTTTGCCGCCAACCAACTTCCTGCGGCCAAATTAGCGCTAGCGGCGTAACACAATGTTATATGGCATAACATGGCAATTATTTCAGGAAACTATTTTTTTTTGTCACCAAGTTTGACATAAAAATAGGCATTTCTGTCACTGACCTTCTCCACTTATTCAGGACCTGTCACCACCCCTGCATGCGGGCTTCCCATGTTCCCTTTCACCTCGAGCAGGAGAACCCAGACATCCCAACACTGGCCGAGCAGAAATTGCCTCTCGCGATCTCGATCAATAATGCAATTTCAAGATCGCAGAATGATCGTGAGTCAAGGTCGCAAGGTCGTAAGAGTAGACCACATGCTGAAAATGGTGGTAAATGTCTGTGTTTGCAACTAAAACGTTAGGAAATGTGTCCACTTTGATCAACTGCAGGTTAGTGATCCATGTGAGCTAGCATCGTAAATGTAAAATTTTACGGAACATGCAAAAGAACGCTCGAGAAACAACGCACAAACATTGTTGGGAAATGGGGCGGTCGTCCATGCATTTTCGCTCATCGCAGAAAACGCCACCGAAGCGCAGGCCGTCGCTGAGAACTGCACAGCCATCGATATATAAACTCAGGCAGGGATTGTACTGTAGATCAGACAGGGAAGTATTGTGAGAGAAACCCATTGTTCTCCGTCTGGATACTCACCCCGCAATAATCCCGTGGCATTCACTACATCTTTGCCCGATGCTTCTTACCAGTGTCAGAGTGTGAGGACTCACAGCCCTCGATGCTCGCCAAGCTCCCAGTGATCTTAATACGAAGAAGAAAAACTCGTCATATAGAGCTTAAAATTCCCCAACTCGCTTGCCAGAACATCGCACTGTCATGCACAATGCAGCACGTGCTGCGAGCGTCAGCAGCAGTAGCGTTACCACACAGCGGCCGGACTGACCTACCCTGACCTGTCCTGCCCTGACCTGACCTGACCTGCCTGACCTGACCTGACCGGAGCAGCTCTGCTGGTGTGCGCAGGACAGGCCGCGGTCTGAGCGGAGGGCACGAAGCGAGCGGCGTGGCGCTACCAATCGACCACTGAGCGCTCGCGCTCGAACATTACGCTCCGTATTCAAAGTGATGGCGCCGAGCAAATATCGCAGATCACTGGCCATGGGCGTGTCCAGGGGCGTATTTAAGGGGGTCGCTGGCCCCCGCCGAGCTAGCAGTGAGGGCCGTGTCCATCGCGGCCACTGACAGGTGACCGTCGTCTGCCGCCCGCAGACACGGCCAGCTCGTCAGCCGCTTTGTGCACGGATCTGCAGTCGTCCAAGCGGCGACACTAGGGCGCACAACGTCTTACAAAAATGGACGCGAGTAGACGCGTACGGCGCTTCATGCAAGTTGCCCAACGCACTGAAGATCAATAGCATTGGTCGATCATCATACCTTTGTGCCGACTTGGCCTTCCGCAATGATGAAGTGGCGGTCTTGACGCTGTGTGTGGAAAGGCCGTCCATCCATTGGTGCGTGTGTTTGTTGTTTGGGCAGGTGTTCACCAATGAATGGCGTGGGCAATCAGCCTGCATTCAAGTTGTGGGACGCGGGGTGGCCTCCGTGCGTTTTCCGTTCCGTCTTATTAACGTTTGGAGCAGCGTATTTGCTTTTCCAATTTTTTGATTTTTTATTAATTAACTGTGCAGGGTGGACGAAGTCGTCACGGTGGGCATGCTGCTCGTGTATTCTTTTGGGGGACGAATATCAAATTTACTCTATACTCCTGAAACCGAGAATCGAATTCCTGTGAAAACGCCTAGTTGAGTGTACACCAATTGTCTCAGCGGGCGGGGGGGGGGGGGGGAGGGAGGGAGGCCGACACCCCCTAAACCCTCCTCCCCTATTTCTTTCTTTGGCTACGGCCGTGCAACACCAGGATGAAAATTGGAGGGTGCACTCGCACGACGCAGTCTACAGCGTCAGAAGGCGGGCGGATGCGCACTGGGATGAAGGTGGGGCACGTGCTCGAATGTCCGTTTTTAGGCCCATGGGATGTCATTCACACCATGCATGGGTGAAATAAGCCTCTCAGTGTTCCAGCCTATGCAACGCTATTCACTTATTCTATACCGCGAAAGACGGTGAGATCTCAGTTTGTACGCGTACAGTTTGTTTGGCGTGTCCATGGTTTGATCTCAGTAAAAGACAAAATGAGATCTCGATTTGTGAGAGTGTGACCGTTTGGGCGAATGGGGCTTGAGCGTGGCATGCGTGCTGGCAGGTTGAGGGCAATCATGCCAATACAATCTTTGTGATAATCCGTGAAAATGTTCATGGGAATGAAATCAAGGAAATATTATGGTAATGAGATGAGGATCATTGCATTCGCGATGATCGATGGTATCGGAACTGTTGCGGCGATGGGGGGAGGGGAGGGGGAGGGGAGGGGAGGGAAGAGGAGGGAGGGGGGAACTGACGGGGCGGGACGAGGACCCGCATTGAAGTGTGCGACACCCAAGCATTGCAGGCATCATCATCAGAACTATGTATTTTGGAATTATCAATGCAATGTTTTTTTTCGCCAATGCCCAATCAGGGACATCCGTAGAAGGACGCATGCAAATACACCACACTCCCTCCCCCTCAAAGGTAAAACGTTTAGACACAGGATCGGTGTAACACAGATGTCATCGGCTTTCATCCAGTCTGGTTGAAAACAAATCGACTAAACTCGATGAGATTTTCAGATATATGAGCATGCATTCTACACTAGCGACAAGGTACTCACCAATGTGCGTAGAACAAGTTGAGTTCGCACGCGTGGGCTCTGCAGCTGGCGATTTTCAGATGGTCTTGTACAGCAGCCAGGGCTCATTTTTTACGGGCAACACCAACGCCTCTACCAGCAAGAACATGGTTTTGCGAGACATGCGGTGTTCTTATCTGTTAACCGCGGACGAAGCTAAAGTAATTTGTCGCATGATGTTTTACATAAATTTGCCTCGAGCTTGTTTCGTCTTTTTTTGCCCAAAGCATCCCATGGTTTGCTGCATCGATGCTGGGACACCCACCACCTTGACAGACAGTGCTGCAGCGCTTTTAAAGATTCAACAAGCCATAAATGATTTTGCATTTGTGTTTTCAGAGCCGTGATTTAACGCACACCAAATAGTGGTCGATGGGACAATATAGGGGCCAGAATGGATTACTGGTCTACACCTTACACGATGGTCATGGAGAAGTCCCTGATCAACTGGCCTTCTTCTCTGAGTCAAACACGACAGCATTTGTCATCGATGCCGTACCAAGCCAGCTTTTCGGGGAGGGGGCCGTGCCGTATGACGTCACGCATTCCAGCTGACAATCGTGCTGACAACAGATCGAACACGGCCTAGCATTACTGGTTTTCCGCAAGTGTAATTATTCCAGCATCGTACTAAATACACCCAAACACCAACGCAAATGTCTGAAGCATGAGGTTTGCCCGCTCCTATCAATAAACTTTCAGAAAACAACGGGCTTAATCCGTGGAGGAACCTTTTTGAACATAATTTGGTGGTAATTGGCGTTATTTGGCACTAATTAGCTGATCTCCGCGAACTAATTTTGTAAAACTACACCCATATAGTCAATGCAGGTTGGTTTTTGATGAGTCGTTTAGGAGCCACTACGTGCTATTTCGTCTCTAACCTCGTCACTGTTCCTCACAACTGTTGACTATCATAGGTAAGAACGCCTGTTATGTCAAACCCCAAGCACCTGGTTAGACGGGCTCTGGTGGTGATAATCTGACCGGAGCAGCACACTTAAAAGCACTTAAAGGTTGCTGTTGACTTCAAGAACTCTTACGACTATGCTGTCACCGCGCTGTTACGCTGTTATTACAGGGACTTAGCTGCCACTCCACTGCACACCCGCGGCGCCGTATGATGTTAACGTTTAGCATTTCGCGAACCTAGCAGCTCGAGAGAAAGCTTCTCTCATTTGGTACCGTTGAAGTAGATCTTCAATGGTAGCGTTTTTATACCTACTAGAGCACACACACGCACGCACGCACACACACACACACACACACACATACACACACACACACACACACACACACACACACACACACACACACACACACACACACACACACACACACACACACACACACATATATATATATATATATATATATATATATATATATATATATATATATATTCCAATTTATTACAATAGATATGTATATAAGTATATATATATATATATATATATATATATACTTATATTGATTAAAACTGTCGCGACGACGCGATCGACCATTCAGCATTTTTCCACGCATGACCGTTAAGTGCTGCCACCTGCAGAACTATAGTTGGATACTGCTCCACCGGTTGCGCTGATGCAGCGCCCACGTTTCTGGGAAGTTGAGTAGCGCTGCTGACCTTATTCCAGCAGCGACGTAGCCGAAGTGTTTCAAGGGTTGCATTCTGCAGCCCTGTAAAAAAGCAGGAAATGGCGTGATATTTCTGGCTCAGTTTTGTGTGTTTTCATTGACTCTTACAGTCAACGTTGCAATCTGTCTCCTGCCATTTAGAACCGTCCTGCGACATTACTTTCAATTCCGTCGATTATTAAAGATATTCATCGCCGTCTGGCTTGATGGCCAATCAACTTTGTTTAAAATGTATATATGCTATCTTATCTGCATAAATGCTATATCCTATCTTATCTGTATATATGCTATATGCTATATTATCTGGATATGTGCTAAATGCTATCTTATACGCTATCTGCTGTTATATGCTAATCTTATCTGGGAAAGGAAGCAGGGGTGAGCTGTCGCATCTTGATGCGACACGCCCACGCGAGTATGGTGTGAGTACGCTGGGCGCGGGTAGCAGAGGCGCTGGGTACGATCCTGGGGCGGGAGGTGATGTATTCCGACTGGCGGTGACAAGTCTGCTGGCAACTTACCAAGCCGATTCAACGTGTAGCGGGTGGTCGTGTCGAGGTGCCTCATCACACTTACCGCCTCCCGGTAATGGCTGGTGAGGTGCTTCACCACACTTACCACTACCCCGGTGATGTCTGGTGAGGTGTTTCACCACACTTACCGCCGCCCGGTGATGTCTGGTGAGGTGCTTCATATTACACACCCCGATGTCTGGTCACCACAATACCACCGTGATGTCTGGTGAGGTGTTTCACCACACTTACCGCCGCCCCGGTGATGTCTGGCGAGGTGCTTTACCACACTTACATTCTAGCGAGTACCACACCTACCCAGGTGTGTCGGCTTTCAAACTTACCGCGGGCGCTGGAGAGTGCTCCCAACTAACCGCCTCCCCGGTTTTCTGAGCGGCTCACACACTTGCTGCACCCGATGTTCGTGGGGGTGTTTCACACACTCTCCATTTGTGGGGTGTCACACATTATCCCGCCCCGGTTACTGGGAGGGCACCAATACCACAGCTCCATGCCAAAGCGGGCGCTGTTGAGGCTCGCGAGTCGTCGCAGTCTCGTTTTCAACTGTGACGGTCTGCAAAGATTTACTGATTTTTCACGGAAGTGCACAGGCGGTACCATAGGGGCGGCCGGTGATCCCTACGTAACTTAAGTATCATGTAAGTACATACATTAAGTATAACTTAATGTAATCCTTGTAATCTCCTGCAGTCTGCTCCCTCCATAGGCGTCGCCACAGAGGGCTGCCAGCGGGACAGTCAGCTTGCCCCAGTTTGAACATGAAACGTTCAAACTGGGGGAAATTTTAGTATTTTGCGCTAAAATGAACACTGGCTACAGTTAAGCGCACTAAGACCCGTTTAAGGCAGAGGACCGCGGCAGAACGTGAACGAGCAGCTGGGGGCCAGTGAACGGGGAAAGTAGTTCAGGCATAGCATTTGATAGTTGAGGCATCCCTTAATTAGCTGCACGGAACATCAGCTGGCTTCTGAGCCCCACAAATGTGAGATAACACGCGCCCGGGTGGCCGGTTGGACATCCTTCGGTCAGGCGGAGGTCAGTTTGACCTTCCTGAGGTTTCAGGAACAAAGAGAGCTAGAAACACCAAACTCACAGGTTATATTGACCTGCACATGAGCTCACTTAGGTCAAAGCTTGAGGTTCCCAGGACATGACTTTCGGGTTAAACTAGGTCAAACAATGTCAAATTCCAGGCTGGTCTCCAAATTGGCCACATTACCTAGATAACTGTTCTAAGCAAAAGGTCGCATGCTAATTAAGGTCAAAGACTCTGTTTGACCTTTCGAAGGTCATGCTGACTGCGTTGAGTTTTGTATTTGAATAAGCGACAAAGATAACGCTAGGCAGAGCGTTCCTGAAAACAAATGCTGACTTGGGTCATTTTAAGTCCGTGGCATTTCGACCTTTCAGAGGTCCATGGAAGATGTATAATGCGGTTCCTATTATCAAAAAATTCGAGACTACCCTATACCTCAAGCCTCAGAGTAATAAAACAGGCTGGGTTCGGCCTTGGTCTGACTTTTATTCCTGAACTAATGTCAATGGAATCTGCTCATTCCATTGTTGTGTTGCCTAAGAAAGTATATCAGAAATGTATGGCGTTTTCTAACTCCGTTGATGTATCAGATTGAACGATTCCCTTGAAACTGACTTCACTGAATCCATGGCCTGACTTTGACCTGCCATAGGTCAGCGACATTACAAGGTACATCTAAACTTTGGAAGAAGACGATCCCCTATTTAGTTGTCTTACAGCTTTGTAAAATTTGGCGTGGCTACGCCACGTTGTTCGGAAACCATTCCGGAAAAAACCTTCCGGGGGGGGGGGATCAAATTAGCCCCACCCGAGCGCGTGTAAAGCGGCAGACCATGTTACACTGCGCTTCAAAGCTACATCGTCGTGTGCCCCACGGTCACGCCGTAGCCGTCGGTGCGAGTGAGTAGCTTTTTCGCCAGATGCACTAGTTGCACTGTCGGCGAGTAAGGTAAGTGAGCATAGTGGAGTAGCCTGCATACCTTTCTACATTAGTTGATGCATGCATTTTTACCATACAGACGCGGACCTATGCAGGAAAATTTTATCTCATAGCTAGCTAGGTAAAGCGGACTTTATTTCGTATTGGCAGTGCATACCTTTCGTATCTACCTTTAACCTGCCTAGAACTCTTGCTTTTATTGGGACATTGGTAGTGATGTACCATCTTGCTTAACTCGCACTCTCTTTCTCACGCTAACCATTGGGTTCCTTCTTTGCAGTCGACGCCTATTCCAGTTTTCACGAAAGTTTGGGGCCCATCCCCCTCCCTAATAACCACGCTCCTGCGTAGGTGTATTCCCTTCCTACGCCGGTTTTGCTATACATAAATTTGCAAAGCACTTGATTACGCTTGCCATTTAATTTAACGTGATCGGTTTGCGGATATCTCCAGCTACCAGTAATAATCGACCTGCTTCTGGTAGAAAGGTAGCCCGAAGCTCAGGCTGCCTATCTCAAAAGTTGACGCATGTACGTTTCTGCTCTTCACGGTGATAACATGTAACCGCTACGCATATCAACTTGCATTAGCACATTATTACCCTCCTCATGAAATTCTACACATTCGGGTACGCGGCTATGCGCACCAGCACCCACACATCAATTTCATTGTCATGGCTCATCGCATGAGCTTACAAAGCACATCGCCATATTCGACGTTACATTATACGCGATTGCCTCTCTGGTTACATACACCCACCGCTACCAGCTTGTTTATTACCTGCACGAAAAGCGTCCGATGTTCTGGCCGCCTCGCAGCGTTACTATCCATGGCTAGCGGCCGCACCGCATCGAAGTCTCCACACCGGTAACGCAGGTTTCCATCTGCCTTGTACAGAGCGAGTGCACACAAGACTTATGGCAAAGCCCATGGACGACATCACCCGAGTTGGAACGCTCCCAGGAAGTCCTGTTCTTTAAGGGTATCAGGCACCAACCACCTGCGACTCGAGCCGAATCTCCTCCACGGTGTCTAAGCGGCGACACTATAAGTTGAACCTTATCTTAGAGAAAGAAGTCGCAGGGAGCGAAATCCGGCGCTGTGGAGCGACGATGGTGCTGCCACGTCCCAAAAACTCGTGCGTTTGCAATGCGCTGCGAGCGGGTGCGCTGTGTTGAAGCGCCAAGCTGCCACGGAGCCTCAGTTCGAATTGGTTGCGTTGAACGCTCTCCTTCAGAAACCTCGCAACAGTACACCAGAACTCGGCACTAAATCCGACTCTGTGAGACACATCACAATCCACAACGCCGCAAACTTGAAATGCAAAGCGACAAGCATGCTGTTGGTGGCGCTCCAAACCTGCTTGTCTGAGGGTGACCATTGGGTGTCTGGTGCTCGAACATGACAACACCCTCGACCATGTGGCGCCCGGTGCTCGAGCGTGACAACGCCCTCGACCATGGGGCGCCCGGTGCTCGAGCGTGACAACACTCTCGACCATGGGGTGCTCGATGCTCGAGCGTGACAACGCCCCCGACCATGGCGTGCTCGGTGCTCGAACACGACAACGCCCTCGACCATGGGGCGCCCGGTGCTCGAGTAGGACAACGCCCTCGGCCATTGTGTGCCTGATTTTCGCGCATGACAACGCCCTAACAACACCATTCAGCCGCAGCAGACGAGCGGGTCGAACAGCCCCAATGTCGACGATGTCAACAACCTCACTCACAGGGGGCTGAAAGGCGCAAATTTTGGGCCGCGGCATCAGCGTCGCTGCCCACCAAATTTAGCCACTGCTGGCCAGATGTAGCTCGTTGCGACTGCTTCCTGTTATCTATCACTATCTGATGAAATATACACATATCACTAATCACATTGGAAAAGCAGCTGTACAGTCATTTCGTCACTTCAACCATGCCGCGTCTGGGAGCTCAGTGTACAAGCGTGTAAAGAGGTCGATGTTGAACTTTTTACACTAAGCTTACACTTTTGAAGTGTTTTCCGCCTCTACCATCAAAGGTGAATAGCGTATAACGTGTCATCCGTCATGTAAGCTGCATTTCACTTAGCATTTTCCCGTTTTCTTAACGCGCTTTACCACAGCGCGCTTATACGCTTATGCACACTTACCACAGCGCTTTGTAACTGGGGATGACTGTGCATGATCCCAACGCGTGACTTCCACCCCTTCAAGAGCCAAGCGCATGTCCTTGCGTACCCAGCAGCAGCTGAAGGGGTGCGTCATGGTCACGGTAACGTGCTGCAGATCAAAGACCCGCCTGCTGCGGACGTGCCTGTGCAGCCGGCCCCGTCCGTCCGTTGTCTTTCGGCTGGTCCGTCTGCTCCGGTGGGGTTTCCCACCCGCCAGCCCGCCGAATGTAAAAAAAAGAAGGAGCGATGGAGCATTGACCGCATGGCAGCCAGTCTCCTGTCCTTGCGCAGGAGGGACACAGTGGTGTTGAGCGCCCTGAGAGAGGCGCGCCCGATGAGGCCAGGGCTGTTTGGTCCATCTGGAGCGGGTGGGACGGATGCATCGATCCTCGTGCTTGCTTATAGCGTAAAATCCTCGAATAGGGCGTGACGTCATCTGAAATGTAACTTGATTTACACGGTGGAACAAAATATTCCAAGTCTCAAACATAACTTTTGTGACCTGTAAAGGTCTTTGTACCCATTCAGCGGTAATGAAAAGAGAATCGAGGCATTCAAATGACCCCATTAGCCGTTTGCCAAATAACTTCACTTCCTGGCCTCCCAGGGCCTTAAAGAGAGTGTCGGTTTTCCTATTCGTGAATAGTACTTCCTGTTGATTGAGAAGAGTGCTCACCGACATGGGCAGCCTCGCTAATTAACGACTCAATGCTGAGACGGATCTCAAAATATCTGAGAAAGGGATTTGACATTTCAACCCCATCTGAAATGTCTAAAGGGACCCTCTGAAAGCTATTTTCAGAACCTGTGGTGTCCCAAGAGGAGAGCTCCGCTAGAGGCAACCAGGGACGTGTCCCATGCAGCCCACAAAGAGGCTCGCGGGACACGACAAACTTCATGGACGGGTTCTCAGCAGCCCACAAAGAGGCTCGCGGGACACGACAAACTTCATGGACGGGTTCTCAGCAGCGCACAAAGAGGCTCGCGGGACATGACAAACTTCATGGACGGGTTCTCAGCAGCCCACAAAGAGGCTCGCGGGACACGACAAACTTCATGAACGGGTTCTCAGCAGCGCACAAAGAGACTCGTGGGACATAGCAAGCTTCATGAACGGGTTCTCAGCAGCGCACAAAGAGACTCGTGGGACATAGCAAACTTCATGAACGGGTTCTCAGCAGCGCACA
>NW_023596805.1:27917247-27960880 GCF_011947565.3 Pollicipes pollicipes | reverse complement strand
CGGCAGGCAGGATGGTCACGTGGTCGGCGGCTGGCCGTCGCGACGCTGGGGGCCGACTGCTGCGCCGGCATATAAAGCCGGGTGCTGCTGCAACGACCGGTACTGCCCATCTTCGCCTTGCCATCATGTTCAAGGTACGTGGACGCGGTCCGTGGAGGAGCAGAGGAGAAACACGTAGACATAGCTACTGGTGACACTGGGTGTGAGCTAGGAATGGTAAATGGAATGCCGCCACATTTGCCCGGACAGTTGCAAATTCCCATGCGGTACTTGTAGAAGGCAAGTCCACCACTCCTCCCTGTAATCGGTGGTCATTTGCACACACCGCAGTGACTATACTTTGATATAATCGGTGCATAAACAGAGGGACCGAACAGGCCTACCATTCCCCATTGTAGCTACAGGGGTCCCTATAGTCCCCGCCTCCCCGCTTAAAGGCACAAACCACCGCGTTTGGGCTCTGATCATGGACATGCAGCTGCTAGCGCCGCCTGCCTCTGCTTCCCCATGGACGAGGCAGAGTGGTGAGTGACAAGGCAGAGCGATGAGCTTTCCCACCAAGAGCCAGACTCAGGAGCGGCCCCGCATTAAATACTGTCCGTAATGATCCGAAAGGCTGGAAGGGATATTGAGCAAACGCCACATTGAACACACGGATGTGCTCAATGTTTCTTCATGTGTTGTGATTCACCAGACCCTCTCCCCCATTAGTCCAGTTAGCAGCGCTTCATCTCCTCCTAGCGAGCGGTATCAGCACTCCATCTCTCCCCAAATGCTGGTAATAGAACCCCCCTCTCTCCCCAGATGCTGGTAGTAGCACCTCATCTCTCACTAGCGAGCAGTAACAATACCTTATCTCCCCCCAGTGAGCGGTACCAGTATCCCATCTTTACCCAGATGCTGATAATAGTATCCCATCCCTTCCCAGCGAACCTTAACAGTACCCCATTTCTCCCCAAGTACTGGTAATAGTACCCCATCGCTTCCCAGCGAGCCGCCAAAGTACCCCATCTCTCCCCAGGTGTCAATGACAGCACCCCATCTCTACCCAGGTGCTGGTAACAGCACCCCAGTCTCCCCAACTGCCGCCAACCGTATCCCATGTGTCGTCAGCTGCCGCCAACCGTGTCCCATGTGTCGTCAGCTGCCGCTAACCGTGCCCCATGTGTCGTCAGCTGCCGCCAACCGTGTCCCATGTGTCGTCGACTGCCGCTAACCGTGCCCATGTGTCGTCAGCTGCCGCTGACCGTGTCCCGTGTGCCGTCAGCTGCCGCTGCTGCTCGTCGCCTGCCTGGCTGCACTGGAGCCGGTCACACTGGCCATCGTCCCGCCGGGGTACGTCATCCTACCGGCGCGACAGGGCCGGTCCGCCTGCGGCCTCAGCGGCTACCGCCCAGGCTACGTCTGCTGCTGCTCGCGCCTGTCCGGCACCAGCGGCGCCCTCTACGGCGGCGGCTACGGCGGCTACACCCCCCGATACCCTCCCCGATACGCCGGCGGCTACAGCGGCGGCTACGGCGGCTACAGCAGCAGCGTCCACGCGCCGTCCTCCTGCTTCTACACTCGACCGGGATATACCCGCGGACTCGCGGCCGGCCTCGGCGGCGGCCACGGCGGCTACGGCGGCTACGGCGGCTACGGCGGCTACGGCGGCTACAGCGGCTACGGCCGCTACGGCGGCCTTGCTTACCCCGGTACCGGCGGCTACTACAGCGGCGTGCACCACTACACGTACTCGCCGTACTCGAGCTTCCGAGGCTGAGAGGTGCCGACGTTCGGACGTACCCAGCGGCACCATTCAGGCGGCTGAAAAACCGCCGCACCGCTGCGACTAGGAAAATGTTGCCAGCTTGTAACCTCGACGAAAACACTCAACATTTACTTTATTGGCAGACTTTTAGAACATAATACACTTCGCTTTGATTGTAGTATGGTCAGGCGCATTATGGACGGCATGTGAGATAACTTTGATGATCGAAACAGTATACATCGAGTCAGGAGGCATGTCTGGAAAGACGCTGGCACGACGAACGCACCCAAAATGTGGGTACATTGAACTTGTAGTTCACCAAACCAGTTGGAAACCAAAGATTAGCGGACATTTAGGCCACTCTTTTCCTGGATCTAGCCTCCCCTTCCTGGCGTGAGTCTCCATCGCAGCTGGGCACATTCAGTTGAATACAAATCCAAAGACAGTGATGAGAGCACTTATGGTGAACTGTATGACGCTGATGCCAACTAATGCCAGCTGGTTCTTACTACAAGATATGCAATTAAACCAGAGACCTTCCGCATATTGAATACTGAGATACTGATCCGCACACTGAATCACAAGAGACTGAGCGATTGCACGCAACGACATCGCGGCAAATGCCCCTAGCCGGCGACTGGGGGCATATCCAGCACAGGCACCGGCGAGCCTGGCGCGGTTGGACGCCGTATCACGCCATCTGATCTTTCTTGCGAAATCTCATCTGATCACTCTTGCGAAAACAAAGTTGTTTAGTGCATTTGCGAGAGACGATATACATGTAGATAAGACACTAGTGTTAGCTTAAGTCATCACAAAATAATCAAGAGAAATGAGAACTATATGTATATATTTCGGCTATATGCCCTTATGGAAGGGAATGTCAGAAGGCAAATTCAAAATTCAAAGTTGAAAATTTTGACTTTAATACTGATTCGGCATAAAGCCGAAATGTGTACACATACCTCTTCCTTTCCATGGTTATTTTTCAAGCAAGAGGCTAACAATACTGTCTAATACATCGTACAACCCAACGCAGACGAGCTGTAGGATGTTAACATGGCATGTTTGTATGCAGCGTGCGGACGTAACAGAAGTGACGTCATTCAACATCGTTAACCGACGAACCACTTTCCTTGTCGGACTCATATGACACGATCCGGCTCACTTTGTACGAGTAAAACACGTAAAAGTAACAAGCAAAACAGTGCTAAACGACACAGAAAGAAACTCGCGTATGCGAGGTCCCAGAACGCTTTTTTGCTCGCTCACTAAAAGTCGCGTGTCCTTGCCTGCTCGCAAAAGTAGTGCCACCATGGCGGTTGGTACTTTAATATTCGTTCAGGTGTAATAGTATGCAGACACCGCTTGGTGGCCTATGGCCTGCGTTGGGCGACCGCGAGCCATCGTCGAACCCTGTAACACTGGTGGACCGCGGCAGCTTGCGGTTCCAAGAAACTGCAGCAATGACTGCACCGGGATGAGAAACGTTGCAACGAAAGAAGAAAACACGCCTACATGCGTACAGTAGCGAGCTGAAGTGGCTTCAGGCATGTCTATGCCTCCCTCAAAGGCATCCAAACAGCCCCCATTTCAGTGGACCATGAGTTACGGTAATGGCTTTTCGCTGGGCTGCACCGTGTGATATGGCTGAGCATGCCTGCTGGCAGGAAGTTAACCCTCAAATCTTAATGAGCTTCGCGTGGTCCGTGGTCGAGGCTAGGTGTGCGCGGTTCCCGGCCTGGTGTCAAGAGCTACATGAGCTCACATGAACGGCTGGCATGACAACCACAATCTCCTTATGTCGTTTTTTTTTGGGGGGGGGGGGGACTTACGAGCAGTGACGGTGAACCGCAGCCTGTCCACTATTGAGCATAAAATGAGAACGCTGACATAGCATATGCGCATAAGCTGTTTGAGCTTCCAAGAAAGGATATGCGTGGAATCATATTATGTCACTTCGGTACGGTCTATTCTAACAGACAAATGTACGTTGTGTGTCTTCTGCTCGACCTGGTGAGGCATTAGTGAGACTTGCGTACTAAGGAGAGATAGGGAAGTGGTGAGATTTTGTAAATGAATACGTAGCAATTGCAAATAACTTCATAGAAATGCCCGAGGCATTCTAAGGGGAAATTCCAGCCCGGCAATGGGAAACTGCAATTTCAAGAATGCTGCACATTCGTTTTTAATGCCATTACGCAGAAACAGGTAACCAGGAGTGCCGCTCCCTCTATTCCAGCGACGCACTGAGCCGTACGTGAACACTAGAAAACATAAGATCAACTCGCGGCTATCAAGCTAATCTGGGAGCTGTATAAGAAAATGGAGGTTTATTAAAGCAACAAGTATGTGAAAAAGTTGTTAAAATTTTACGGTTCATGCATTTTTTGCTTAAGAATAATGGAAAGTCTCCGCGATTCCTCACCTTAACAAATAAAACACAGCCAACACATAACGTTAGTTTATAATTGTGTAGACATACCCATCATTCAATTAGTGAAGATCAATTCAGTCTGTGTTTAGGCAAGCATCACAGCTGGTGATCATGGCTCGAGACGCTTCACAGTTGTCTCGATTGCTTTCCGTAAGATTGGGTCGGGCGCTTGGTCCAACCCCGCGGCTGTTACCACCACTGGCGTCCATCTTTTTATGATCTTCTGTGCGGTGCGTATGTTCCTGCGTTTGGCAACGGTAACTCTTAGCGTTTTGTTCTTCCTCACCACTTCCGTTCAAGGCAAGTTTGCTTGTTGTATTACTAGGTCGCGGTTTTATTGTGTTGCTGCGCACAAGTGAACGTTAATGAGTGCCTGCAGGACTTATTGGTGAGTAATTACGGTATGACTGCCATCAAGGGACTTGCGATATGCACACTGCAAAGCAGCGGAAGCTCCACGTTGTTAACGAGCTCAGGGTTTTGATGAGGTGCCACTGCTTGCCATACTGAGCTATGCCATCTCCATGGATAAAAGGCGATTTACAATCATTTTTAACAACGTTTGCGTCGCTGGCAGCTCTGGCAGCTATGTAGGTGATGAATGGGGACTGTCATCTTTCAGAAGGTAATGATCCCTTTTTCAACGCTATTCGCAATATATTTGCGTCCTGACCTTGCGTCGAAACATATTTGTGAACAAGAATGCCGAATCGATTATATGACATCAAAAATTGGGTGGTCCTCATCAGAAAGGCCCAGAGCATCCTACGAAATTTACACGAAGGGTATTTGAGAGACCCCGAGTGGCCGCGGGATATATCTTCTATGAAACAGTGCGTGCTAGTCAAATTTGTGTACCTATACGTATGAAATCGTCTTTCACAAGATCAGCAGTTGCATTGCATTAAAGCAGCAGTTGTGTTCTCAAACTGGTAGTGCAGCAGGCCTTCGTCTATCGTGAGGTTGTAAGCTGGCTGTCCAGCAGGGCCCTTGTCTGTCGTGGGGTTGTAAGCTGGCTGTCCTGCAGACCTTCCGCTATCGTGAGGTTGTAAGCTGGCTGTCCAGCAGACCCCCGTTTATCGTGGGTTCCTACTCTGGATATCCAACAGACCCTCGTCTATCGTTAAGTTGTAAGTTGGCTGTCCAGCAGGCCCTCGTCTGTCGTGAGGTTGTGAGCTGGCTGTCCAGCAGGCCCTCTTCTGTCGTGAGGTTGTGAGCTGGCTGTCCAGCAGGCCCTCGTCTATCGTGAGGTTGTAAACTGACAGTAAAACTGGACCTCCGTTATTGCGAGGTTATTGCCAACATGCGTGGCTGACCAACCAATGCTCGCAGACCCGGTCACGGCGGATGCTCGTAGCGAGCTCCAAACAGTGCAGCATTCCCGGGGTGACGCACCGGCCTTCAGTGTAACGACCGGCCCTCAAACCCACGCCCCGTGCCCTGCACCGTCTGGGCGCGGTAACATGGAAATACGGCGCACAGGACGCCGAGTCGGTCTTACTCCAGTGACATCCTTGGGTTCCGGATGGAGGGACGGGGGGGAGGGGGGGTCAGCGCAGAGTGACATTGCACATCAGGCAGGAAGTCGGCGTATATAAACCCTGGGCCGGCCACCACCGTAGTCTGTCGTGGGCAGGGATCCGTGCTGCGCACACCACAGGCGAAGATGAAGGTGAGATGTTGTGACGTCATGAGACAACCGACTATGTTCGTCGGCGAATAAGTTACATCCATGCTCCTGTTCATGCCCAGTGAATCTAGTAATCAAAGGTATCTCATTTTTGCAGTTATTGTTTGGCGAGATCGTATCGTGAATTTCGTTGGCTCTAATATCACGCTCCTTGGCATTTCTAGAATGTTTTGCCAGACATGTTCTTTAGACCCCCGTCTTCATTGGTTTTCGTGAATATGAAGTCGACATTACCTGCATTGTCTCGCTTACTCCTTTTTTATCGCTCGCGCGCGGTGCATTTTACTCTAATGTATTCACATGTGATGTCAGCGCCGATCCACATAGCATGCCATGCCAGTGAAAACTATAGCCGCGTTACATTCAAAATATGCGGGATCGCTCCCTCATGCCGTCCGTCACTTGAGCTCCGTCCTCATGCCGTCTGTCAAGAGAGCTCCGCCCTCATGCCGTCTGTCACTTGAGCTCCGTCCTCATGCCGTCTGTCACTTGAGCTGCGCCCTCATGCCGTCTGCCACCTGAGCTGGGCTCTCCGCCACCCCCAGCTGATGTGCTGCTCCCTCCTATTGGCTCTGCTCGTCACGGCAGCCGCCAGCGAGGCGGAGTCTGCCGGAGCCGAGCTGAAGACGGGCGCCAGCGGCGTGCGGTACCGCCGCCAGCCCGCCGAGAAGGTCCACGCTCCAGCTCACCACGGCTACCTGCCCCCTGCCGTCCAAACGCGCACCTCGGCCCACCACCCGCCTGCCTGTCAGGGTGCTCACCAAGGAGCACCGCGCGCCGCCTGCCACCGTGCAGACCAAGCCGCACAGTCACACACCGGCAAAAGCGAACGCGGCAGCCCCGGCCTACGGACAGAGCTACGGGTACCTCCCGGTCACGCATCATACGAACCTGCTGCGAACCGCGCCGGCGAAGGGGTACAGAGGGTACAGCGTCGCTCCCGGGTACAGGTACAGGGCTGTCCCTGGATACGGGTACAGAGACGCTCCTGGGCACGGATATAGAGCCGCTCCTCAGCACAGCTACAATGCCGTTCCTGAGTACAGGTACGGAGCCGAGCCTCAGTACTGGTACAGAGACGTTCCTGGGTACGGGTACAGAGCCGCGCCTGGGCACGCGTACGGAGCTGTTCCTGAGAACGGGTACGGAGCCGAGTACGGGTTCAGCGCCGTTCCTGGGTACGGGCACAGAGCCGTTCCTGGGTACAGCCATAGCGCAGATCCTGGATATGGATATAGCGCTGCTCATGGATACGGGTACGGGCCTGTGCCTTCTGTCAACTTGAGCCCCGTTGCTGTTGCGGTCCATAACCAGCAAGCCTACGCCGCTGTCCCAGCATCAACCCAGACATATGCCGCTGTCCCAGCATCAACCCATACATATGCCGCTGTCCCAGCATCAACCCCGAACTATGCTGCTGTCCTGGCCCCCACCCAGACCTACGCCTCTGTCCCGGCCTCCACCCGGACCTACGCCGCTGTACCGGCCTCCCTTCAGACCTACGCTGCTGTCCCGGCCTCCACTCAGACCTACGCCGCTGTCCCGGCCTCCCCTCAGACCCACGCCACTGTCCCGACCTACACCCAGACCTACGCCGCTGTCCCGGCCTCCCCTCAGACCCACGCCACTGTCCCAACCTACACCAAGACCTACGCAGCGGTACCGGCCATCAACCCCGACCTCGCCACCGGCATGTACAGACAGCCTGAGCACAGGCACGGTTACGACTATAGCCAGCCACAGCGCCGGACGTACGCGGGAGTGTCCGGCCAGGGGGCGCTCTCCCACGGCTCCGAGTAGGCTCCATCGCGCGCGAAGACATGCTGCTGCTGTCGGAGCGGGAGGTGGCGGCAAGAGCTCTCCCGGAGCTCCACAGAGCGAGTGGCAGCGGGAGTCATGTTGTGGAAGTCTCGTGAGTCATGCTGTTCTGTGCTTTGACAAACAGTGCAGTGCTGGTCTATAGGCGAGTCAGCATGTCCTGTCAACAGCGGGTATTTTCACCGACTTCATGCCTTGTTTATCACGTTTGTGCGCTTACCAATGTGCGAGATGCTTCCATGCATACAACTTTTACAAATATGCTTTGCAATGGCATACCTATGTCAATCTACTTACATATTTATCCTCAGTATGTCTATATAAGCAGTCATTACGCAGAACAAACGTTGTTCGAATTGTGCTGCCTCAGTAAAACATTAGTTTGGAGCGAGCTCTCTGGAAAGTCAAGGAAGTGCTTTTAGCTTTTGTGTGGGAGGAGGAGCCAGAGGAAGTACGCAGGGACACTACGTTGTGCCGCAGATCATTGCAGCTTGAGAAGAGTTTGTAGCTTTAAGAGAAAAAGGCGATGCATTGTTAATTATTCTTTTGAAAGTTCCGGTGTTTTCATACGGCCATGTAGGATATCATTCTTGTTTATCTTAACACTTCATGTGTCTCGTGTCATTTATGATGTCAGCAATGCATCGTCATTACAACTTGCAGCGAGTACTTTGTCGGGAAATTACGACGCCATATACAAGTCGTAATAGAGCGAGAAATCTGTTTTGCAGCTGAAAGGGGCTACTTGTCTACCGACGGACAGCAAGCGAACCGCACACCACACTTAGTGGCGCTTTGAATTAAAATAATACATCACTGGCCACCTTGTGCAGCTCGTGGCAGCTGTCGTGCTGTACCGAGCTCCAAACAGGGCAGCATTCCCGGAGTGACGCACCGGCCTTCAGTGTAACGACCGGCCTCCAAGCCCACGCCCCGCGTCCCGCATCGTGTGGGCATGGCGACATGGACGTGCAACGTGAAAGACGCAGACCCGGTTTGGGGGGGGGGGGGGGCAGCACTTTGTGAAATTGCACATCAACCAGGAAATATGCATCGTCGTCACTGAACCCATTAGCTAATACTACGATGACAAGGGCGGTATACAAGGGCACTTCAGCTCTAACCCAGGGGTTGTGAGAAAACGAGAAGCGGAGATTATTTCTTAAGGCCGTTCAGACGTTGAAATCGTAATCGTCGAGCCATCCCTTTTTTACCAGTACTGTTCATATTTCCATCAAGCTGCTTATGCCAGGCAATACTATCTGTAAAATCTGCAGAAAAGTTTCCCTAAAAAAAACAAGCGATACACCTCTAATTACACGAGGTATTTTTTAAAAAAAATTAACAGCAGATATGATTTCCACCATATACGTGCTACAATGTCTAATCTATGGCTCAATTACAGCGTCACCTTTTGGTCACTAAAATAATCATAATGTAGATGCTATATTTATATAGATGTCACTGGCGACGGCGCAGTGTATGTCAAATGTGAACAGTCTCAGAGTGGCTGCAAGGTGCCTGTGGCTCCGTATGGCGAAAGCAGCTCACAAGCTGGTTTCATACGAAATAATGTCTGATCGCGCCACAAATTCTATCATCGTGGGGAAGTTCACAACTTTACTTGTTCGGTGTACTAGCGAGGAACATTATTCCCACAGATAGCACAGTAGTAGCCTCATCCTAAGGAAAAACCAGGAGAATAGCGATACAGATGGGTTGATATTTCGGCAACATACCTTTATCAAAAGAATAGCAGAAGCCTGCTACTTGTCTACATTTATGCTGTTGTTACGATAAAGGCATGTTGCCAAAATATCAACGCAACTATATCTCTATTCTCCTGACTTTTCTCCGATGAATAAGGCTAACACTAAAGTTCATAACTTGTTGACTAGACTTTCCAATGTGCACTTTGTACTTCAACCACAGAAATAATTTGAAAATATGCATCGGTATCGGAAGCATAAAAGCGCGGTTGAGAAGGCTGCCTAAAATGCCAGAATTAAACGCTTGAAATAACAATTTTCACCTGTTTTACACAGACCATTTTTCCTAAGAGAAATCTGTCAATAACTTATAGTTATGGTGTCTCATGCTGATCCTGCCTGGTGAAAACAGTTGGCATTTATCAGCTTACCATGTGGCCATGTGTACCATGTAATGTTGCCAAGAAAATGTTTGTAGGTAAGACGCATTTTAGATGGAACAACACAAACGCTGCATTGTGGGTCTTAAGAGGAGAAACATTTCCGTAACGAAGTTTCCGTTGAGTGGTGAGAATGTTTGCTTTTACTACTAAATTGATGACACATTGATATGACCCTGTCATAAGCACTTTAACCGACCGGGTGCAATTTTACCGGTTCACTTATCCACACAAGTGGCTGAGATACGGTTCGCAACAACCTCCCAAGCCGCTCCTCATCTCGCTTGAATGATATGTAGCCTGACGGAAAGTGTGCGCGTTTACAAATGACTTCTGAGTGCCAGGAACCGACTATCGATGAGCCCAGCCGCCATGGGGCTGGCGCCGCGTTAGCCAGCACCGTGCCAGCCAGTACCCGCGTCAGCCAGCGCTGCGTCAGCCAGTGCCGCGTCAGCCAACGCCACGTCAGCTAGAGCCGCGTCAGGTAGATGTCAGCCAGCGCTGCGTCAGCCAGAGCCGTGTCATTCGGCGTTTCGTCATGTCTCCCTCATGCGGCCGCTCTGTTCCCCACACGTTACCGGACTGGGAGATCTAAGGGCTGCTGTCGCAGGAGACGGGGGGGGGGGGGGGGTCACGTGACTTGCTGCCGCTGGAAGTATGGGATACTTCCGAAGCAATGCCGAATATTGTGCTGACCATGGGTAGCGACGACTCAAGCAAATATTGAGGAAAACATTGAGATATCCAGGGAAATACGTCTCACCGAAACGGGATAAATATATTTGAATATTGTGGCAGGAAATAGCGATGCATGTTACGCAGACGTGTGGGTTATCTAACAGAGACGACACGTTACGAGTCTTGAGCGTCTCTGCACCTCACACTGATTACAGGGGAGGGGAAATAGGCAATTTACACAGCGTATCTCACACTTGCATCCTGGCTGTTGTCATTCAGGAATGATGCCGAATTACGGCATTTCTGTATACCCGACGGCATGTGGCAAACGCCTTGTTTTCAAGAGTATTTATTCAATGTAGCATAGGATCAATATTCGTGAGAGAAAACTAAGCAGTACATGGTGACCGAATGTAGCCGGCCGAGCGTAAAACTCGATCTTGCATTATAGGGATCACTTAATTTGTGTTGCTCGGCCATAAAAACACACGGCGAGTGTCCATCCGTCTCATTTAAATGGTATGGAGCGTGCAAAGCATCCACGGACATGGAACACGCTCAGCACAGCAGAATGCAAAAGACAAAAGCAGTGACCTCCGTTTCAGTGCGGCTGACACAGAAGCGGCTGGCGTCCCGAGGGTTCCGATGCACTAAACAACAAGCAGCCTGCTTAGACACATGTACTTATGACACAAAATCTGCAGCCAAATTATAGAAAACTAAGACACATAACTATAGAAAATGAGCATAATCCGGAACACCTTGGTTAAAACAATTAGTTTATGTGGAGCAAGTTGGGCAGCTTTCACTCGTGCTCAAACTGAGACGAAACTCAAAACACTCCAAAAGTAAAAACAAAAACAAAAATGTCATGGGCGAGGCATTTCTGATAAAACATTGCATCAGTTTGCAAAAGCTTGGATGCGCGGTTTGTTGAACCACTGCACTATACATTTATCCAGCACACGCCAAGCATTCATTTTCCTTGCTCCATCGGAACTAGGGAACTTTGCGCTCTCTAGGAACGCTGCGCTCTCAAACAACCACAGGTCTTGACACCAGATTTGGGAGTGCTGAGGCTTGGAGAGTAGATACTTGGATTAGGACAGAGACCTCATATCTATTTTTTCAAACAGGGACAGCAGTTCCTTGAACCAGATCTTCTACTCGGTTCTATGATACCGCTTACCGACCTTTTGCAGGGCTGACCCGCAAGATTTACGGAAAAAGACAAAAACGTTTCAGCTCAGAACAACAACGTTCAAGGTCAGGGCAGACGCTTGACACTTACACCGAGGATTCCCACACTAAGATACTAACTCTTTTAACTTGAACATCGCCCTAGATCCGAACAGACGCTGCACAGAAAATCAGCTCTTCCGCCCAGCACACAGCACTCCACCCCTGGCGAAGACCTACTTGGAAAGGGCGTAGAGTCGTTTGAAATTCTGCCTCACGCCATCTCCGTAGTGGGACAATTGCACTCGTGACCACGCTGAATGTGCTGAATAGTTCAAGCTCTCACTGCCTCTTGCGAACGAACCGTACAGGCTACTGCTCCGAGTCAGAGGCTACTGCTTCGATGCGGTCTGGGCTCCTTGGTTAGAAAGCCCTTGCACATGGCCCTGAATTGGTTGATGCACGTACATCGAACGGGCTACGGACGGCTTCAGGGTGTGGATGAAGGCAAGGGTGGATTTATGTTCATGACAGCTCTTTGGACTCAAATCCTTGGACACGCACACAACTTGAGCTCTATTTACTTCTCGCTGATATTGCTTTACGGTGTGTAGTGTTTGACTAAACACTACAGTGTGCAGTTTAGTGTTCAACATGAGCGTCATTAGGCTTCTGACCCATTCAGTGTATCTGATTGGGGAAACTCCGAGAGCTGGGTATAGATTCAGTCAGTCTCAGACTGACATATGCTTTAACTGGCGTGTTGAAAAGCGGGGAGCTCTGGAACTGCACACGAGCTCCAGGGACTTCGGACCAGGACGACCCATCTGATGGGAGATTCCCCGAGCTGGGCACGGGCGACTAGAGCCTCAGTCTAGGACAATGTGTCTGTTATCGGAGAGCCCTGCGCTCACAGGCTGGCCACGGGAGCACCAGGTCAGATCAGGACGGAACAGGGCGGGACGGGACAAGGCAGGACGGGCCAGGGCAGGACGGGACGACGGATATAGGCGTTAGCGGGGCTGGACACGGACTGAAGGGGCCCCAGAACGGCACAAGACAAGACGGGACGACATATCTAGTGAAAGACGTTATCCAGGCTTCATACGGACAGAGGGAGCCCAACACCGGGAGGGAATACACTTTTTCCATCTTTTTTATTATTTTGTCTGAAACTTTCACGTGGATTGATTCCTGGGACCAGACCTTCGGTCTTCAAGTCAACGGTAGCGGTTGCTCAAGTAGCGTGGCTGTTGCAACCAGCCGCACGCTGTATCTGCCAAAGGCAAATAGCGAGCGACCAAAGCGACTCGAATACACCCCACTATGAGGTGAGCGGATTCAGGCGTTTTTACCAACGGAGCCATTGGGACGGACTTGTGCCAAAATGTCCTGGAAATTATGCCAAAATGTTATGTACTTGCCAGTATGCCATTGCCAATGCCAATATGCGTCTTATGCCAATAAGTCCTGGAACTGGCAGGCATCTTGTCCATGAGTCTTCAGATCCTGTCGGAACACTTGTCGGAGAGTCCTCGAACTTGACTCGGCCTCCACAGGCTTCATGCTCGATGCTGTCTGTAGCTGCGGGCGGAGGTCGTGGAGTTTGACCCGCGTTCAGGTAGTCTCAAACCCGGACGACGTATCTGACGGGTGTGGCGACCCCGGAACAGCCGAGCGCCAAGCCGCTGCTGTCGCGCTGCACCACGACGTCGTCTGCGTTCTCTTGACCTGTCTCGGACGACGAGAGCGTCAGCAGTGACTTCGCCTGCGGGTCCAAGCCCACCCAGGGCACCGTGTACGGGGCGTCCCGCCAGTGGGTCTTCCGCCTGAGGTCGACAAGTCCGACAACGGTATCGACAAGGCCATCTGAAGGGAACGACTGAATCAGAGCCACGTCTGCCGTCATGGGTTTGATCGAGGTGAGGCTGTGCGTGATCGGTGCCGACCAGCAGCCTCCCAATGTATATTGGTCGCTATTTTCGGTGCAGCCACATAGCAGGCAGAAGTCGAAGCGGGAAAGGCTGCTGGCGAGACGCATCTGCTCAGCCATTGACAGGATCGAGTAGGGTTGCCACCCCGACGGCGCTAGTGGGTTCCGCTCCAGAATATTATCGGTGCCCCAACCGTCGCCATGGTTGTTGACCACGAGCGTGTAGCCCGTCTCTCCCATGACACTCAGGCACCTCAGTGGGATAGTGGTGCCGTTGGCGGCGCCGAAGAAGTCACCGACGGGATCGATTCTGTGATCTCTCAGGAGGTCAAGGCAGGACATGGTAGGTCGGGCACTGCAGACGAAGCCGTAACAGCCGTCCTCGGGCTGAAGACAGTCCACGTGGCTGCTGCAGAACTCGAGGTGACGGGAGGTGCGCCCGACGTTTGCCGGAGACAGACGCTGGACGAGAAAGAAGCTGGCGTCCGACGGCAGCAGGGTGCCGTAGGAGCCGCGTCTGCGGTAGAGTCTGCAGTCGCCGCTGGCGTCGATACTGAAGCTATTGCAGGCGGGCAGGACGGCACAGAGCACGCAGCAGCTGCAGTTGGAGGAACTCGAAGTGTGACGCAGCAGGTACTTGTCGGAGAGTATTCCTGATGTCACTGCGGTCATGGTACATTGCGGCAGCAAAGTCCACACAGGCGCCAGCGCCAGCACAGGCAGCAGCAGTATGGATAGCACGACCATTCTAGGCCAGCGGAGGCAACGAAAATTCAGGCAAGTACAGCTCCGTCACTTGCCGAAGTGATTTTCGAAATATTCTTCTCATTCAATGCTGCCTCCCTTACCTGTCAATTTTTGTTGACTTGTGACTTGCAACCCTAGAGCTACACGCTTCCAGGCAGTCTTTCACGAGGCAATGACCTTCTTCGTTAAGACAAAATTTCGGTGTTTTCTCCAAGGCAAATGTTGTTTGCTGAAATCCAACTTACAATGAGGCCCCAGCCGGGCGCAGCTCTCTACACCCGGGCAGCTCCAGCTGGCCCTGCTTCTCACCGTTGACCATCAGAGCCTTCTGGTCAAAGCCTGGCAGAGCAACTTGGCCTGAAAACGCTTCGCGCGCTCTGATTGGTCAATATCCCTCCACGAGACATCCAGTGGCGGATTCAGGATTTGGTTAGGGGAGGACACGTATCATACAGCTCCTCGGTCCACATAGTTTTGGAAAAAATCTCGGTTAGCATTGAACTAGCATGCTAGCTGCGATTGCATCATAGTGTGTAGGGTGGCTGCGTGCCCTGATTAGTTTGACGGTGTTCAGACGTGGACAGTCTGGAGCCGCCTTTGCGCCGTGCGGTATTGATCTGCTATTTCTACACCAGCTACCATACCCCAGGCCTGCTAGGTCATGACATCAGTCTTCCGCCTCACTGGCGCTGTTTGCTTCCGAGCAAACGACGAAGCGATAGCCGTTCTGCCCATGTCAAGCCTGTTCGTCAGTGGTAATGTAGCTGATCAATCCGAAGTAACATTGTTGAACGGAAAGCGCGGTTGGGTGTAATCACTTCTCATTATTGCACAGCATGAAGAGTGGAAATATGAGTCAGAAGAGCGTAGCAATGAAAACAATATCGCTATTTAGCTTCAAGGGGATATAACAACAGAAAACTTCTTTGGAATGCCATCGCTATATATAGGCCAAAGCTTACGCCTTGTAACACAAAGTATATATATTTTTTTCGAATCATGAGAGGCTAACATTGGCTAACAGTGACACAACTAGTGAGTATGCCGAACAAGGTTAAATTAAGATGCTCAGCGTACAAGGCAATAACATATACATCCAGCAACTGAAATTCAAACAAAACGATTTGATCACTTTTGGCGTTGTTCAAAGCACAACGTCATTTGCCAAGGATATTCTTCCCCAGATGAGTCAGATTACAACGTATTTGTCCTGAGACCCATGTTGCACGCCTGCTGAAAAACGTGGCCCCACACTCGGGAGCGATGCAGTATGGAAGGACGTGACGTGCAAAGCTCTAGGGTAATGCTCTGACACGATTGGTTGTAAATTGACGTGGAAAGGACCGCATGACTTGTCCATTGCGCAATCTGTAGCCATTTAGGAACCTCTGGGCAGTGGATTTTTCAATTAAATCGTTAAAGAATGTCAGCACAAAAATGTTGTCGATTTTCAGAAATTCTGGATACCCGTAAACATTTCGTCAGCAGTGCTACCCAAGCTTTTATTACGGCTTTAAATGAGCAAGAAGTTTTACTGCGCTCAGACAAAATGATAAAGAAACTACCCAGCTGATGCAAACGGAGTTATACCAGAAGTGAAGTACGGAACAAACGGAAGCCTGCCGTGCTTGGTTACCGTACCTACAGCTTTGATACTTTATTGTCATTATATCAAACAGTTTTCAGACAAACGATTGCTAACACTCAGTTTTCACCGATACGTTGGATGTGGTTTACAGTGTGCCACAGCTGTCATCAACATCGAGCACTTGCTTTCACCGAAAGTGAAAAAGAGTGTAGGAATTCAAGTGCAAAATTTGAATGCCGGCATACACAACAATGCGTTGGTCCCGGACTGACTAGAAATTTGTAGGTAATAGAAATATTGTGTCATCTAAGGTGCCTTATGTTGGATTTATGTGAAAAAGACTAGTAGCACTCGGATTAAGGGTCTATTTAGAGCGGTACTGATTTGCATTATTACATCATTATCACGGCTCAGGTAGCTCTCAGGTAATTTCTGACTTGCGCACCGAATCTACGCCAAACTTTGCATAGCTGTGGGCAGTTAAATTGTGGATCTATTCGTATAAAATAATTAACTGCATCTTTTACTATTCCTGACCTATGTTAGGTCTAACCCAGGCCATGGCCGCCAGCAAAATCAACCCCAGGGAGCATTTTTTGTTCAGACGTGACAACGGCGTGTTAGATGGGGTCATGCATCTGTGGTATCACAAATAAAGGCCAGACTGAGGTCAAAACCAATCTGCTTTTTCACTGGGGAACTTCCCATATCTGGGTGGTTTTGTATCTCATTTCGATTTTCTTGATCACAGGGACATCAGCAGACATCGTATTTGAACTTTTTAATGGTCAGAGAAGGCCGCTGACTGAAATACCTTTTAAAATACCCTGACATTTTTAAATACCTTTTATTTTTAAGAACATACCACCAAACATAATCTTTCATACTTATCCTGATTAAAAAAAGAACATTCTCCTAGATTCTTTCGTACCGTGGCTTTTATAAGGTCAAATAAGGTGACAGGCCTAAAATGATTACCAGTGACCTTTTCCTTGAAACAGGTATCCAGGGCGTAGACACTCGCATGAGCAGGTCCGCAGGCACTTCGCAAACCGATCTGGAGCTAAGTCCTGTCTTAATCTGATCCAAAGGTCAAAGCCTGGGGATCTCAAAATTGAACACAAGTGACTTATCATACATAATATACCTACCCTTTCATCTTGTTGTTTCTAACCGTCTTAACTCTTCACTTTTTAATTCTCAGCTGGTCAAACAGCCCCCCCACCCCACCCGATTGCTTCGCATTCAACCTGCCACCCTTGTGCGTGTTAATCTTGACGCTGTGTGACCTGGCACGTATATGTTTAAGCATTCTGCTGTGCTTGTATAGATGATTTTCTATTCTCACAAAGTCATCATCAGTTCTCACTTTGTCAAGTTCCAATTGGAAAAGTGCATAGCTATTATCATTTCCAATTCATATATTCAAAAACACAATAAATGGGTATAGGTTTGAGAATAAGGCGGAAAGGAAAACGATTAAAATGCAGCTTTTGACGCCATTGATAAATTTTACCAGACACCCCTGGACAGTTTCGAGAAGCGTATGAGCCTTCACATCTTTTCATTTTCTTTTTTCGGGCGCCACTTAAGCTAATAGTTTTTATCACAAGAAATCACAAAACTAATTTGGGCAATGGGCTCATTTAATATTAGTGGGAAGCCGGCTACTACGAGCCGTTACTGATGATTGCTAGCAATGGCTAGCAGTTGATGCATTAAAACCAACTTGTGCACAACGACGGCAATCGATGGTCGCTTGGTACGGCACCAGCGTGTCGCTTCAGGCGGTGGAAGAACGATAAAGCTTTCCTAAAATATTTCATATTTGAAATATGGTTGCTGGCATCGCGGGGTAGAGCGCTGAACGGTTCGACTACTAGCAGTTAATTCAGTAGTTCATAGTTGGTGTTGGACTTGAGGCAGTGAACCTCGCCGCTTGATTGGCAAGAGTGTTCAACCATATGTTTCCTGAGGCAGGGATGGATGAGCCCTAACAAAACCTTTTGAAATCAAATTAGCTCGACTATCGAACCATATGCTGCACGAAAAGCGGCACGTTTTCACACCGACGGATCCATATGCAGATCTTCCATGCTTAGTGGCGTTCTGTTTTCCGCAAGAGTACGTTGATAGATTTCTTGCGGTCAGCAAGTCAGTAAGAAAATCTTTTACTAATTCACATCCTGAGTACCCAAAGACAGGACGTTTCAGGACATGGTAGCGGACTTAAATCGTTCATATTCGAGATTTGTTTCCTTGTAACACGAATGATTCATCATTGGAAAGAGCATGTTTGCTAAGGGCTCGTCTGTGTGTCTGTCAGTCTGCCTGCCTGCCTGCCTGCCTGCCTGCCTGCCTGCCTGCCTGCCTGCCTGCCTGCCTGCCTGCCTGCCTGCCTGCCTGCCTGCCTGCCTGCCTGTCTGCCTGCCCGCCTGCCCGCCTGCCTGCCTGCCTGCCTGCCTGTCTGCCTGCCTGTCCGCCTACCTGCCTGCCTGCCTGCCTGCCTGCCTGCCTGCCTGCCTGCCTTTCTGCCTGCCTGCCTGCCTGCCTGCCTGCCTGCCTGCCTGCCTGCCTGCCTGCCTGCCTGTCCGCCTGCCTGCCTGCCTGCCTGCCTTTCTGCCTGCCTGCCTGCCTGTCTGCCTGCCCGCCTGCCCGCCTGCCTGCCTGCCTGCCTGCCTGTCTGCCTGCCTGTCCGCCTACCTGCCTGCCTGCCTTTCTGCCTGCCTGCCTGCCTGCCTGCCTGCCTGCCTGCCTGCCTGCCTGCCTGCCTGCCTGTCCGCCTGCCTGCCTGCCTGCCTGCCTTTCTGCCTGCCTGCCTGCCTGTCTGCCTGCCCGCCTGCCCGCCTGCCTGCCTGCCTGCCTGCCTGTCTGCCTGCCTGTCCGCCTACCTGCCTTCCTGCCTGCCTGCCTGCCTGCCTGCCTGCCTGCCTTTCTGCCTGCCTGCCTGCCTGCCTGCCTGCCTGCCTGCCTGCCTGCCTGCCTGCCTGTCCGCCTGCCTGCCTGCCTGCCTGCCTTTCTGCCTGCCTGCCTGCCTGCCTGCCTGCCTACCTGCCTGCCTGCCTGCCTGCCTGCCTGTCTGCCTTTCTGCCTGTCTGTCTGTCCTTCTGTATGTCTATCTGCCTGCCTGCCTGTCTGTTTGTCAGTTTGTCTGTCTGTCTGTCTGTCTGTCTGTCTGTCTGTCCCCACTCGTGCTGCGTCGTGACCGAAATGGCCGGCGAGCCGCTGAATGGCAACATCTGGAGGCGCGGGAGCACGAGACAGTTTTTCCAGCTAACTTGCGAGCCGCTGCGGTCAATGATTCGGACATGGCACGTGTCGGAAGAATTCGGTGTCAAGGCGTCGACCGGCATACTGTCTGCAATTCCTGTCTGGTAATACGAGTTTGTGCGATTCACGGTTGCGCCAGTAACCGTCGAGCAATATGAGCAGGTCGACATTTCGAAAGCGGCGGCAAGTACAGCACGCTACGAAACTGTAGCCAGGCGCATGACAAACAGTGCAGTGCTGGTCTATAGGCGAGTCAGCATCTCCTGTCAACAGCGGCTATTTTCACCGACTTCATGCGTAGTTTATCACGTTTGTGCGTTTATCAATGTGCAAGATGTCTCCATGGCATGCTACTTTTACAAATATGCTTTGCAATGACCTACCTACGTTAATTTGCTTCCAGATTTATCCTCAGTATGTTTATATAAGCAATCATTATGCAAAACAAACGTTGTTGGAATTGTGCTGCCTCAGTAAAACATTAGTCTGGAGCGGGCTCTCTCGAAAGTCAAGGAAGTCCTTTTAGCTTTTGTGTGGGAAGAGGAGCCAGGGGAAGTACGTAGGGACACTTTGTTCCGTCGCAGGTCATTGAAGCGTGTGAAGAGTTTGTAGCTTTAAGAGATAAAGGCGATGCATTGTTAACTATTCATTGACAGTTCCGGTGTTTTCATACGGTCAGGTAGGATGTCATTCTTGTTTGTCTTAATACTTCAGCAGTCTCGTGTTATTTATGATGTCAGCATGCATCGTCGTTACAATTGCAGCGAGTACTTTCTCGAGAAATTACGACACCATATACAAGTCGCAATAGCGCACGAAATCTGTTTTGCAGCTGAATGTGTCGGGCTGCTTGTCTCCCGACGAACAGCAAGCGAACCGCACACCGCACTTCGTGGCGCTTTAAATTAAAACAATACATCACTGGCCACATTGTGCGGCTCCTGGAAGCTGTCGTGTTGTACCGAGCTCCAAACAGGGCAGCATTCCCGCAGTGACACACCGGCCTTCAGTGTAACGACCGGCCTCCATGCCCACGCCCCGCGTCCCGCATCGTGTGGGATGCGGGACGAGGGGACGCTAACCCGATTTGGGGGGGGGGGGCAGCACTTTGTGAAATTGAACATCAACCTGGAAATATGCGTCGTCGTCATTGAACTCATTGTTGAACATTACGACGACAAAGGCAGTGTACTTTACACTTCAGCTCTAACTCAGGGGTTGTCAGAACACGAGAAGCAGAGATGATTTCTTAAGGCCGTTCAAACGTTGAAATCGTAATCGCCAAGCCATCCCTCTTTAACCAGCGCTGCTCATTTTTCCATCGAACTGTTTTTGCCAGGCAATGCTATCTGCAAAATGTGCAGAAAAGTTTTCCTCAGAAAAAACAAGCTTTACACCTCCTGAAATTCTAAGCGGTATTTGAAAAAAGTTGACAGCACGCATGGTTTTCACCATATATGTTCTACGTTGCCCATTCTACGGTTGTATTACAGCGCCACCTTTTGATCACTAATATAACCACAATGTAGATGCTTTATTTGTATAGATGTCCCTGGCGGCGGCCCACTGTACTCTTTATGTCATATGTGACGAGTCTCCGAGTGGCTACAAGGCGTCTGTGCCTCCGTATGGCGAAATCAGTTCACAAGCTGGTTTCATACGAAACAATGTCTGATCGCGCCACAAAGCATATTATCGTGGGAACGTTCATAACTTAAGTTCTTCAGTGTACTAGCGAGGAACAATATTCAAATAGATAACACAGTAGTATTAGTCTTCTTCTTCGGAAAGAAACCGGGAGAATGGGGATGTAGTTGGGTCGATATTTTGGCAACACGCCTCTATCAAAACAATATCAGAAGTCTGCTACTTGCCTAAACTCTTGCTCTTGTTTCGATAAAGGCATGTTGCCAACATATCAACGCAGCTATATCTCCATTTCCCTGGGTTTTCTCCGAGGGATACGGCTAACACCAAAGTTCATAACTTGCTGACTTGGCTTTCCAATGCGCACCTTATACTTCAACCACAGCAATAATTCGCAGATGTGCATCGGTATTGGAAGCATAAAAGCGCGGTTGAGAAAGGCCGTCTAAAATGCCAGAACTGAACGTTTGAAATAACAATTTTCGAACGTTTTACACCGACTTCTTTTCCAAACATAAATGTCTCAATAACTTATAGTCATGGTGTTTCATACTGATCTTGACTGGTGAGAAAAGCTGGTTTGACGAGTCCATCATTGGACCACGTGTACCCTATAATTTTGCAAAGAAAATGTCTGTAGGCAAGACGAATTTCAAATGGAACAACGCAAACGATGTATTGTGCGTCTTAAGAGGAGAAACATTTCCTTAACGAAATTTCTGTCGAGTGGTGAAAATGCTTGCTTTTACAACTAAATTGATGACACATTGATATGACCCTGTCATAAGCACTTTAACTGACCGGATGCGTTTTACCGGTTCACTTATCCACACAAGTGGCTGAGATACGGTTCGCAACAACCTCCCAAGCCACTCCTCATCTCGCTTGAATGATTTGTGGCCTGACGCAACGTGTGCGTGTTTACAAATGACTTCTCAGGGCCAGGAAGCGACTTATCGATGAGCCCAGCCGCCACGGGAGTGGCGCCGCGTTAGCCAGAGCACCGCGTCAGCCAGCGCCGCTTCAGCCAGAGGTCAACCAGCGCCGCGTCAACCAGCGCTGCGCCAGCTAGAGGTCAGCCAGCGCCTCGCCAGCCAGCGCTGCGTCAGCCAGAACCGCTCCAGCCAGCACCGCGTCAGCCAGCGCTGCGTCAGCCAGTGCCGCGCCAGCCAACGCCGCGTCAGGTAGAGCCGCGTCAGGTAGAAGTCAGCCAGCGCCGCGTCAGCCAGAGCCGGGTCAGTCAGCGTCTCGTCATGCCACCCTCATGCGGCCGCTCTGTTCCCCACACGTTACCGGACTGGGAGATCTAGGGGCTGCTGTCGCAGGGGGAGGGGGGGGGGGGGGGGGGCACGTGCCTTGCTGCCGCTGGAAGTATGGGAGACTTGCGTAGCAATGCCGAATATTGTGCTGACCATGGGTAGCGACGACTCAAGCAAATATTAAGGAAAACATCGAGATATTCAGGGATATATTTGAATATTGTGACAGAAAATAGCGATGCATGTTACGCAGACGTGTGGGTTATCTAACAGAGACGACAAGCTACGAGTCTTGAGCGTCTCTACAAGTCACACTGATTACAGGGAAGGGGAAATAGGCAATTTGCACTGCGTATCTCAAACTTGCATCCTGGCTGTTGTCATTCAGGGATGATGCCGAATTACGACATTTCTGTTCACCCGATGGCATGTGGCAAACGCCTTGTTTTCAAGTGTATTTATTCAATAAAGCATGGGATCAATGTTCGTGAGAGAAAACTAAGCAATACATGGTGACCAAATGTAGCCGGCTGAGCGTAAAACCCGATCTTGCATTATAGGGATTACTTAATTTGTGTCGCTCGGCCGTAAAAACACACGGCGAGTGTCCATCCGTCTCATTTAAAGGGCATGGAGCGTGCAAAGCATCCACGGAGATGGAACGCGCCCAGCACAGCAGAACGCAAAAGACAAAAGCAGCGACCTCCGTTTCAGTGCGGCTGAAACAGAAGTGGCTGGCGTCCCGAGGGGTCCGATGCAGGAAACAACAAGCAGCCTGCTCATACACATGTACTTATGACACAAGATCTGGAGCCAAATTATAGAAAACTAAGACACAGACCTATAGAAAATGAGCATACTCCGGATCACCTTGGTTAAAACAATTAGTTTATGTGGAGCAAGTTGGGCAGCTTTCATCCGTGCTCAAACTGAGACGAAACTCAAAAAACTCCAAAAGTAAAAACAAAAACAAAAACAAAAATGTCATGGGCGAGGCATCTCTGATAAAACATTGCACCATTTTGCAGAAGCTTGGATGCGCGGTGTACTGAACCACTGCAATATATATTTATCCAGTACACACCAAGCGTTCATTTTCCTTGCTCCATCGGAACTAGGGAACGTTGCGCTCTAAAACAACTACAGACCTTTACTCCAGATTTGAGAGTGCTCAGGCTTGGAGAGTAGATGTTCGGATTGGGACACAGACTTCATACCTAATATTTTATCAAACAGAAACAGTAATTCCTTGAGCCGGGTATTTTATTCGGTTCTATGATACCGCTAACCGATCTTTAGCAGGGCTGAGCCGTAAAATTCACGGAAAAAAGAGAGAAAGGTTTACGCTCAGAACAACAACGTTTAAGGTCAGGGCAGACGCTTAAAACCTAGACCGAGGATTCCCACACTAAGATACCAACTCTTTTAACTCCAACATCGCCCTAGGTCCGAACAGACGCTGCTCAGAAGATCAGCCCTTCCCCCCAGCACACAGCACTCCATCCCTGGCGAAGACTACTCGGAAACGTCGCAGACTCGTTTGAATTCTGCCTCACGCCATCTCCGTCGTGGGACAATTGCAATCGTGAACGAGGCTGATGTGCTGAATAGTTCAAGCTCTCACTGCCTCTTGCGAACGATCCATAGAGGCTACTGCTCCGAGTAGATGCTACTGCTCCGAGTAGAGGCTACTGCTTCGATGCGGTCTGGGCTCCTTGGTTGGAAAGCCCTTGACATGAGCGTCATTAGGCTTCTGACCCGTTCCATGTATCTGATTGGGGAAACTCCGAGAGCTGGGTATGGATTCAGTCAGTCTCAGACCGACATGTATTTTTACTGGCGTGTTCGAAAGCGGGGAGCTCTGGAGCTGGACACGAGCTCCAGGGACTTCGGACCAGGACGACCCATCTGATGGGAGATTCCCGGAGCTGGGTACGGGCGACAAGAGCCTCAGTCTAGGATAATTTGTCTTTTATCGAAGAGCCCTGCGTTCACAGGCTGGCTGAGTAAGGCCCAGGTCATATCAGGACGGGACAGGGCAGGACGGGACAAGACAGGACGGGACAGGACGGGACGGGACGACGGATCTAGACGTTAGCGGGGCTGGACACGGATTGATGGAGCCCCAGAACGGCACAAGACAAGACAGGACGACATATGTAATGAGACACGCTGCCTGGGCTTCATGCGGACAGAGGGAGCCCATGACAGGCAGGGAATACACTTTTTCCTTCGTTTTAATTATTTTGTCTGAAACTTTCGAGTGCATTGATTCCTGGGAACAGACCTTACTTTAAGGAGTGCTTGTTATATGAGGCCTGACCTCGTGCCATCCGATCGCGCAATTCCAAGACAACGGCAGAATCTGGTGACGAAGTCGTAACGTGCCGCAATGCTCGGCACGATCCGTACTAATCTCTGACGACAACTGATCCTTAGCGTGGCTGTTGCAACCAGCCGCACGCTGTATCTGCCAAAGGCAAATAGCGAGCGACCAAAGCGACTCGAACACACGCCGCTATAAGGTGGGCGGATTCAGGCGTTTTTACCAAGGGAGCCATTAGGACGGACTTGTGCCAAAATGCCCTGGAAATTATGCCAAAATGTTGTGCACTTGCCAGTATGCCAATGCCAATGCCAATATGCATCTTATGCCAATAAGTCTTGGACATGGCAGGCATCTTGTCCATGAGTCTTCAGACCCTGTCGGAACACTTGTCGGAGAGTCCTCAAACTTGACTCAGACTCCACAGACCTCAGGCTCGATGCTGTCTGTAGCTGCGGGCGGAGGTCGTGGAGTTTGACCCGCGTTCAGGTAGTCTCAAACCCGGACGACGTATCTGACGGGTGTGGCGGTCCCGGAACAGCCGAGCGCCAAGCCGCTGCTGTCGCGCTGCACCACGACGTCGTCTGCGTTCTCTTGACCTGTCTCGGACGACGAGAGTGTCAGCAGTGACTTCGCCTGCGGGTCCAGGCCCACCCAGGGCACCGTGTACGGGGCGTCCCGCCAGTGGGTCTTCCGCCTGAGGTCGACAAGTCCGACAACGGTATCGACAAGGCCATCTGAAGGGAACGACTGAATCAGAGCCACGTCTGCCGTCATGGGTTTGATCGAGGTGAGGCTGTGCGCGATCGGTGCCGACCAGCAGCCTCCCAATGTATATTGGTCGTTATTTTCGGTGCAGCCACATAGCAGGCAGAAGTCGAAGCGGGAAAGGCTGCTGGCGAGACGCATCTGCTCAGCCATTGACAGGATCGAGTAGGGTTGCCACCCCGACGGCGCTAGTGGGTTCCGCTCCAGAATATTATCGGTGCCCCAACCGTCGCCATGGTTATTGACCACGAGCGTGTAGCCCGTCTCTCCCATGACACTCAGGCACTTCAGTGGGATAGTGGTGCCGTTGGCGGCGCCGAAGAAGTCACCGACGGGATCGATTCTGTGATCTCTCAGGAGGTCAAGGCAGGACATGGTAGGTCGGGCACTGCAGACGAAGCCGTAACAGCCGTCCTCGGGCTGAAGACAGTCCACGTGGCTGCTGCAGAACTCGAGGTGACGGGAGGTGCGCCCGACGTTTGCCGGAGACAGTCGCTGGACGAGAAAGAAGCTGGCGTCCGACGGCAGCAGGGTGCCGTAGGAGCCGCGTCTGCGGTAGAGTCTACAGTCGCCGCTGGCGTCGATACTGAAGCTATTGCAGGCGGGCAGGACGGCACAGAGCACGCAGCAGCTGCAGTTGGAGGAACTCGAAGTGTGACGCAGCAGGTACTTGTCGGAGAGTATTCCTGATGTCACTGCGGTCGTGGTACATTGCGGCAGCAATGTCCACACAGGCGCCAGCGCCAGCACAGGCAGCAGCAGTATGGATAGCACGACCATTCTAGGCCAGCGGAGGCAACGAAAATTCAGGCAAGTACAGCTCCGTCACTTGCCGAAGTGATTTTCGAAATATTCTTCTCATTCAATGCTGCCTCCCTTACCTGTCAATTTTTGTTGACTTGTGACTTGCAACCCTAGAGCTACACGTTTCCAGGCGGCCTTCCACGAGGCAATGATCTCCTTCGTTAAGACAAAATTCGGTGTTTTCTCCAAGGCAAATGATGTTTGCTGAAATCCAACTTACAGTGAGGCCCAGCCAGGCGCAGCTCTCTACACCCGGGCAGCTCCAGCTGGCCCCGCTTCTCACCGTTGACCATCAGAGCCTTCTGGTCAAAGCCTGGCAGAGCAACTTGGCTTGAAAACGCTTCGCGCGCTCTGATTGGTCAATGTCCCCCCCCACGAGTCATCCAGTGGCGGATTCAGGATTTGGTTAGGGGAGGACACGCATCATACAGCTCCTCGGTCCACATAATTTTGGAAAAAATCTCGGTTAGCATTGAACTAGCATGCTAGGCTGCGATTGCATCATAGTGTGTAGGTTGACTGCGTGCCCTGATTAGTTCGACGGTGTTCAGACGTGGACAGTCTGGAGCCGCCTCTGGGCCGTGCGGTATTGATCTGCTATTTCCACACCAGCTACCATCCCCCAGGCCTGCTAGGTCATGGCATCAATCTTCCGCCTCACTGGCGCTGTTTGCTTCCGAGCAAACGACGAATCGATAGCCATTCTGCGCATGTCAACCCTGTTCGTCAGTGGTAATGTAGCTGATCAATCCGAAGCATTGTTGTTGAAGGCAAATCGCGGACTTGGGTGTAATCGTTTCTCATTACTGCCCTGCATGAAGAGTGGAAGTATGAGTCAGAAGATCGTAGGAATGAAAGCAATATCGCAATTTAGTTTCAAGGGGATATAACAACAGAAAACTTCTTTTGGAATGCTGCCGTTATAAACAGGCCGAAGCTTACGCCTTATAACACAAAGTCTATATGTTCTTTCGAGGCATGAGAGGCTAACATTGGGGAGCAGTGACACAATTAGTGAGTATGCCGAATAAGGTTGAATTAACATGCTCAGCGTGTGAGGCAATATTAAATACATCCATCAACTGAAATTCAAACAAATCCATATGATCCCTTTTAGCGTTGTTCGAAGCACAACATCATTTGCGCAGGATATTCTTCCCAGATGAGTCCGATAACGACGTATTTGTCCTGAAACCCATGTTGCACGCCTGCTGAAAAACGTGGCCCCACACTCGGGAGCCATGCAAAAGGGAACGACGTGACGTACAAAGCTCTAGGGTATTGCTCTGACACGATTGGTGGCTATTTCACGTGGAAAGGACCGCATGACTTGTCCATTGCGTCATCTGTAACCATTTAGGAACCTCTGCGCCGTGGGTTTTTCAGTCAAATCGGTAAAGAATGTCAGCACAAAAATGTTGTCGATTTTCAGGAATTCTGGATGCACGTAAACATTTCGTCAGCAGTGTTACCCAAAGCTTTTATCAGCGCTTTAAATGAGCAAGATGTTTTACTATGCTCAAACAAAATAATGAAGAAACTGACCAGCTGATGCAAACGGAGTTATACAAGAAGTGAAATGCGGAACAAACGGAAGCATACCGTACTTGGTTACCGTAACTACAGCTTTGATACTTTATTGTCATTACATTAAACAGGTTTCAGAAAAACGATTGCCACCACTCGGTTTTCACCGTTACGTTGGATGTAGTTCGCAGTGTGCCACAGTTTTAACCGACATCGAGCACTTACTTGCTTTCACCGGAAGTGAAACAGAGTGTAGGAATTCAAGTGCAAAAATTGAATGCCGGCATAAACAACAATGCGTTGGTCCCGGACTGACGAGAAATTTGTAGGTAATAAAAATATTGTTTCATCTAAGGTGCCTTATATTGAAGTTATGTGAAAAAGACTAGTAACACTCGGACTAATGGTCTATTTAGGGCGGGACTGATTTGCATTATTACATCATTATCACGGGCTCAGGTAGATGATCAAGTTGTCCAGCTCCGAATGTTTTTTGCGGAGTAATGTCTGATCTGCGCGGCGTAGCTACGCCAAAACTTTGCATAATTGTGGGCAGTGAAACAGTGGATCTTTTCGTACAAAATAATTGACTGCATCTTTTACTATGTTCCATCATCTTTTACTATGTTACTACATCCTGCCCTAAGTTAGGTCAAACTCAGGCCATGGCCGCCAGCAAAATCAACCCCAGGGAAGATTTTTTTGGTCAGACGTGACAACGGCGTGTTGGATGGAGTCATACATCTGTGGTATCACAAATAAAGGCCAGACTGAGGTCAAAACTAATCTGCTTTTTCGCTGGGGAACATCCCATATCTTGGTGGTTTTGTATCTCATTTCGACTTTCTTGATCACAGGACATAAGCAGACATCAAATTTGAACTTTTCAAAGGTCAGAGAAGGCTGCTGACCTAAAATACGTCTTAAAATACCCTGGCCTTTTACAATACCTTTATTTTTATGAACATACCACCAAACGTAACCTTTCATACTTATCCTGATTCAAAAATCAGAACATTCTCCTAGATTCTTAGACACCGTGGCCTTTATAAGGGCAAATAAGGTTACAGGCCTAAAATGATTACCAGTGACCTTTTCATTGAAACAGGTATCCAGGGCGTAGACACTCGCATGAGCAGGTGCGCAGGCACTTCCCACAACGATCTGGGGCTAAGTCCTGTCTGACTTAATCTGATCCAAAGGTCACAACCTGGGAATCTCAAAATTGAACATAAGTGACTTAACATACAGGCCTACCTACCCTTTCAACTTGGTGTTTCTAACCGTCTTAACTCTTCACTGTTTAAATCTCAGCTGGTCAAACAGCCCCCCACCCGAACACCTCGCATTCAACCTGCCACCCGTGTGCGTGTTAATTTTGACGTTGTGTGACCTGGCACGTATATGTTTAAGCATTCTTCTCAGTGTTTTTTTATAGAGGATTTGCCATTCTGACAAAATCGTCATCAGTTTTTACATTGTCAAGTTCCAATCTGAAAAGTGCATAGCTATTATCACTTCCAATTCATGGATTCAAAAACACTGTAAAAGGGTACAAGCACTGTATAAGGGTAAAATATGTTTGAGAATAGGTCGGAGAGGAAAACGGTTCAAATGCAGCTTCTGACGCCATTAACAAATTCTTCCAGACACCCCTGGACAGCTTCGAGAAGCCTATGAGCCTTTCACCTCTTTTCATTTTCTTTTTCCCGGCAACACTTAAGCTAATAGTTCTTATCACAAGAAATCACAGAACTAATTTGGGTGATGGGTTCATTCAATACTAGTGGAAAGCCGGCTATTACCAGCCATTACTGGTGATTGCTAGTAATGGCTAGTAATTGGTGCATTAAAACCAACGTATGCACAATGACGGCAATTGATGGTCGTTTGATACGACACCAGCGTGTTGTTGCAGGCGGTGGAAGAACGATAAAGCTTTCCTAAAATAATCAATATTTAAAATATGGTTGTTCGCGTCGCAGGGCAGAGCGCTGAACGGTTCGACTACTAGCATTGTATTTCAGTAGCTCATATTTGGTGTTGAACTTGAGGCAGTGAACCTCGCCGCTTGATAGGCAAGAGTTATCAACCATATGTTTCCTGGGGCAGGGATGGATGAGCCCTATCAGAGCCTTTTGAAATCAAATTAAATCAACTATCGAACGATATGCTGCACGAAAAGCGGCACGCTTTCACACAGACGGATCCGTGTGCAGAACTTCCATGCTCAGTGGTGCTCTGTTTTCCACAAGAGCACGTTGACAGATTTCTTACGGTCAGCAAGTCAGTAAGAAAATCTTTCGTTAATTCACATCCTGAGTACGCAAAGACAGAACGTTTCAGGGCATGGTAGCGGACTTAAATCGTTCATATTTGAGACTTCTTTCGTTTGTAACACGAATGATTCATCACTGGAAAGAGCATGTTTGCTAAGGGCGCGTATGTTTGTCTGTCAGTCTGCCTGCTTGCCTGCTTGCCTGCCTGCCTGCCTGTCTGCCTGCCTGCCTGTCCGTCGGTCTGTCTGTCGTTCTATCGGTCTGTCGTGCTTGCCCGTCTGTCTGTCGGTCTGTCTGTCGTTCTGTCGGTCGGCCTGTCCATTTTCATCAATCATCATGTCTGTCTGTCTGCCTGTCTGTCTGTCTGTCCTCATTTGTGTTGCGTCGTGACCGCAACAACCGCCAGCCGCTGAATGGTAAAATCTGGAGGCGCAGGGGCACGAAGCAGTTTTTTCCAGCTAACTCGCGAGCCGTTGCGATCACTGATTCGAACATGGCACGTGTCGGAAGAATTCGGTGTCAAGACGTCGACCAACACGCTGTCTGCAATTCCTGTCCGGTAATACGAGTTTGTGCGATCCACGGTTGCTCTAGTAACCGTCGGGCAATATGAGAAGGTCGACATTTGGAAAACGGCGTCGATTACAACACGCTACGAAACTGTAGCCAGGGTCTCGCACCGATTCACTGCCTGCATCTATCATCCATGCATTTGCCATTACGTGCACGATCCCGTATAAGCCTCAAGTTTACCTTAACGGTTGCAATCACACATTTTCTGGCCGCCACTATGCCGCAGGTTGATCTTCCAATCACCGACGGGAGAAGTTAAAGTAGAAACAAACGAGCAAGTGCCGTATGTTGCTGACGGTCGGTAATGGCCATTCGGTTTTAGCTCATCCCCTCACAGCGGCGAAAGTTGTGAGCCATGGTAGCAATTCAACGCTTTATTCGAACGCCTTGCTTTGAGAAATATCAGAAAAGTTCGGCATGTCAAGAAAAGGATAATTTCCAACGGCCGTGATGAGAAGACTCAAGAAATGCAGTTATTTGAAAGCAAAGATTACGGCCACGGTAAAATAGCAAACGTAGTGGTATATCGGGTTATGTTTTGTAGTCGTTGCAGTGTCTTACAGCACATAAGCACTGCAGCGACATCCACAAGTGATGGCGGCGAAAAACATTTGCAGTGAGAGCAGAAGCAGTTGCCTTGAAGCTTTTGGAATGTCTAACGACACAGCCACAGTGGAAATATTAAGAGCGGGCTTTGAATGCTGGAAAATTGCTGATGTGGTCATAACAAGCAGATCATACATAATTTACATCATAACGCATCGGAGGCTGCTTCCGAATTCCTTCTTTTATTATTTTGGTGGGCTTTATCACGCTTGATGCTGTAATATATGACGCAAAATCGGTAAGCGGAATGGCGGCGTTTGCATCAGGTGCGAACTAAGGTCATCCGCATGGATTTGCGATTGGAGGTCTCTATACACTTGCAACAGCCACCTCACAGCACGCGCAAGCGTATAACAGGGGCAGGGGATGGGGCGAGCCGGTCGGGGATAGCTTTCTGTCAAGGCTACAAGCGAGTCACACCATGCTGCTGCAAGGGAAGCTGGCTTATATATCAATTTTGTTTTCCGTGATCCACATACGTCCATCGTAGTCAACACATCACACCCGGTTCCCGTCCGGCATTTCGACAGCCCGAGGTCGGATCGGCAAGGGAATCCTATGAAAGACGTTCAATGCGCCCCGACTTTGTTCGTTTAGAGAATAAGACTTTGTTGCGAGTGGTTTGCATGGTTGACTTTGGTTTCAGAGTACATGCCAACCATAGCGTACTGAGTTCAACCTGAATTCACCACCCTAGTCATGCCGTGCAGTTCAACGGACAATTCTGGATCCGAACCTTGACCACCAGCGGCTGGAATGCGGATAACTTTACGTACCGTGAAATGCCGTGGACGGGCTCTCCGGGGCTCGGGTTGACACTTGTTGGCCAGATATCAGCTGACCTTCCCATTTCAGTCGGTTCAAACAATTTATCAGTTCTGGGATTCGTACCCGGAAGCGTCGGGTTATCAATCCAGAATCTTTCCCCCAGATCACAGAGATCGCGAGTACACAATGCAGACAAACACCGCCTATAGAGCGCAACAGGTTTTCGCATCGGTTTTCAAACAGCCAGCTCCGACTCTCAGTGAAGCAAGCCCGCAGGTACTTCTTCGTGTTAATTTGTATCTGACCACTGAGCTCGCTACGACATCTTCAGCTTGAACCCTGCAGCGTGTACTCCATGTGGCCCCTTTCTCGCCACAGACACTACATTGCCGATCCTTCGCTGTTAAGAGGAAGGCATGGCACGCCCCTGCGTTATCAGTTTCAGGGTCATTTGTATAACTTTGGTTAGGTTCGGGATGGTTTTCGTGGTCTTGGTTCCCCTGCAACTTTAAATACCTCCGAATAAAGACATGTGGGGAATAAAATCGGGAGAATGTGATAGCCATCCGTTTGGGTTCTGCATGGAAATAAACCTTGGCCAAGTTCACTCCCTGACCCACTGTCTCGTCTCCTTCACCGTATGTGATGTCCCATCATCTTGCTATAGTCACTGGCGCGGCACGCCTTCATCGCAAACTGTCTTCAAAGGCGTCGAAGCTTCATCAACGACCACCTCATGCCGTCTGGTTGAGTTAGGATTACTGCAAACTCTCGGCTACTCTGATCCCTAAAGGGACAAATGACACCCCGGCTGTTGATGACGTACCAGACGCTGTACTTCGCACCATGCAGAGCTGTTTCCCAAACTTCATCAGGAGCATTGCAAGACCAAAAGTGATTGTTTTGGCTGTTGGCATATCCATATAAATTAAAGAGCGCCTCGTCGCTAGAACAAATATGATCGGTGAGGGATAAATTAGATTGACTTTAACATTGGAGGCAAACAATGTAGAGCACGCTCGCGCTATCATCGGTTGGTGAGGGCTTCTGACGTAAACTCACCTTGTGTGGGCGCAGCTTGCGCTCTCGTCTCGCCACCATGAACGCAGCTGTCTTGCTACAGTCTGTGTTCTGTCCGAGCCAGGAGATATTTTTTAGGGAGAGGCTCCGCGAAAATCCCTTTTGCCTGTGTGATGGCAGCCAGTTTTTTTTTTTTGGCTCGTTTTCTTGTCTGACTTTGCCAGCCCGGTTTTCAAGGTTTTTTTTAACAAACTTCCGTGTATGGTGCAAAATTGAGTTTCTTGATAGCAATTTTCGCGCTTTCAACTGTCGTCTAAGCTTCCCTTGAGTCTCCGCGCCTCATTTTCTTGCGAAGCATCATATCATTATCTTGGTCTATGGGTATAGTTTCGCAAAATAAGTCGGCAGGGGGGGGGGGCCGAGCAGTGAAAATATTACGCCACACTGCGTCACACGCCTATATTTGGAAAACGGAGAGTGCTTTTGTTTCGATTTGCCGGCGTGCACAGGCCGCAGGCCACCGGTCACCGCCAGTCCAGCAACCAGAAAAACGGGCTTACAGATCTTATATTTGTTTGCGCAATTGTCAGGTATGTGCTGCCATTGCCGCCTTCTGCAACTGATTTCATGCGACACAACCGGTGCCCAAAGAGTGTTTACGGAGGTTTAACCAGATACTGACCGGGGTGGTTGAACTCGTTATTTCGGATTTGACCTCCGTTCCCGTTCCGGCGCGCGTGACGTAATCAGTCAAGTTTCCTGCTCCTGACAGATTATCAATTTAGCACATTTTGGAGGGAAAGCTGATCTTAAGTCGGCTTATCAGCGATAATGTTAGTGGATCCAAGCATGCTTTGCTGTGATGTAGCGACTTTTTTACTTCATACGCAGTGATTCACAGTTTTTGTGCTGCTTTAGTCTGATCCACTGCAGTTCGTTCAATGACTGCTGTAAACGTCCACCAATCAGTCATCAGCGCTGAACGATTTCGCACCAGACCCTATCAGAAGCTGCCTGTCGTCAACATCTAAGCGTCGAGCAACAACTATTTCTTACGCTCTTCGGAGACCACATTCGAAACGAAAGATGCCGACAAGCCATGTGATCCAAAAGAACAGAAAATAGATACGCGATGAGTTGGCCTAACTTTGATGATGACCTAAGATGACCTAAGATGAGCTGACCTCACTACGACCTCATATGACCCACACACGAACTCAGCGTAATCCTTGACCTCTGTCGGCATCATGGCGTAGTTCAGACGGTCGCATGAACGCCACGCTTCGTCGCTCGTTGCGTAAACGTTTATTATCGTTGCTGAAAAACACAGGACCCACCCAGAGGCTAGGTGCTGTGTGTAGGGGTGGGGGTCGGGGATGGAAATTTTGCATGACTCGTGACGTTATCAGTCAAGTTGCAAGGATATGCGAAGCTATATGAACAGTGACACTGACCAGTACTTTTTACTACCTTTTGAAGTTCTACTAGTTTACCAATTGATTCAAGCATAACAAAGGCAGGGGAGATACTTTGGATCAACTAGGTGGTCATGGGTGACAAAATGTGCCTTCGATATACGGTTTAACTTCATTTGCCTAGCAGGGCTTCGGATCAACCACACCAAACCACGCCAAATCCCACCCATGAGTCTTTCGCTGCTTTCTTGTAACTTCATCGGACGCGTCGTTGAAAGTTTTCTTATTTCTAAAAGACCTTTTACGCTTTTTGTCCAACTTTCGGACATATAACATGTGCAAGGGCGGTTTCAGGCCCCAGTGTTTCAATGAAACACTGGGGTCTGATTCATTGAAACACCGGGACCTTCAGTGAAATTTGGTGGTCACGCCAAGTTGATGGCTCTCCAGGCTCATACGCACTGCATGATGTCGACAAGAGTAATGCTCCCGGCGGATTAAACAGTTGCGACACGTGTGTTGCTATCACAATTTAGCAGAAGCAGCGTGGCGGAGGCAGGAGTTGACAAACGATGTGAAGCGCATTACGGGCCGCCAGTGCAGGTAGAGAAGAGTGCAGGTAGAGAATACTTATCAATTCTCTCTAGATGAAAAACCTAAGCCAATACTCACACAAGCGATTAATTCAAAACATGGCCAAGGCATGCACAGTTTTGGAAAACCAGATGACAAAGAGCAATGTCTTAAACCTACGCCAGTACTACGGTGCTACGAATATAAAGTGTACGAAAACATACACATAAGCGCGACTCGAGGAAGGAAAGAAAACATTTTTGGGCAGAGATATCCTCAGGGGTGATAGTAGGTGGTCTCATACCATTTGACATATGAGGGCCATAAACGGCTTGTTGCATTTCATCCTTCGCCTTTGAGCAGAAAACGTCTTCGACAACAATATCAGGGCCAAGTCCAACAGCAAGGGGCGAACACTAAAAAACCGTGACCACGATCGGCAGTGTGTGAGTGTGTGTGGGGGGGGGGGGGGGTGTGGGGGGGCCTGATGCAAGCCGACCTTGGTGGTCATAGGGGGGGGGGGGGGCGACTGATGCACGCCGACCTTGGCGGTCATAAGGGGGGGGGGGGGCAACGTGTGCACCCGAGCGTAAGGCTGCGGGCGGCAAACCGGCGCGAAATATGAATCACGATACCCATGCCGTGTGTGCACTGTGCCATGCAAATGCAGCTATTCATTGCATAACAGGCTGGCAATGGAGGCAGTGTCGGTACGAATGACATGACAGTTCATTAGGGCAGTAGACGCGGCGTGGGGCGTTATGCTGCAATCGCTAATGTTGAACGCTCCTAATTTGAGGCTGCATCACTTTTCTTTTGTTGCATCGATGGGTCGCATTTGTACGTGTCAACCCGTGCACCTTTATCAGAATGGTTTAACAGGAAGGTGCACGTTTTCATGTTTGTCGTCAACCAGACAAGCTCGATAGTTCATTTTGTGCAAGAATTTCTGTTTGGAGTAAGCCTCATTCGCATATAAGCCACACAATAGAATGCGCTTGGTGCACTGATGCTTACTGAATATGAACACAAGCTGCAAGCGGTTTGAGTCAACGCTCAACGGTGAGAAAACTGTCATGCGGCCGGTGTGGCCTGGCCCAGCCGTCGCCCCATTACAATGGACATCCGTATCTTTGATCTATCAAAAATATGATACGTCTTTCTTTACAAAACATCTTTGAAGCGCTGAACGTTGCTTTATGTAGTTTCCGGCGAGAAAGATCCCGCTATTAAGAAATTTATCTGTACGAATTGCAAGGCATTTGCATGCCATGCTCGATGTGGTCTAAGTTTCACTCAGTATTCCAGCGTGGACAAATTGAGACTTTCCCAGTCGACGTTTGGAAATGCAAGAGCTGCAGCCTGGAAGCAAGCCGTACCCACCCGATCGCAACCTGACGTAGACATCAACGGCCCGTCGTCCTGATGGCAGACAATCAATACTGTTTAAAAGAGAAGAGAACTATGGCTGTTTTAGTAATGGCGTTGGCTGATGCATGCAGACCTTTTGAAAGAAAACTACTCAACCACCTACTTTTTTAGGGTTTAACTCACGTTTCGGCAAACCGAACATACAGGCATGTAAAATGAAGTGCATGTTGTATGCGAATGTACCGGCTGAAAAACGCTAACCAAGCTGAGTTCTGCCCAGCCCGTAGGTGCGCTAGTAAATGACCAAGCAACGGCCACGTAACCTTTTCCATAAGCCGGTGTTGAATACTGCGTACTGCGGCCCAAACTGAGCGAGTGTGAACCATGCAAACTACGCAGACGTTCACTTCAGTTCAGCACGAGCAATACGCATCCAGCAATTGGTGCCCTTTTTCCAAACTTGGTTTGCAGTTTCCAAAAAGCAAATCACTACGTCATCCGTTTCATCAACTGAGCTTGCTACGCCCGTCCGGACTCATAGCCTTACAATTTGCAAGGAAAACGATGCGTGTGTTAGCGCCGGGGCGCGACCGCAGTGCACCTCGGCCTACCAGGGCTCATGACTTGGGTGCACCTCGCCCTACCATGGCTCATGATTTGGGTGTACCCCGGCCGACCAAGCTCTCATGACTTGTGTGCACCTCGGCCAACCAAGCTCTCATAACTTCGGTGCACCACGGCCTACCAGGCTCTCATGACTCTGATGCACCTCGGCCTACCAATCTTTCATGACTTGGGTGCACCTCGGCCTACCAAGCTCTCGTGACTTGGGTGCACCTCAGCCTACCAAGCTCCCATGACTTTTGTGCACCTCGGCCAACCAAGACTTGGGTGCACTTTGGCCTACCAAGCTCTCATGACTTGGGAGCACCTCGGCCTATCAAGCTCTCATAATATGTGAGCGGCCCAATGCATCGCCCCGTGGCATGCACTACCAACGGGTCCGGCTCCATTAGTTGATTTGGCATTGGCTAGTGAAGGTGACTGATAGCTCTCGTAAATTATTACATCGCGCGTTTCATGCCTAGCAACACGTCTAAATGTAATGTCAAACACTGTTTGCGAGGTGTCGTTACAGGGGATTTATTCTAGATAGTTTCTGGTTATATCTGTTCACATTTATTGATACCATATTCAAACACCTCTCATCTTCTGGACCAAACTGGACAATGGACATTACGCAGTCTCTCGCTCAGTGGATGTCATACTCCCGGGAAACGGCGTTTTAAAGAGGCGCAGAAACTTTATGAGTTAGTTTAGATGTAAATGTTGGCCCGTTGAACTATATAGACATGCATATGTATATATATTTCCCTACAACTTGATAAACACTGTATTTGGCACAGACGGTTTTGCTTTGGCAATTTGTCTAGCGTAACATGGATGGCATGCTTTGACAACCAACTGTATAATTTAGGTGTTGCACATTACATTTTTGTCTGCTTTTTTAAAATCATGACATATGAAGTAAACTCATGATCATATGATAGGAAAATGGAAGGAACACTTTACGTCTATCTTGCCAGTGCAACATTATATAAGACGATAAGATGCTAAGACAAAAAAACGCTTTCCGATTCTTCCAATTCCGATTTCCGATCCCAAGTACAACGTTTCAACGCTACCGAAATTGAGGGCTTCAGGAGAACCCTGTGCTCCTTGGAAACGACTCGGTTTCTGAGTCAAGATCGTTTTGCCTGACTCTGAAATCCAAGGCAACGAAACTGCTTCCGCTCAGAGAAAAACATCCTTGCTGATTTACTCAATTTGAATTTGCAGCTTTGACATTTGACATCTTACATAAGCTGTAAAAATAGGAACGTTTGCAATGACCAGCTTACTGTTGTCAACGGTTCAATAATAACATCCAGTTCTCAATAACAAACAGCTCACTTTACTTTTGAAAAGAAGCCTTAATATTTTCCTCCACATGTGATGGCTACTGAATTCAAGTTTAAGCTCGTCATTCAGAGTATAATCGATCCGCTGTTGTGTCGGCTTCGTCCCTCGGTTTGGTGACTGCAAGCGCTTTAGGTACGTTTGAAAGATATGAGCATGCAGGAAAGGTCTTGGCCTGGGTGCGTAAAAGTATGTGCTATATTCCAACTTACTTCGAAACTTTTTTCGGAGGGAGCTCGCTCATTAGGCCGCGGTAGCTCCGCAATAACTTGATATTAGCATTAGCGGTCTGGTAGGATAACGCTTTTGCAGCTTGTAAATGTGTACCCTGAGGTAACGCAGTGCTCAACCCACAGTCTTGTTACAAAATCAGCCAGGTCAAACACCACAAGGGGTACAGAATTTCCGCCGTTCTGCATCTGGCCGGGACAAACAAAAATACATCGCTTTAGATTTACACTTTAGCCTTGTCCCGGGACAATCGTCTGTATAGATTTCTTTGTTGATTTACATGGTCTCTTTGGGATGCTTGAGGTCATTCGCGGGGTAGAAATGTCTGAATATTATTGATGGAACGCAACTGGACTTTCGAGGTAAATTAACTATAATTTCGCACTAGCATTATCGTCCTCCAACAAAGAAACCTAAGAATCATGCCACTCAGGAGTAAAAAAAAAGCCTGCAACTGGAACAAAGAGCGTAACTTCAATGGTTATTGGTATGTCCAATCATATAGATAAATGTTTAACATTAACCCGCGGCGACGGAGTCGATCACCAGCACCACAACCTCCAAGAGCTGGTATGACTGGTGCTGACCCTGCTTTGTTAAAAGCTGTGCAATCAATGTTTCCCAACGCTGCAGACGTAATGGCATGTCAGCTGGCGTAAAACCGCAGCTGAAAGCGGCATAATTACGATACGAACGCGGCGGCTGTAAAATTTTACGCGGTGAGTTTCCGCTCTGGTTCAGCTCGGTCTCGGCGTGATAGGCTCGGCGGTAAACATCGCCAAACCACCGTCGTCATGGACACGGAACGCTTGCCGTAGTAGCCGTGACCAGATCGGGAGGTTGTCGATCCTCTGTCAAGGACAGTTGAAACGTGGGTGGTGTAGGGATGAGACGTGGCAGTAACAATAAGTACAGGGTTCGGGGGACGAGTCAGCTGCAGTAAAACCCCTTACGGCTGACGAACACGGGGATCAGGTCAAGTGTAGCCCTTCGCGGCTGACGAATACGGGGATCACCTCAAATGTAGCCCTTCGCGGCTGACGAATACGGGGGATCAGCTCAAGTGTAGCCCTTCGCGGGCTGACGAATACGGGGATCAGCTCAAGTGTAGCCCTTCGCGGCTGACGAATACGGGGGGTCAGCTGCATGGTAGCCCTCAGCGGCTGACGAATACGGGGGTCGCTGCAGTATAGCCCCTGCGGCTGACGAATACGGGGTCAAGCACCCCTCACGGCTGAAGAATACGGGGGTCAGCTGCAGTATAGCCCCCTGCGGCTGACGAATACGGGGTTAGCAAGTCCCTCACGGCTGAAGAATACGGGGGTCAGCTGCACGTGAAGCCCCTCGCGGCTTACGAGCGCTGGGGTCAACCGCAGTGGGGGCCCCTCGAGGTTGACGAATACCGAGGATCAGCTTGCAGTGTAAACCTTCACTGCTGACGAGCGCTGTGGTCAGCTGCAAGTGTAGCCCCTCGCGGCGCGCCACGCCGTACGTTTCAGCGCCCAAGATCTGACGGCATGCGGCCGGCTGTGACCCCCAGAACGGCCTGTGTTGGGGTCACGGCGGGCAGTGCCCGACCGCGGTCACCAGAGGTGACGAACGGATGCGGCGAGCGAGCGCGCAGCCGGGCGGCACGTTGCGGCAATTTTGGCGGCAAAATGGCCCGGCGGTGTCAGCGTTGGGCAACGGTGCTGGAGGGTTTTTAAAGGGCGCTGGGCGGCACTGGCGGCACAGTGACGCCGGACGTGGACGAGTTATGAAGGTAGGTGACGGCACGTCGCCCGGCCCGTCAACAACAACCGACATGCCTCCGCACACCTACGTGGGATCTATACCTAGCCAGGCTCGCACCAATGGAGATTGACACTTATCGGTGTACAAAGGAGGAGCAAACCCGTCAAATGCCTGGCAAGCATTCCCAGCGGTATCGCCCGAAGCAGATCGGTCTTTCCTCGGCCTGTTTGAACTGACGTATGCGTCGCTCGCTCTCCATTCGTTAGGTTGCGACTGCCAAATCATTTAAGCTCAAACTTAAGAGGTAAAAATCGCGCTGCTCTCGGTAGCAAGCCATCTTCGATCGCCTGACCCTTATCTCGACCCCGGCCGCTTGCCGCCAGCTGCTGATCTGTTCCGCGCTGCTGCTGGCCGCCGCGGCGGCCAATGAGAGCACCGCTCAGTCTGACGTCACCAGCCAGTCAGCTGCCGACCCGTCGCGCTCTGACGTCGACCAGAGCGGCGACGCCTCGCACGCGGTGACGTACGTGCGGAGTCACGTGGATGCGCACGACGGCGGCTACCACGCGCCTGACGAGTACCACCGGCACACGTACGCCACCACCTACAGCTACCCGGACTACCCGCACGGACACGGCGCCACCGTGTGAGTACGCCTGGACCGGACTAGACTGCTAACAGTCTGGAGCGGACCGGTCTGTCAGTCTGTGTCGTCGGTGTTTGCACTTGTTGTCGACGCGTCCCAAACACGTTCATATGTATGTTAGGCGCCTAGTGCAGCTATTACTCGTGTCGCCACGTTGATCGGCCAGTCTCGTGGGCTCGCCTGTGTGGCGGCGTGCCGGTCTGAGGTGTGTTTTTGTTGGATAATCTGTGACTTGTCTGCGTCTTGTTATGGTCCACCTTCTTGTCAAAAACCTCTCGAAAGTCGCCGGGTTAAGTAGCCAGAGCTGCAAACATTAGCAGAGTTAAAGATTTGTCGTTGCTGGCCAATGGTGAACATCAGTCTTTTAAAGAGAAATAGGCGAATGCTATTCTTAACCATCATTGTTTGCATGGCCACACATCTTCAAGTTATTACTCCCTACCATGTCCCTGTTTTACTGCCTTTGATTGGTAATGCATTGCAACACACGCACATCCACACGCAATATATATATATATATATTATATATATATATATATATATATATATATATATCCCTCTCTCTTTTCTCTTCCCTTTCCCTTTTTCAACGGTAACTTAACAACTGACTTAGTAAAACAGTAATAACAGCCTTATTCCTCGGAGGAAAAACAAGCTGAATGGAGATATAGGCGGGTAAACACATTTATATCTTCATTCTCCTGGTTTTTCTTCGAGGAATACGGCTATTACTACTGTCATATCTATGTGAATAATTTTCCTCGAAAATGCACTGAGCAACTTACGTGACTGACTGAATATGCAGGATGTACACGAGGGACTTATGATGCAGATGTACTGTGACTTAATATTACGTATTAGTATTGTGACTTATTATTTATGTATTTGTACTTTGAGTACGTCAATGAGTTGGAACACCGGCACGGTCTATCCCGATTGACATAAAACACGTCATTGGGCGCGCTTTACCGATCGCATTCTGTTCTTTCGCAGACACGTTGCCCCTGTCTATAGCCATGCTATAGTCGCCCCGGTATTACGGCGGTGGATACGGCGGATACGGTGGATACGGCGGATTACGGCGGATACGGCGGGGTATGGCGGGTACGGCGGATACGGCGGCGGGTACGGCGGGATACGGCGGCGGGTACGGGCGGGTACGGCGGATACGGCGGATACGGCGGATACGGCGGGCACGGCCATGTCAGCTACGGCCATGTTGGCTACGCACACTAGCAGCGCGAGTCACCACCGCGCTCCCAGCAGCATGACCCGCTCAAACGGAGGCAGTTGAGGCTTTGAAGGCATTGGCGCGGGAGGCTGCGCCTGTCCACATCGGGCCTGTTAACAAGGCATATCACCGTGCGGCCGTGTAAAGCATGTACCTCTCGGACCGAGGCAGCCCCACCTCCGGAAGTGCAGGCTCGCTGCGAACCGGAATGCCTGTTCATATCGCGCAGCCTCTGCACGGGGTCGCCTAACATTGCCTTTGGGCACCAACACTGCGATGAGCGCTCTTTAGGGTGTCATCTGTCATGTGTAAGGAAAACTCGTCGCCACAGAGTGTGATTTTCTACATGACAAACTGTCGAATGTCACTCCGTGTTTCTGTGACATGTACGCTGCATAAAATAAATATGTGTTTATCCAGTGCGACAGCCAACTTAGGTGATTGTGTCGGCTATCGTCGAGCGCGAAGCAGCGGGACCCCACTTTGTTGGCTGTTTCGGAACAAAACTGAACTGGAGTAAACTCAGCTGAACTTAGCGGCAACGCTGGTCGCAGCATTGCTAACCAGTAGCATGTTGACCCAAGTCTCTCAGTCGCTGTCCCTGTACTACGCTCACGCTTGGAGTGCTCTACTTTTGTATTTGTTTTAAACTGGAATAGCTATATCGAAGACCTCTTGATGCAGCTCACGGCCATGTCTTTTTTAGGCCTAAAGCCCTCTTGTTCTACCGCTTAAGGACAGCAAAGGTAGGGGAGAGTAATTTGGGAGAATATTTGAAGGTCACCTTGACATTCATGGCGTGATGATGACGTCATCCAAATCCTGCCATTCATAAGCCATGCGGTGATCAAGGCCAATAAAAACATAATGACTGAGTATCCATATTTGGCGTTTCGTGAGCACGATTTCCAGCTAAAACGGCCGTCATTGGTTCTCATTCAATGTGGTACGATGGTGCGATGACGTAATAAAAAATGACCGCATTTAGGAGCATATTTGGTAAACAGAAAATGGTGTTGTCTGGAGTAGTCCTCTCTACTAAAACGTGTGCCAACGGTTATAAATGAGCTTGTTTCATGACATCTGATGCTTACTTCAGCATCTTCAAAAGTGAAACATTCCCGGTAATGACAGGACTTACATGCATGCCAATGTAAAACGTAACATGGCTGACGTTTCATACCTGCATCATACCTACCAACCCCTCGCTGATTTGTTGCGTGTAAGCTACACCACGCTTGCGTGCCACAACCAAGGATCGTACGGCACGCTGGACACCATGTCCCACTATGCACCTGAAAGTGTCATCTTCAAAAGAAGCCCAGCTCGAGTGAAAGCAGCCCTGCTGGCGCAATAGCCCTGCAGCTGAACGAGGCACAGCTGGCTTCGAGGAAGCGGGGTCTTTTGTGGCTCATCATGACCTTGGCTGACCGCCGTAAAATAAACCGGATGGGTTCCCCGCTCCCCCGGTAGCTCGCGGGAGACCGCCCGCAAGGGCGCGCCCAGCGCGCGTAGAAATCGAGGTACCTGCGGCAGGACGGGCACGAAGTCATGTGTGCCAGGCGGCAACGCTCTGGCATCCTGGTGGCAACAGGGGTGTCAGTGAGAAACAGGCCTCCGTGTCAACTGCTCCACGTCTCGCCACCCACACGGCCTT
>NW_023596805.1:27892315-27916363 GCF_011947565.3 Pollicipes pollicipes | reverse complement strand
GTCTGGAGTAGTCCTCTCTACTAAAACGTGTGCCAACGGTTATAAATGAGCTTGTTTCATGACATCTGATGCTTACTTCAGCATCTTCAAAAGTGAAACATTCCCGGTAATGACAGGACTTACATGCATGCCAATGTAAAACGTAACATGGCTGACGTTTCATACCTGCATCATACCTACCAACCCCTCGCTGATTTGTTGCGTGTAAGCTACACCACGCTTGCGTGCCACAACCAAGGATCGTACGGCACACTGGACACCATGTCCCACTATGCACCTGAAAGTGTCATCTTCAAAAGAAGCCCAGCTCGAGTGAAAGCAGCCCTGCTGGCGCAATAGCCTTGCAGCTGAACGAGGCACAGCTGGCTTCGAGGAAGCGGGGTCTTTTGGCGCTCATCATGACCTTGGCTGACCGCCGTAAAATAAACCGGATGGGTTCCCCGCTCCCCCCGGTAGCTCGCGGGAGACCGCCCGCAAGGGCGCGCCCAGCGCCGTAGAAATCGAGGTACCTGCGGCAGGACGGGCACGAAGTCATGTGTGCCAGGCGGCAACGCCTCTGGCATCCTGGTGGCAACAGGGGTGTCAGTGAAAACAGGCCTCCGTGTCAACTGCTCCACGTCTCGCCACCACACGGCCTTCCACGAGGCTCGGACGTGTCCTGGAACCGCGGCTGGGCGACGGTGGCGCCCTCACCCACGCTCAGGGCCAGTAGCGTTACAAGCCGGTTTCGGAGAGCCGCTGGCTGGGTTCATGGATACAGGTGCATGTTGGGTTAGTCGTCAGTCGCGCGGCTTCCCAGGAGCCGGTATGACGGTGCGGGTGTTGCTTCTGCTGACATGTGTGGCGGCGGCGGGTGCACTGAAGGCGCCTAAAAGGTAAGGCGATGCTGTGCGGACTGCTGACATGAATGACAATATGCACTGAAGGATAACAGCTGCGATGCGGTGGCCACGCCGTTTATCTAACACTGCCTCACAAATGCAGGCAGCCGACTACGTAGGCGAGAAAGAGAGCTGATGCACAGACGTGACCCGGAATATGTGCAATTGGGGATTGCTGTGAAAATAACCGAGCAGGGGAGGAAATAACTTAAGCGTTGCATGCGACTCCACTACGTTGAACGGCTGACCGCAAGCTTTATTTTTGGTACGTCGTGCAATACTAGGCATCACAATATTCTGCACTTTTACGGCTGTTGTACCAAACGTAGCACACTGCAACATCGTGTGTTAAGGACTCGTGTTCTGCTATGACAGCCCTACACATCAGAAGCAGCGCACTTGACGCCGTTCGGAAATCGACTGACGCCACTGCTGGTACATCAGAAGTAGCGAACTATTGCATCGTTGACCAAAGGACTGAAGTGACTGTTAGTACATCAGAAGGTGCACACTATTCCCCCGTTGACAAGGGACTGATGTGGCTGCCGGTACATCAGACGCTGCACTCTATTACATCGTTGAAAAATACCGATGTGACAGCCGGTACATCAGAAGCTGCTCACTATTACGCCACTGGCAAAAACCTCGTGTGAAGGCTGGCACATTAGGCTGCACTGCGCCGTGCGGGGCACCGTCTCTTTCAAAATGGCGTGGTTGTTGGTACGACAGGCGCAAAAAGGCTTTGTAAACGTGGGCGTATTCCAGATTTCATAGAGCGACCGTGCGCATACGCACACACACACACACACACACACACACACACACACACACACACACACACACACACACACACACACACACACACACACACACACACACACACACACACACCACGCACGCACGCACGCACGCACACGCACGCACGCACGCACGCACGCACGCACGCACGCACGCCACGCACGCCAAGCACGCACGCCACCATATCTATATATATTTATATATATTTATATATATCATATATATATATATATATATATATATATATATATATATATCTATATATGTCCACGAAACATATTGTTCGCAACATAACTCACCCGCCACATATGCAACCACGCTCTGTTTTCAGTTGTAACGTAGTGGACTATAAGGTATCCATAAGAAGCGTAATTGTAATATTTTGTGGAGTCTAGTGTGCCTGCGTCCCTGAATGAGAACCAGGAACTTGGTGATTAGTCGTGCTACGGGCCAACATTCTTCCCCTCGTTACTATGTATCCGCCGGCCACACTGTGATTGTGGCCGGGTAAGGAGCGGGGTGGATCCACGTACACCGTCGGCCAGCTCCGACAACCTTCACGAAAGACAGGAAAATCTGGTGCTTACACTTATATCATGTTTACTAAAATCTACGCATATCAATATTTCAAATCACTGCCTCACAGACAATGGAATAAACCAGAACGAAAGCACACAGCTTTCAAATCAACGCTGCCCTCAAACAGACATGGACACATATCATCGCCCGTCTCGTGCGAAACGTCTGCCTCGTTTGCTCCACCCAGGAGAGACCACGGTGCGGAGTGCTCGATTCATGGGACTCATGCTTTTCGCGGGCTCACGCATGCGTGGAACTACCAACAATCCAAACAACTGTTATCGGCCGTTTGGATTGGATTCGGTACATCGCTCCACGTCGTGGTCGAATAATTCATACATGCTTGTATATTGTCGTCTTCCTTATGACTTACACTGAACTTTAAAGGGAAATAAATATTACAACCGAAACAGAAAAATGGCGAAGACAGTGATCCGAAACGGATGGTAATAGTGTGCTATACCTTTCTCCACTTTCACTCGAAAGCATTTGCTTGTGTGTTTGCTTTCTCGTGCGGTCCTTTTGCCTTTACAACGCCACAACATCATTCTGAGCAACTTCCTCGACACGGTTTCTGTTGGGTCGCACCAAGGTCGCCGCCGGTTCGCACTCACTGGGATGAGCACGAGCTCCAAGGTCACTGGCGGCTGGTCGGCGGTTACATGTTGTTGTGCACTTTTCCTTCCAGACAGAGGCCTTCGTGGGCTGGATTTGCGCGTCCAACCCAACTGTTACCCGTGGAGCGTGGATTGCACTCTCCGCCAAACACTCCTAATTAGTCTTAACCACCCGTAACCATGTCACCGCCCATCCCGCTCTTCGCCCGTTCACGACGTAAGATCCCATGGTTACGGATACAAAAAATACGATACAATAAAAAGACTCACGGCTTTAATTACCTCTTGTTCTGGATCACTCAAAGGTCATGTAAATGCTACCATGACGATCCAAACAAATCAGCCAGGAATATCTTCTATTTTTTGCAAAAATTTGTACGCCCATTATGTCGCAAAGATCTGATTTCAAAACGCTCGCGGGTTTAAAAAGACAGACACTGACATGGAGCATTCCTCAAAATGGCCATGTCCTTAAGGGCGCACAATATTTTCCCGATTCATGGCGTTACTCATTTCATACGGGTACCCATGGGATTACCCAAACCGTAGCTCTACCCATGTTGCGTCAATTGTGTTATTCGAGATTGTATGTCTAACAGCGCTGAGGCATGATCAGTGTTGACAAACCATGATGGTGTGAGCTTCATGTCGCGCTTGGAATAATGCCTTGGTCAAATTTCACAACAGGAAGATGAAGTTGTCCATTCTGTATGTGCGCATACTGACGTCTCATGTATATGTACACATATTGACATGTTATGCTCACCATATTCATGATCAGGCGGAGCATAGTTGGAGCGTCATCTTGTTAGCTGGCCCTGGAACATGCACAAATTGTCTATTTCTGCCATTATCACAAGCAAAATTTGTGAATAGTGGCATCATGGTTAAACCTTTAAGCACTATACTGAAGTGCCGTTGCATTCATTTTTACAAACCTCAGATGGTAGGTTACGGAGAGCGGAAACAGAGTGGTGCAAAAGGTTGAGTAAATGGTGATGCCAATAAAATGCTCCTCGACAGTGTCACTTGGCAAATTGTTCGGTAATGACAGGGCTAATGCAGAAAGAGAGTAGAAAACAGATTCATGGCGTTCGAATTTTATAAATTCCAGAACCCCTACACGTCGTCATCATTATCAATATCATCAAACATCAAACATCATCGAGCAACATCAAAATTTATAGTCCAAAAAGTACCTGAAATGACTTAAGTAGCCCGAACGTCTTGCGTTGGATTTTCCAAATTCCCAACAAAGAAAAAATATATTCTCAAACTGACTGTTGCACTAATACTCACTCAGACGAAGATATCGTTAGACACTGTCTATTCTCCGGTACTTTTGGATTGGAAATGTCTAAAGAGACGGACGAACTACCCTCCGATAGCCCTTGTAAAGTCTTACTTTATTCACGAAGGTAATTTCGGTGACGTGAATTGACATCCAGGACCATGTCTAGTTAGATAACATTAGTCTTAATTTAAACTTTTGTTAGAAAACTCATCTTAAGATTGCACCTGTGTAAACATATTCGTCAAACATCCTGTCAGGAAATTTTTGACGAGAGCGCACGTGATCTGCATCAATCAATGGTGTTTGTCGCAGGTCAGGATCGATGTTATAATTTTCGGAATTATATTTGGAATTTTACTTCTTCTTTTTTACTTCTTACTCGGTTCAACACGGTCAGGCCTATAGCGACGCTAGCAGGCCATGGGAAAGCGACGCATGTTGGGCAGACCAACGCAACATCGAATACAACACGCTGGCGTCTAAACCCAGCGAGCCGGGATCGTGAAAATGACACTGGTGCAAACCCCGGCTCACCGTAACCGCTACGCACCCAAAAAATGTGCGCATTTCGCAACGGTTTGGTCCCAATCGCCCGAAACGTTCGTCACCGCACAGGTCGCCGTTGTCTTTGGTGCACGTGACAGCTCTCATCTGCCGGCATATCGCGCGCACGCTGAAATGGTAAATATTTAACGTAGAGCAGATCTCACTTCGGGGTGATGGGCCACAGAATGGGGGCCGGCAATGGCACTGGTGGGGCCAGCAAAAGGGGGTCTACGCCAGCATCCTGTTCATACCATTGACAACGTGGATGCGTGGCACAATCCTTGCCACAGTAGGAAATATTATTTTTACACCACCTTTCTCCTCTACGCTTTGCATGGAACCCGAAGTACGTCCCCTTTATACAGAGCGGTACTCGCCCGTAGCTCCATAAATCGATGTATGAACAATTAGTCCCGGTCATGCATCGAGGAAGGATGACTGGTACAATCAAATAAGCAAGCAGGATAAACACATCGTGCTTCCATGTATACATGCACATCTAAACATATGCATGCATTCATGCATTGGTACCCCTATGCCTATATCTATACATACAGATATGCATTACATACGTGCAACAGTGCATTCATTCAAACATGCCCACGTGCATACTGGAGACATGCATAGACGCAAATGTATGCAAACCTCGTATAAATACATGAACGCCTACATACAGACACTTATTCGCTGATTGTTTTTTTGGGGGGGCAGGAAATGCATCCCCTAAGATACCCCGGGATATTGATAATAGAAAGCTTGGTGTCATTACTGAATGTTAAAAACTTACATGATAATGCGAACGCATGATTCGGTCCTTTTCAATCGCATCTTTTTCATGTCCAGCGTCCAGAACCTCATGAGGAGAGTGTCTTGAGGTGCCATGAGGCACTTAGTGCTAATCCTCCGTGGCTACCGGCACGGAATGCGGCATTGCATTCATTACTGACACAGTAACAGCTCTCACAGCAGTCATTGAAAACTTTCAAAGTGTACCGTAATTATCAAGATCAGCATTTCTGCACAAGGTGTGTACAAGGCTTTGACATTCAAATGTCATAGCGTGGTATCGGAAGGGAGTGTAGCGAGAGAGGGTCAATTCACGAAAAGGAGCCACTCTTGAGCACGGAGGCATTTCCTATGTTGACGTATAGCTTTCACGAAGCTTGCTCCTTGCACCACCGAGGTTGCTATAGCAAATATGCCTTTGCGATAGTAAGTCACCACATGGCAGGATGAAAAACAAGAATGTTGAATAAACGAGTGCATGCACGTACAACTCCGCAATGCCGGAGGTCCGCAGAACCCTGGCGTCGTGAACACGACCACTAGCGTGTGCAGACGCCGTGATGATACGGTGGTCGGGAGCTGCCACAGCCATGAAATCGATGCTCGGGGCACACTTCCGGTTTGTATACTGGTCCGTTTGATTGTTCGACACCGTAATACTGATGTGCGTGCCATTAACACAACCTGAAATAAGGATGAACAGCATTAACGGTCATGGAGTCTCCAGCTGCACGGCTGGGAGGCTTACGAGGGCTTCTGATTGCCATGCTCAGGTGCTTCCTTGCTTCTAAGCTAGAAAGGGATCCTCCACGGATCATATCAGCACGGAACCACCTGTTTGGTATAGGCGGTCCCAGTCAGCTGACTGGCAAAGAGGCCGTCACTGTCTCATGAGGCCCACGGTCGGTGCAAGCAGCGCTCTGACCGTCATTTGGTATTTTGACCGCGTGGGTTCCGGCCTACAGACCGAAGGATTATCGGAGCCCATGAGATCGTCGGTACGATGTCGACATCGAGGGTCCCTCGGGTCCCTCGGGTCCCTCGGGTCCCTCGGGTCCCTCGATTGGGGGGGGGGGGCATTGGAGTTAGGTTCCTCGTGAGAATACATCTGTGGTACCCTCTAGAATTTGCTGCCACGCTTTCAGCAGAGTTTGGAATTTGCTGCCACGAAAGTCATACTCTCGTGACCATTCGTGGGGCACCATGACATTGAGTGTCCATTGAAAATAATGGTGATAATTCGCCGAGATGAAAGTTTTTAGTGCCCCTCGCCGAATGGCCGGATCCAGGATGTCATCTAGTTAAAATACCTAAAAATTGGTGCCCCATGATTTGAGAGACCCTTGAGAATAAACGTGCCTTGAGAATGCACGTGCCACATGGGCTACTGTTAGGCACCGTGGACCCATGACCGACGCAGAGGCCAAATCATTGGCTCAGGGACCCAGGCCAGTGCGAATTGTGGGCCCCGGCCCTGCCATTCCATGGGAAAAAGGATCCTAGGGCTCAGACCGGTACGGAGCCAACTGTTCGGTGTTGGTGGTCTCTGGCCTGCACAGACGTCTGCGATGTCTAAGGTAGTTCTCAATCGGTACAAGAGGCCCTTTGTCTGACATTTCAGTTTACAGCTCTACGGGTCGGGATCCATTGTGCAAGCTACAGCCAGCCCTTCGGGCCCTTGCGCCCTCCAATCAGGTTCTTGACCGTCGGTTCCGGCGAGCCCCAGGCCTGTCTTCGGGCGTCATAGAACACTGCTCTTAGTCCACTTGGACCCCTTGCCAATACAGTACTACGTCCACGTCTACAACGTCTAGGATACAATCTGGCAGCAACGGCGTACATTTCACTACCAGCCCATAGATTCTCATGTTAAAATCCTCTTTTTCATGCCCACGGCTTTCTAAATCTTGAACATATACATGCATAAGAAGCACATAGAAATGAAGCTTTAACAATTCTTTCAATTTCCGCGATGAAAAGTGCGCGCCGTGGAGCTCCTATGGGACCTATTAGACAGAGCGTACACCCATGCATGCGTTACGATGTCAAGACGTGGAACAGAATCCCTTTGCTGCAAACTCTTTCAGCAGAGTTAAGATAAAAAACAGAGTTAATATGGCCACTGACTGCTAAGTAAAATATAGTAAAATTTAATGGCACGGGCAGCAGTCGACAGTACTATTTGTGTAATTGTCAATGTTTCGATGCATTGCTATGATATATTGATGAGTTCTGTTGTTTCAACGCAGTTCCCATATTGAACAAGTCGTCACTTATCCTAATGTCCAACATTCTAACATAGAGTTAACGAAGAACGAGGAGGACGGAATCGGCTGTTTGCATTTCCTTGATGTGTGAGTTCGAAGGTCACAAAGCAAATTTGAAACTTCTGCCTATAGAAAGCCCACATTTACTGGTCTTGGACTGGGATTTCTCTTGGGCTTGGGCTCATTCGCCCGGACGCTTTTAACCCGTGTGTTGTGAAAACAGCTATTTGCAAAGCTTTCCGTTAAGTTCCGCAAACCATTAGCTGTCTTATTTCGAACTTGGTTTGCTCAGATTATTCTTTCAGGGAAGCGGCTTCCCACTTTCAAGTAATAATCTTTATCACATAACTTCTTGGATGCAAATTGTTAATAAATTTTGTCCACCGTCATAAAGTCCTAAGGCTAAATGAGCATTTGGTATTACCCTATCTTAGAACAGTCGATACAAACGAAAATTGTGACCCGTGTGGAGCATCTTACGTGGGTTCAGTCTTCCATAACTTGCAATGCAGTGCAGCAACATTTGGGCAAAATCTTACCGCACAGATAGCATTATGTTTAACCCAGACCCTTAGCCCATCCGAGACCACTCATTTGCGTGTAACACTCAATTTTACATTGAAAGCTTCCGTATCAGGACGTTTCAGTAATTCTCTCAATCTTAAGATTTTAGAATCATCGCCATTGATTATCGTGGGGTCTACTCATCCTTTACAAATTATAAGGTAGCCTTTTCCATACGGAATCAAAAGGATATTTCGGGGAATGATTTGTTGCATTTTCAATCTGTCCTGGCTATGCGCAAAGAGCTTATCGCAAGGCCCTAGGTTTGGCGAGCTGAATAAGGGGCGGGGGGGGGGGGGCGCTCCGGCATCTTAAGCATTACAGAATAGCGCCACTGCTTCCGAGCCCCTGCCGCGAATTCGTACGGCGATCTGCGGCGACGTTGGTCACAAGATTTGGTGTGGTCACAGCTTTAAACCACATGAAAATCCGGTTGCCATGGTGATGAACCCCGCAGCATCGGAGAAAAGGCTCTTGATATCGTCGACTACGTGTTGGCCGGTAGGTTGCGAGTTTTTGCCAGCGGTCCCCCGCGCAGAAGATATTCAGGCGTATCAATGGGCATGCCGCGATCCGAGTCAGACGCAACGAAAAGGATTCTGTGAGACAACAGCAAGCAATTGCAGTAGCGCTTATGCCCGTTCTTGCGTGCAACCGGCTTAACGTCGTTGAGTGATTCAGTTGAATGATCTAAAGCTCATAAACGGATATTAAGACATGCGAGTGACCACGCGGCTGCCTGGACCGTGGCGATGCGGGACGGAACGGCAATGAGACTGAGACACAAGAGCCTGCGCTTACACATTGTCATTCTGCTGCAGTCTCGACAGCGCATGGTCAGCACATTCAGTTGACCCGTGCTCTTGATCGCAGTGCATGAGCCGGCTAATTTCATCACGTGTTGTTTGCAAAATACATTTCTTCAGGCGTAATCCTCAAATTTGTCATGCGGTACCTGAAATCGAAAGTCACCAGAAACTCTTGGGCACGTGACGTCGTGGCATAGCTCAGAACATACCAGTGCAGTGTGTGTGGGGGGGGGGGGGGAGAAACTAAAGGTTTTGCAGGAGCGGGTAGAGCGTTGAGGTACATGCTGTACACAATGCCTTTGGGGCATTTTTGAATGCTATTCTTTATGCGGCAAGACCAAGTGAAGCGCATTATCGTATGAAATTTTGGACGTGGTCCGATGCGGTAATAAAATTGTTTGATGTAATCAAAGGACTAGACAATTTAATGGCCAGATTATCAATAGCCTCAAACAAAAATGGTTTATAAAAACAAATTGCGCATCGCGCAATAGTGTCCTTCTAGTCTATCCTGTAATTAATGAAACGTCTGTCCATGCGTCACGCCTGAATGCGTTCGTAGCTCTGACCCTATTGTAAGTCTTAGCGTGAAATTTTGCGAGCGGCAGGGTCAGGTGAGTTGCACTTGCGTAGCAGCTTTTGGACGCGACCCGACCGGCGGGGGCCGTTGGCAAACGTGAACACGCACGCCATTGATTTAACACGTCAAACGCAAAATGCTCAAGCTGCTTAAAATCGCCGAAACACTCGGCGAAACCTGGCCCGCCGCTCAGCAACGGGTGATTGCAGCAAAACGAGACAAGCACATTTAGACGTGGAAAGGAACGGTCAATCGCGCAGGCAAAAACGTGGATCGACGCGCGTCGAGGCGCACGTGCGCTCGTGAGCAAACCGCGACAGTTTTCGAATGTTTTTAATAATTTGCCAGATCTCGGCAATCCGAGCAGACAGCGATGCAAAAACGACTGTGCCACACAGGCGCGTGTAGTCTACAAATCACCCAGTCAGTCCAGCACCGCCAGACACACAGCGACGCCTACAGAGGACCAGGAAGCGACCCATGTCGAGTTTTTCGCAACATGGAACACAACATCGAATACATCACGCTGGCGTCCAGACAAAGCAAGCCGGGACGGTGAAAAGTACACTGGCACAAGTACACAAGTACTATCCACTTCAGATATGTCAGCATTTCGCAGCGGTTTGGTCACAGTCGCCCCAAACGTCCCTTAGTACGCAACCCGCTGTTGTCGGCGCGAACTGCCGCTATTATCTGCCGGCATATCTTCGACTACGAACTGGCCTGCAACGCACGAGTTTCTGTGGGAGGTCCTCCGCACAGAAGGTGTTCAACCGCGTCAATAGGCATATGGCAGACGTGGGACTGGCTGAACAGGGCAAAAGTAATTCTGCAGAGACGACAGCAAACATGTCCAGTAGGCGCTACATACGTTTCTATGTACAGCTGGTTTCACGCTTTAGCATGGTATAGCTGGATTGGCTAATTCACACATCGTCTATACCACACACGAGTGGGCGCTTATTTAGACGTGTGAGAGACTATCCAGAAGCGCGCACCATGGCGATGCGGGAAAAACGTCTGAGAGATAAGGACGTGCGTGCACACCTTGCTGTTTTGTAGCAGTGGTCTGCACCTTCAGCTGGCCACGTGCCGTCGATCACAACGTATAAACTGGACTTTTCAAATAACACGGTACTAGCCTTAGTTGTTTTGGGGCGTATGGTTGGTAGCTCCAAAGAGCATCGTGGAAAACGCAAAGGGATTTACATCTTTGGCCAACGATGTTCTTTGATGCATCCAACCAAACCTAGACAGGTTCAGGGTAAGACAATGAAAAAACTCAGAACCAGGCTGTACAAGAAATAAGTGCATCATGCAATGAAGCCGGTCTAGTTGGTTATAAACGATATTATTTAATGTTTGCATTAATTGAGACGCGCCTTTTCAGCTGTTCAATTCTTTCTTGACTGAGTGCAGCTGTGGATGGTGGCTGAATTTATTAAACGTGCGCTCGGGGGAGGGTCAGTTTGACCCCCCGAATGGTTTTCCGGAATGGTTTCAGAACGGTGCGGCGTAGCTGCGCCACACGTTGCATAGCTGTTGACAACTGAATAGCGGATCGTTTGGTATCGAAAATTTATATTTACCTTGTAAGGCCGCTGACTTATAGCAGGTCAGAATCAGGCCATGCATTCAGCGAAGATAATTTCTAGGGAATATTTCAATCTGATGCCACAACGGGTTGTTTGGCGAAGTCGTGCATCTCTGAGATAGTTCCCGAGGCAAGAAAACAATTGAATGAACAACTTGCATTGACAAAGGGTCAGGTATAAAGGTCACACCAACGTCAAAGCCAACGTGCTCCATTACTCTAGAGCTTGCTATATGGATAAGATCTGGTGCTCGTTTCGGATTTATTGATGACAGGAACCACGCTATATATCTCCGTCAGCCTCTTAATGGTCTGAATAGGTCAGTGACCTGAAATGACCCGATTCAACATTTTGTTTTCAGGAACATGCTGCCTAACGCAGTCTTTGACGTTGATTCAAATGCAAAACTCAAACCAGTCTTATATGATCTTGGTAACGATGCCTGCTAAAGATAAAAAAGGCCACTGATATACAATTAGCACCAGTGACCTTCTGCTTAGAACAGATATCTAGATTCTGGGGGCACTTTGGACACAATTTGGAGCTTGACCATTTCGACCTTGTTTGACACTTAGGCATGACCTAGGAACCTCAAATTTTGACAAAAGTAGCTTCACATACGACCAACACACAGTGTGAATTTGGTGTCTCTAGCTTTGTTGGTTCTAGATCTCAGGGGGGTCAAATTGACCCTCACCCGAACGAAGAGTATTCAACCGGCCACCCGGCGTGTGTCAATCATCTATTTTTAGTCTTCATTGCTGGCCACGACTTAAGTTGTGAACAGCATTGTATTAGGTTTTATTTGGTTGTGTTCTATGTTTACCTTTCACCTTACCAAGACGGTGCTGATCAATAGATTGAAAACCGCTGAAAGATGACGTCAAAGAAACGCAGCTTATACTGAATTAGACAAGAGGTTATCTCAAGCCTATCAGCGAACGATGTTTTTGTCGTTACCGCTCCAAGTAGGAGCAACGGCATGAAGTAAGTTTGGTGAGTGGGAACGACACTCAAACTGACTCTTCCATATTTGAAGATGTTGAGACAGGCATCACACATGACGGAAAAAACTGATATTTTTTGGTAGAAAATAGCAATACTTGGCAACCAGACACTACTCTAAACAACTATATAGATTAACTGAAGTATACAATTTTAGAATTTTACGATTTTGTTAATATCGTGTTCAACAGTCATCATTTGATGGCGCCTTGAAATGTCTGTACGACGCCATAGTTGTTGCCCACTGGCAGTGACAGAGTTTCCTCTGTAGCGGACGGGGTGACTGACTCGTTCTTCGACGTGCTGCAATGTGTTGGCAGTGGTTAATGCGTGCAAGTTTTTCGTTACGGCGTAATGTGTGCGAGTTTTGGGGTTTCTTTGTGCTGTTCTCGTACATCTTTCCGTGATAGCATCTTTCCTACTTGCATTTCCAATTTCGGTGATGGTACTGTTCTTACAGGGAATGTTTCACGTTTGAAGTTATTAAAACAAACATCAGATATGACGAAACAAGCACAATTATAACTACTGGCATGCTTTTTAAGTGAAAAACTGCTTCGACTGCACAATTTACTGTTTAGTAAATGTGCTCTTCAATGCGACGTGGTTTGACTATGTCATGACACATTGCCCAACATTGATTAAGAGCTAGTGGACAGCCATTATATCTGGAAAGCGCGCTCACAAATGCGAGATATGAAGGTCTCGACAATTGTGTTCTTCTTGGTCTTGATCACCGCATAGTTTATGGGATGGCAGCATTTTATTGGCGTCATTATGACGTCATGAATGCCAAGGTGACTTTGAAATGGCCTTCCCGATATACCTTTACCCATTTTTGAGGGCGTGTAGCTCAGAAATTTGAGCGGCTTATATCTAAAGGACAGAATTGTGATCAGCACCCAAAGGTATTCGGCATGGCCATTTCAGTTCAAAACCATCTATAAATGTTGAACACTCCCGAGCTACTTGCTTTTTAGCCTCATGTCTGTCATAACCAGTGCCTGCGCCCAAGTGCCTGTGTTGCTCATCACAAAGTGCGATTCGTGATCATCTGCCCCTGCATCCCCTTTCTTCCCCGATCCTGCACCCTCCTGACACCCCGCTGTTCCACGACAGATTGCGTGCGGCTGCCACAAGTGGGCCGAAGTGGAGTGGTGAGGGGTGCAGTGGAGCAGGCCCTGGTGGAAGCCCCCGTCCGAGCGCCAAGCGTACCTTGCAGAGTCCTCGCGCAGGATTCGTTGAGGCGGTTGGGTCCAAGGCGCATGTAGTTTTGCCCTACCGTTATCCATTCTTTGTCATCGTATAGTCGATAGTCAGTAGAATAGTCATTACTCTTCGAAAGAGTGCTAGTCCAAATTACTAAAAACGCGCTAATAGCCACGCCATCGGCAGCTACATTTTCGTCCCGACCAATTGCACTCTGCCGCTGCATCGCTTGGTGCTGAGTCATAGCAAACATGAATGCGTTGGTGGCAATTAGATATTCTGCACCATAAGCGTAGCACAGCTAACGATGTGGGCCCTTTGGCGTGACGTTTCGTTGACGTCATTTATGCATGATTACTTCGCAATTAGGTGGCGCCAAACAAGTTTGCGTGCGTCAGGCTCAGAAACAACAGGATTTGAAGCCTTGAAACTTGCATGGATGTGAGCTGCAGGAAATGCTTGTGAAATGCATTTCTTAGTTCAAAACTCCATACAAATGTGCAGCAGTTCTCTGAGCCTCAATAACGACTACTGAGCAGCGGTGTTAGCTTAGAGGTCAAGGTAATAAGAGTAGTAAGATAACCATTGAGCTTCGGTGCCACGCACTGGAGAGCTATCAATGTGGTTGGATACCGAACTAACAGAACCGGCAAGGCTCACTTGTTGTAAGCCTTTTCAGCAGCCAGAGCGTAAGAAATAGCTTGCTGTGCGCACCAAAACAATTTATTAGCGAAATTGTTGAAACTAAGGGACACATTTTTATTATTCAAAAGCATGACCGGTTGAAGCATCGTTTTTGGCTAATTTTCTGTCACCTGTATTTTGTGTAACCGAGATCTCAGATGCTATTTCGAAGCAAGTGATGACGGTCGTCAGGTGATAAAAAGACAATGGATGGTGGTTGTGCTGCATCGGCGCATCCACATGGTCGGAAAGGGAAACTCTGTAATTTGACACAGAATGAGGCCAAGGTATCCAATACAAAACATATGACGGAAATGAAGACCAGGAACATAGTTCAGTCGACACCTCTGCAACGTGTGCACCACCTCTCTTCTCTGTTCACTTAACGAGTGCAGCCACCTAATGCATTTTTGATATTTTTCAGTCTTGTTTTCAAGTCTGACATATCTATGAAACTCCGGCCAGAAATGTGCCTATACTTTTTGGAAAAGAATAACACAGAAAATGAGTCAAAAGTGATATTAATGCCTCCGTGGTTTTTGTAAATGTGTTGTATGCCATTTCTTGTCGTAACCCGCTGTGCATTGACAAATCTAAATTATAACTTTTGAAAAATAGATTTCAGTGGGCATGCAGTGCTCTGCGTTCTTCTCACGTCAATCAGATAAGATTATATCAGCGATGGGACCTTAGAGGACCCCGGCAGGTCGATGAAATAAGCTGTTTCAGCTTATCTTTAAGGGGATTGCACTCATTTAAGCCCAGCACGTAAGGCGCCAGACGGAGCGCAAGGCCCCAGACGGAGCGCAAGACGCCCGGTGTTCAGGGTGAAACTCCACTCCAAGGCGTAAGAATGACTAAAGGGTCGGAAGGAGTCCGCATTTTCAGATAAATGCACTCAATGCAGCACCACAGGGTTAGCATGCGCCCCGGGCGGCCGGCTGAATGCCCCTCGCCCGGGAGGGGGTTAGATTTGAACCTCACTGAGATCTCGGTAGCTAAGGTAGCTGGAGACAGCAAATTTACCGCGTGGGTTGGCCTGTATGTGAGCTAAATTGTGCTGCCAGATTTGAGGCTCCTAGATTTTAAGTCAAATAAGGTCAAACAAGTTCAAACGCCAGATTGGCGTCAAAGGTGCCCTCAGACCTCCTCGTGCAGCCACCGTGTACATATATTTGTTCTAAGCAAAAGGTTAATGGTGTTCATTTAAGGTCAGTGGTTTTGTTTCACTTTAAAAAGGTCAAAGTGACCAAAAACCTAGGAGATTGCTTTTATTTTTCCATGCAGAGAAGCATGAGGGATGACGTCAGGCGATATGTTCCAAAAATCAAAATGTTGGACTGGGTCATTTTTGGTCATTAGCCTACTTTGGCGTCTCAAAAGTTTATAAAACATCTGTTGTGCTGCCTGTCGTTAATAAATTTGAAATTGACACCAAAAACGACCCCGTAAAGCAAGCTCTCGAGGAAAAACGCCGGTTAGTTTTAAGCGCGATCTAACCTTCATACGTGACCCAGGTCAGCGGAATTTGATTTAATTCTAAATGCAACTGGCTTTTGCCTAAGAAACTATCTTAGAGGTGCATGGTTTCGTCTGACGCCCCCGTTGTCGCAACGGATTTAACCATTCCTTAGGAACTGCCCCCGATGACAGCCATGGGCCTAGCTTTGACCTACCATGCGTCAGCGGCCTCACAAGGTACATATATTTCTTATAGCAAAAGAGCCGCTATTCATTCGCATACAGCTATGCAAAGTTTGGCGCGGCCATGCTGCGTCGGTCAGAAATCATCCCGGAAAAACCTTCGGGGGTCAAATTGACCGCTCCCCACCTGAGCGCGTGTTAATGCTAAACTTCCACGTGAAGACTCAACGTGGCACCTGCCCCTGCCCCTGCCCCTTTGCCCTTTTCCCTGTATTCGTTTCAGACCCTTTCGCCGCTCCTGCCCTTGCCCCTGTCCCTGTTTCTGGCTCTTTTTCTTTTATCTGCCTCTGTTTCCACAGCCATGCATGTGCCGTCAAACGCTTCGAATCTAACCGCAGTTTGAAGTGGGATATGACCGTGGACGTCTTGGTCCCGATCTGTTGTACTACAAGCTGCCACTGACCACATACGGCAGTATGCTTTGGTCTTGACGCGCCATAGTGCCAAAGATGCTGTGCATTTTCGGCGACATCCTTTGGTGCTCTTATCAACTGAGGAGTTCGTGATAACATCGCATGACATTCAGAACAGCTTAAGCATACTGCTCAGATTGGTGCCAGCGCCAGTCCGAGCAGTGCAGCTGCGAAGTAACACACCGTGCCGTCTTCCTGCTGTAATCAACCCAGCCTGGTCGTTTATGCTCAGATCCAGATGGCTACTTCCCCGGTGCGGCGAACCGTGCGGAAAAACCCGGCTTTCGGGTGATGAAATGTCGGCTGTCATGCAAACGGTGCTCCCAGCGTATAAACACTGACTGGCAAATCTGACTTGGGGTTTAACAGAGAGCTGTTTGAACTCTGCAAGCTGGGGACAGCACGCTGGTGCGGTAAAGAAAATGGTGACCAGGGCTGGAATAGGAACAGTAACCTAAGGGAAATCATGGAGTCAGCGAGTCGCGATCATTCGAGCGATCCGGCTCCCACCATGCCTGGTCCCTCTCGCTACAGCTTCATAAAGCATCTTAGCAATGCGAGCAAAGAGATGTCATCGACGTCACTGCCTACCGAACAACAGAGCAATGTTGCGTCTGTCATTCATTTGTCATGGGGCTAAGGTGATTTTTCAAGATATTTGTCATGGGGCTAAGGTGATTTCTCAAGACATTTGTCATGGGGCTAAGGTGATTTTTCAAGACATTTGTCATGGGGCTAAGGTGATTTTTCAAGACATTTGTCATGGGGCTAAGGTGATTTCTCAAGACATTTCATCTCTCCGAAGCCTCCGCCGGCGCAGCTGTGATGCACGACCTCTCGGATATCCCATACGTCTGACCGATGACATCCCCTTCCACAGCGGCTTCCTCTTCACGTCGCCCAAGCAACTAAAGGCGGGCACCAGCGAGCGCGTCTGCGTCACGCTCTTCAACCTGCCCGGGCCGGGGCGGAACGTGACCCTCAGTCTCTCACGCTGGGCCGGGTCATCCCCCTGGACTAGGCTGGTGGAGCTGATACCAGACACGGTGGACGGTGAGATCCAAAAGGCCACAAACAGCGGGTGTTTGAATACGAGCCAGAAAAGAATGCCTGTCATTAATCTGGCGTTTGTGACGCGCGTAGGACATCACCGCATCGTTAAAGGGTTGTCGTTCTAATTATTTGCTGTTATGTTCGCGAGCGACAGCTCAGCACCGCAGATTCCTGGACACATAATATTCTGGACTGCTTCGCTACGATTGCCGGTTGTCGGAGCCCGCCTGATAACCTTACCCCTCTGTGTGTGTCTAGACTGTCTCTTTCTACTGCCACCCTGAGTGACTGTTGTTATTGTATCATTACCATCCTGATTGCCTGTTATCAACTGACACTGACGATCTGATTGGTTTGGTTTCCGTCGGCCATTCTGATTGGTTGTCATTCTGACTCTGCTGTTCTCCTCAGCTGATGGCGATCACTGTTTTGACCTGGACGTGCCGCGCTCGGTGACCAACTCCCGGGGCCACCTGGATCTCAGCATTGCCAACGCCGCCGGACTGCGCTTCTCAGACGAATCCAAGGTTTGTACCCCATATAATGCTACTGATGCGCGAGTGGGTTCGGACAATAAATATATCGGCGTCTTTTTTGCTGGTATCCACGTTTTGGGAATCATAGCACATGTTTCTGATTTCATAAGATTTTATGTAGGTAATGTGAAATCGCATTGATAGAAAGAAGACCGTGTGCTTCGTAAGCTTTGCTTAAAAAGTAATACATTTTCAAGCCAGCTCGTCCGTGATAAGTGCTATTTTGGCAGTGGCTGACCACAGCATCGGGCGTGTCCAGCAATAATCACAGAAGCACTGTTCAGCTGCGCCCGATGATTTCAAGTCTTTTGCGTGAGGCAGGCTTAATATTCTTAAACACTGTAGCACAAACCGGGTGTTACCTAGCACAGACGTTTAGTCTTCAGAACCCGCTTAGGAAGACCGAACCAAGTGGGAAGACGTTAGTTAACCCTTGCTCTGATCCCCTTTTTGTAACGCAAACTGAGAGGAGGGGGGGGGGTGATGTGACCTTCTGCCGGTTCAAACTAAGAATGATAGGAAACCCATTGATTCGTCTCAGCGAGGTCTGGCGAGTTGTAGCTGAATATTATGCTGCTGGGTCAGTAATTGACGGCATTTTTCCAGGTCAAACGGTGCCTTTTCCGAATCGCCTTTTCAGCTTTGAATGCCAGTATTTACGAAACCCCGTGCGAAACCATGTGGCGACATGAAACACAAACTGGCATTTGGCTTGTTTAAGTGAACGCACTGATATCCACCTGTACGAGTCTGACCGAATTTGCATGTTGTGGTGTTATAGTGTTGGTGTTATATCGATGTTATATTGGTGATGTTTTGGTGCTGGTCCAACGCGCGCGATCGGGGCATTCCCCGCTTGTTGTTGTCTGCCGCCCACGTCAGCCGTGGATCGCCGTGCAGTGTTACTTAAAAGTCACCGCTACTAGCCAAAAAGGCTAGTGACATGTTGCTGGTGTCAAACATCCGCAGTAAATGTCCCAGATGCTACTGAAAATCTGGGCGCTATGGGACGAAATGCCTGAGAGACCTTCTCATGTAAATTAAGGGGGCTTGCACTACCCCTCCCCTTCCCCCTCCTCGTTAGGACTGGGACTAATTAACACATTTTCCGCGAAAACAATATCTTAACGGATTTGACCACCTTTCATTTCGAAGTCGGTCGAAAGGAGGTGGTCAATGGGAAGTGGAGAAGACCGCAATCGACACCAGCGATTCCGATTCCCAGAGAGCCAACGCGCAGCAAAAACGGCACATTTACAGTTACTTTGTACAGTAATTTTACGGAAGGCCCATTCACGGAACGATCAATCTAGCCTAATCGTAGAAAACAGCACATAGAGTGGTGCACATATGCGCACACGTGAAGGCAGTTTCAGTCGAGTACGCTAGAGTCCCTTGCATTCTGAAGGTTGACGTGGCCGAACTGAAGTCAAAACAACTGGAACTGAATAAAGAACAACTGACGGAACAACACAGACTGTAGTCACGCGCTGCACCGGTAGCGTGCCGCGGCTGCAACGGCAAACCCACATCCATGGGCGCCCTTTCAGCCAGGCACCACTGCAGTTGGCTCTGGAGAAGTCGCGGATGGTGAGAGCCTAACCCAGAGGGTCCGCCGAGCGGGCTTCTCAAAGACCTCAGCCACGCGGGAAGGCGTAACCCACTCGACCTCATCAACAGACAGGAGGACACATGCTTTGCATCAGAATCAACTGAGGTCGTCACCGAACATGAACCACGATCAGGGGCTGAGAGTTGCCAATGAGCCTACTTAGCAGTGTATGCACGATATGGTTTTAGTTTTTGGCGCACTCGCGGAGCTGCAAAGATTATCCAGATCCTGGTGAATCACGGGACTACTCCGTTGCCATGGGGCGAGGCCGTGCTGGCAACATATTCCGCCGGCTAAGCGGTGTGTTTAAATGCAGATCATGACCGTCAAGCCACGGAAGCGGGTGATGGTTTGCGCAGCGTCAGCCGGCGGTCATTGCTCCTCAGTGTTATCTCCTCGATGAGTCCAGGGAGGATGAGCTCGAACTATGAACCGGTCACCCACCCTCACAGGCGCCTCAACCAACAGCGCCACCGAGGCGTCACCGAGCGGACAGACGGTCAGAGCTGTGCTCAACTAACTGGACTCATACCACGGACACGGAGCGGAGATACACAACTCGTAAAAACTGTGCTCGAGCTGTGCCCAACTGACTGAGCTCATAACACGGACACGGAGCGGAGACACACAACTCGTAAAAAACACTGCGTTTATCCCTTGTCGGCATCAACCAACATATGAGCCCACATGTGCTGAAGACCTGGAAATGTGTCGTGCTCCTGGTGTTTCCCCTGACACCGGCTTTCCAAGCACTCAGCGTCGGTCGGTATCGCCTGGTTACAGCGAATAAGCCGATAACCGGTCGGATTAAAGCTCTGTACAAGTTAAGGAGGGTGCGCCTATCGGCTCTTAAGGTCATACGAGAAATCACTTTCATGAGGTTCATGCGCCTAGGACACTTAAGCTTTATCATCTTCAAGTGCTGCTTGAATAGGAGCCAACGGTCAAATGTGAGACCCAGAAAACAGGTCTCATTACATACCGGAATAACAATAATATTCGGTCGTATCTCTGGGTCTCTACATTCCCGGCTCCTTCATCAGAAGTGCATGCACTTGGCTTTGGTTGTCAAGAATCTAAAGCCATACCAAAATGGTGTTGTCGACAATTGTGGATGTCACCTGTGAAAGAGAGGCTGCAGTGCCGTCCTCGGTCGCCTGTATTATGGCCTGGCGCTCGTCGACTACTTCTGCTTATCAGCTCGTCGTAGGTTCCCGTAGGGAGACCTCCTGCCTGGATGTCCAGCATTTATTCCAGCCCATATTGGGAAATGATCACTCTCACATGTGGCGCTCCTAACGGCCAAAAACAACCGCAAGAAAAGGGACGAGGAGCAGACAGAAAGATGTATCACTGAAGCGGTGCTGGACGGGTATATGGGTATATGGGACGGGTATATAGGTATAAGTGGTGCTGGAGAGATATATGGGTATGCAAGCGGGTGTAGCTTTGTGCCTTGTGAACCGGGCAAGCTCTTCATGTTCCTGGGCTCAAATGCCAGGTGCAGTTGAGTCAGGAGAAAATCCTGTGCGGAGTGAATTTTGGGACAACGAGGGTAAATGTGCCGTCCAAAGGTAAAACCGCATGTGCTCATCTCTGGCCATTTTGCGTTTTTTAATGTCATCTGACTCGTCTTCCTATGCCGAATTCAGATATTTAAACCAGTAATTGAAATTTGTTCAAGCTCGTAGCTAAAAGAACTGGCTAAAAGCTTGTAAAAATTTGAACTTAGGGCAAACGTTGTTTGGGCAAAGGCAAAGTTTGGGGCGAAACCAAAATTCTGCTCTTTTACGGCGGACTTGTCCGTCCAAATACTCTATCCAACCACTAACTACTGTTGAGGGCTAAGGTCGAGTCATCGACAGATTTTATTTTATGCTGTTCGAACCCTTTCCAAGGATTAAAATATGCCTCGGGTTTTATTGGGTGACTTGAAATTATCCACATTAAAACATGCGCATTGCTACCGCTTTGCCAGTCCAACTTCACACGAGACGTCCCTCTGTTGTTATGGATCACTTCAATGTGGACGTATAACACGTAGTGCCTGTATGCGATTGTGCGGAACGCGGATAATCAGATTTCGAATCGCTCCTCACCAAAATAAGCTGCATGTATCTTCCACAGGGCAATTGTTTTTTTGTTGTAAAGGTCTGGTTTGTGGAGGCGATTTCGTGAACCGTTTTATGAAGTCCCGCGCTTGTAAATACAAATCTTGGCCAAGCATCAGCATTGCAACCTGTATTGGTCACCGACGAAGAACGTTTCGTTCCGAAAAGACTTCCGGAAACGATGCTGCCAATTTTACGGCAGTCTACCTACTTGACGTACGTGCGCTTGCATTGTCCTGTTTTCCCGTCTTTCAGGTGGGAATCAAGCCATTCACGCTGCTGACACTGATGCAAACGGACAAGCCCAAGTACCGTCCAGGGGATAAAGTCCTGATTCGCGTCATATCTCTGCGATATGATCTCACTCCGCTTATCGAAAACGTGAGTTGCTGATTCTTGAAATGACACATTGCCGAATGCTATGAGGAGGAGGTTATTTAGAATAGGCTTTTAGCATGTCCAGTGATGGTTGCTAAATAGCTGCGATAGTCATTAAGAAATGTGTGCAGGTGGTGAGGCAGGTCGCCTATGTCCTCAGCAAACTTGTTCAGTGGTGACAGGTGCAGATGAAGCAGAGCCATTCTAGAGTTTTCTTCAGGTTCCGATGCGCTTTTGGGTTCCTCTTATGCTGAAAAGGAACTCATCTGCAGCGCTGTATAATTCAGTGCAAGCCATGTGCCGGATGTTTTTATCTCTCAACTGGCCATCGCTCTTCAGATTCCGGAGGTGTGGGTGACCACCCCAGACAACATTCGCGTTGCCCAGTGGAGTGACGTCGAGACCAGCGGAGGCCTGATCCAGCTGGAGGTGCAGCTGACCGAGGAGCCGCCACTGGTGAGATCACATAAAGGTCATGATCCCGCGCTGATGCAGCCATTCTCCCCCCCCCCCTCCTCCCCCCTGTCTGTTCCCTCCACTTAGTGAGATCCTACAACAGCAGAGGAGCCACCCCTGCTGACATTCTCCTTCCCCTGTTATGTTTTTTTCCACTTAGTGAATCCTACAAACAGCAGAGAGCCACCCCTGCTGACATTCTCCTTCCCCTGTCTGTTCCCTCCAATTAGTGAGATCCTACAACAGCAGAGGAAGCCAACCCCTGCTGACATTCCTCCTCCCCTGTCTGTTCCCTCCAATTAGTGAGATCCTACAACAGCAGAGGAGCCACCCCTGCTGTACATCTCCTTCCCCTGTCTGTTCCCTCCAATTGTGAGTCCTATCAACACAGAGGAGACCCCCCCTGCCTACATTCTCCTCCCCTGTCTGTTCCCTCCAATTAGTGAGATCCTACATACCAGCAGAGGAGCCTACCCTGCCTGACTATTCTCCTTCCCCTGTCTGTTCTCTCCACTTAGTGAGATCCTACAACAGCAGAGGGAAGCCCCAACCCCTGCTGACATCTCCTTCCCCTGTCTGTTCCCTCCAATTAGTGAGATCCTACAACAGCAGAGGAGCCGCCCCTGCTGACATTCTCCTTCCCCTGTCTGTTCCCTCCACTTAGTGAGATCCTACAACAGCAGAGGAGCCGCCCCTGCTGACATTCTCCTTCCCCTGTCTGTTCTCTCCACTTAGTGAGATCCTACAAGAGCAGAGGAGCCGCCCCTGCTGACATTCTCCTTCCCCTGTCTGTTCCCTCCAATTAGTGAGATCCTACAACAGCAGAGGAGCCGCCCCTGCTGACATTCTCCTTCCCCTGTCTGTTCCCTCCAGTTAGTGAGATCCTACAACAGCAGAGGAGCCACCCCTGCTGACATTCTCCTTCCCCTGTCTGTTCCCTCCAGTTAGTGAGATCCTACAACAGCAGAGGAGCCGCCCCTGCTGACATTCTCCTTCCCCTGGCCGTTCTCTCCACTCAGTGAGATCCTACAACAGCAGAGGCGCCGCCCCTGCTGAGATCACAGGAACGTCGAAAATCAGCTGTGGTGCAGCCATTCCCCTCCCTCTCCTCCCCTCTATAAAATCACGATCTGACCAAGCAATCATCCGAGGTGAAATCATTCCCCCTCTCCTTCCTTCCGGTAAAATCATACTCTGGCCAAGGAATTGTTGGAGGCGAAATTATGTTCCCTGTTCTCTCCCGACGTTAAAATCATACTCTGGTCAAGGAATCCTCCGTGGCGAAATATTCCCCATTTCCCTCCCTCCGCTAAAATTACGCTCTTGCCAAGCAACCGTCGGAGGTGGAATCATTCTCCTCTCCCTCCTGCCGGTCAAATCACGCTCTGGCCAAGGAATCGTCTGTGGTGAAGTCAATCAGCTACATGATGTCGACCTGCTAAGTTGCAGAGGTTCACCACTCGAAGAGGAAGCGTCACCAAGACTGGAAAAGCTGTTTACATACACCCGCGCGCTGCTGAAAGCAGTTCCGGTAGTCTCTGCAATTAACTTTCAGGGCAGATGGACCATCC